>NW_021703772.1:30364258-30561002 GCF_005190385.1 Monodon monoceros | reverse complement strand
ATCTATTATATATAGATATAATATATCTATATATCTATTTATCTAAATGCCTCTATAGGCATTTACTTTATATATATATATCTATATAATATAGATAATATATAGATAATATAGATAAATATCTATTTATCTAAATGCCTCTATAGGCATTTACTTTAAACTCGTTAGAGTGGCCTTTCTTGAACTGGCAATGGCACTGATTCATGGTAGCATATGCACTATTATTATCTGAATGTATAAGCCCAAGTTTCTTGCTCATAATTGCGTGTTAGGATTTTCTTAGTCTCATATTTGATTTCCTGAGCTGATCATGTGTCCCCTCCTAAAACAAGTCAAACAGTCCATGGCAGTGAAGCTCTGTTTTAAATAAACTCATCGTTTTGTTCACACTCCAGTGAAACTGGCCATAATAAAACATTAGTTCCAAATGCTTATATCCCTTGCTAGAAGGATGAATCCAATATTATGTTCAAAGATTATTTCTCCTAGAATTCTTTATCAAGCTAAATTAAATTAGCATTTTCCAAATATTCAGATTATGTAAATTAGTATGGTGAGCCAAAAGCAAGGTATGGTCTTAACAAGTCAGTAAACCATGTACTTTTATTGCTGTTGTTTAGTATTAAGACTTTAAAATTGTAACCTTCTGCAAAGTGTGAAATTAACCAGATTCTAGGACCTATAAAGTACGTAACAATATGCATGTTGTACTTGTAGTGTTAATACCTTCTCAAAAGTCAGGTGGAGACTGGTTAAAGATAAATACGTTCCCCTCGTTTATTTAAGATTATTGCACTGAGGGAGAAAATCTCCATTGACCAAAGGCTGTCTTCCATTAAAGTCCCGTATTACTGATTCTGAATTAAATTTTAAAAAATGAAACTTCTTACTAAAATTGGGGGGGGGGGGAGTTTAATAACATATGAGTTTGCACTCTAAGATCTTCTATTACTCTTATACCATATCAGAGTTTATTTTGCAAGGGAGCTCATTTACCGTGTTAATGAAACATTGTTTTTGTAGATCTTCTTAGAATCTTAGAATCAATGAGGAGTTGAGGGGGGAAAGTGGTAACCTCTCTAGCTTCAGCCTTGAGAAGTATGAAAACATATGGCTCTCGTTTTCAACAACTGGCCTGAACGGAATGCCTAAGTGAGAGTGAAGCTAAGATTTAGGCAAGTTAATCGGTTTCAGTGTCTGCACTCAAGCTTCTTAGTTTTCTTTCCTTTAGGAAGCCTTCCAAGAACTGCGGAGGCTTCTCCCTTGCCTTATCAGCTGAGCTGCTTGTGGCCTGTTCCCTTAGTTGAAATCAATACATGTGTTTTTGATATTTGGCAAACCAAGATTTAATTATGCAGCTGCAAGTTCCCCACATAAACGAAATGCATCTCAGAGATATAAAAACATTCAGAAACCATTTAGAGTTTGAGAATACAAGTGGGTGAAAATCTATTCCCAACCTCTCAGCATTTTATTTAATTATGGGAGATTTTTATGTTACTGGAAATTGAAATGAGAACCAGAATAAGGCTAGAGTTTATCCAACATTTGTGCACACTGAAAAATGAAGATGCTTATTGTATTCTAAGAAAGAAAAGGAAAGTATATTCTGAATTAGTATTTTATGCTGTAACCTACATAAGTATTACACCCCTAAATACATAGAGCAACAAATGAACTGATAGGATTTTGTCATTATTATATCCTAAAAAGAGTGCATATTTTATTAAAGGAACCAGAAGGTTGATTTCTTTAATTTGCCAAGAGAATCTCTATAGTTAATTATTTATTGAACTTAAACTTTGGCACTATTTAAACTGTTGAAAACACCCATGTTTTGGCATGATTACATACAAATGATTAATTCAGCATGGTTTTACTCCTCTCTCAATATCCCTGTCTTTTGCAGTAGAATTTGCTAGGTCCTGTGGTATGGGCAAAATACAATGTTGGAATGATTCCCAGTTTTAATAGTCCCAATTTATTATTACCACTGAACCCTGATCAGATCATGGACTGGATTAGATCCCAGTTTTTCAAAATGCCCCAATTTATGGCTCCCTTAGAATCCTGATAAAAATGAATAAGGCTTTGGTTGGCTAAAAGAGATCCAGTTAATTACTTTTAGATTCTTATTAGATCATCACTGCATGGAAGTTATGAAAAATATTACTAGACGGCATTTCTCAGGACTAGGTCATGTTCTCATTTTATGCTTACAGAAAGAAGCTACCAGATTTCTGTCTTTGATAGTGCTAACCATCTCAGTAAATGACAAGAGATTTGCCGTATTCCAGTAATTACTATTGATGCTTGTATTAGGGTAAGGGTAGCCTTTTTCCCTAGAATAAGAATTAAAAACAGAGAGAGAGAGAGAGAAAGAGAAAGGGTCAGCACGAGCTAGCACAAACACAGGGCATAGTGGCCACACACCCACCACCCCTCTTCCAAGGTGTATCTCTTATTTAGAGAAATGAGGGCGTGAAATACAGGGGGATGCAGGTAGTTTTAATAGCTGTACATTTTTTTGATCTTCATAACACCTATCTTCCCAGAAATGCTTGTGGTCACCAGCAAAATTTGGCACATGCCTATATTCCTAGAGACAAGAGATGGGAACACCTACATCCTCATGCCATGCCAGCATTTTTTATGAGCCAAAATCCTTTTATGCGACTTGAGTCAATGTTAGAAGTGCTGTATTAGCAACTACTTGTCAGCCGAGCTGGATTAATACATAAAATGAATCATTTGATTGGCATGCTTTCCAGCAGTCGTTTAGACAAACTTCTAAGATCAAAGTACACCAGCTCTTTAAAAAAGCGTTTTAAAAGAATACTCTTATATTCAAATACCCTAGAGTGACATATTATTGTACTCAATTGTAGTGCTACAATTACATTCTGAAATACATTCTAAAAGGGAATTTACTAAACTACCTACAGTGATCCCACAGAAATGTTCAGAATATCTAACCTGAGAAAAACTTGGAAAGAAGTTCTAAATTCTGTTGGTCTGCATATTTGGTTTTAATATACACACACAAAAATATATTCAATATAATCACCAAACTTTGGTAATACACTGGATTTTTTGCTGGTCAGATAACAGATATATTTGGTTCAATGAGGTTACGGATGGCAGAGGCACAATTTGAGAACGTTTTCTGTGAAAGCTTTGGGTGGCTGTAACTAGGTAGGACTTTGGTGACTAGAACTTAGAAATGAGAGTTCAGTACCCATTTTATCAATTGTTTTCATACCTTTGGATAAACAACTTTTGAGGATGTATCCCTCTTTTTATTACCATGAAATGAAATGGCAATAATAATTCTTTAAGGCCTAACATTTTATTTGGATAAAATGCTTTATAACTAAGTTCCTTCAAAGACGAAAATTTCAGTAAATAAAAGCTAAGAGAATCCAGAATATTTACTGTGGACTAGTTTGGAGCCAGGCAGTGTACAAATAAGCTTAATTTGCTAAAAGTGCTCTAAAAATGTGGACAAATCAAACTTCTATAAATCAAATAATATTTTCTAGAATTTCTAAAGTGTCTCATCTTCATTTCATTTGGACATATGCTACGTTGTATCCTGCTTTAGAAAACTTCCATGACTATACACCCACTCGGGAGGCCAAGATTAGTTACTGTTCCTAGAGGTTGGCAAAATCTGCGAGTTGAAAGGATACTCAACCTGTTGTCTTCCAGACTGCTTTGTTTTCCCCTCATATTCTTTATATAGAAATTCTAACCTCGACATGTGATTTACAAACACCAAACTTTGAACATGCTTTTTCCAAATTGCCTTGGCAGTTTTTTATATTAGTGGTTTTCAACTGGGAGTGGTTTTCCCCCCAAAGGGCATTTGACAATGTCTAAAGACATTTTTAGCTGTCACACTAAGGGAGAGGTGCTCCTGGAACCTAGTAGGTAGAGAGCGAGGATGTTTCTCACCGTCCTACAATGCGGAGGACAACCCCCTACAAGAAAGAATTACCCAGCCCAAAATGTCAGTTGACAAATGCCAAGGTTGACAAGCCCTGTTTTGGATAAATAGATAATTAGATTAAATTGATATAGGTATAGATAGAGATAGAAGTATGCTATGGATCTTCAGTACATCTGCGATTGGGCCCGAGGATACGTATTTTAAAACTATTTCCCAGGTGTTGCTTATAGCTATGTTTAGGGCCAACTGGCCTGGGTGGTGGCCCAGGGGGAGGCACGTGGCCAAGCAGAAAGATTGCAAAACCCAGGAGTAGGTCAGACCCGTATTAAAGACTTGACTCTGCATGAGCACGCTGTCAAGCTACTAAACTGCCTCAGACCTCTGTATTCTCATCTGTTATATGGAACGTCTGGCCTTCAGACTTTTGTGAAAAGTTTTATTTATGAAACAAGCACCTGGTTCACTCTAGGTGCTCAGTGTTATTTTCTGGCCAGCTCTGGGGATTAAAGACCCCAGGTAATCTGTTTAGTATCATTTGGGAGCCCAGAATGCTCTGAGACACACCATCTGTGAAAGTTGCTGAGTTGGATACGGTCATGATGAAGGCCAACTTGAACACAGACTTTGCCCAGCCGGGAGTCATGCCAGATACTCCCATGCAAGAAGCTTCTTCTCGTTTCTTATTGATCACCAGTTGGAAGTTGCTCCTCAAGCACAGTGAGCTAGGCACAAGATGGCAGCACGGTAGCCGGGCAGGGGCGTTTGCAGTGCTGGCTGCAACCAGTGTTTGACAGCCATGGAAGCAAATTCAGGGAGGAGGGGTACAAATAGCATGGGTGACTGCCAGCCTCTCAAGTTCATGCGGTATGTGATTGCAGAAAACACTTGTAACCACAGTCATTAAATTCACGACATCTCACATTTGCATTTCTGTTAAATGTATTACATTAAAGGAGGATAACTCTGGTCTGCTGATATTTCAAATTCAGTCTTTGGTGGAAAGGGAATGAGAGTGTCCTTTTCTTCCCTGTTTGCTGTCTCCCACCCACCTGTCCTTGCTCTGTAGTTTAATTACTTAATGACTTTGCAGTGCATCTGAATTGACTTCAGATTGATGGCCAAAGGAACCTGACCCCTTTCCCAGGCCCAAACTCCAGCCGCCTTCTGCTCTGTGCCCTTTGTTTGATTTTAGTATTGAAAGTTAAGAAGGTTGAAGTGGTTTGGGCTACGGCACAAAAGTCTGCTTTTCTAGAGGTCACTTAAAAGGGATTTTTTTTGTTTGTTTAACAATAGTAACAATTGGCTGTTTAGATGGAAGCTGTGAGTATTCATGTTCTTGGATGGACTTAACAAATAAATAATAATTTGTGAAATCATGATTTCTTGAAGCAGAGATTGCTAAATATAGCAGGGTGGAGAAGAATGGATCAGTAATAATAGCTTTGATCAAAGTCATTCCTCTCTCCGAACTTTCTTTTTTTTTTTTTTTTTTTTTGCGGTACACGGGCCTCTCTCTGTTGTGGCCTCTCCCGTTGCGGGGCACAGACTCCGGGCGCGCAGGCTCAGCGGCCGCGGCACGTGGGATCTTCCCAGACCGGGGCACGAACCCGCATCCCCTGCATCAGCAGGCGGACTCTCAACCTCTGCGCCACCAGGGAAGCCCTCTCTCCGAACTTTCAATGGCTCTCTCATCTACTGTGTACAGTCCAAACTCCTTGGCCTAATGTACCTGACTATAGCCTAGCTTTCTTATCATAATTTCCACTCCTGCCCAATGTGACCCGTGTACTTAGCCAACCTGGAATGGTCACTCTTTTTGAAACTACTATAGCGCTTTCCAATCTCTGTGCCATTCCTAATACCATTTCCTTTGCCTGGAACACCCTCGTCCTGCCTCAGTTGGTCCGAATCAATGAAAATTCATTGAAACCCCACTTCTTCCATCATACCTTCCCAAACTACCTAAGTTGGAAGAAAATTCTTCCACTGAGTCACTTGGGTCAAGTTACTTAATTTTGCTAAGCTTCATTTTCTTTAACTACAAAAGGGGTTGATAACCATCGTAACATCATAATATCGTTGTGGGGACTAATTGAGACACTGAAGTGAAACATTCAGAATAGTGCCAGGCATAGAGATGTTCAATAAATGGCGAACTTACCTTTTTTTCTTAGAGACTGTGTTTATTTGGAAGAGAATGAGCATTAATATCTAATAGTGTTGGATTTGAAGCCTGATTTCCGGGCACCAGCTGTGCGATTGTGCACACTTTGATGAAACCTTCTGAGCCTCAGCTCACTCATTTGGAAAATTTTTTGGAAGGAGAAATAATACCTAGCCTTCGGAGTTCCTGTGAAATTTACATAAGATGAAATGCTTAAAGCATCTAGAGCAGTGCTTGGCACAGGATAGATACACATTGTTATTACTGTTGTTATTTTGCTGCATTGAATTGTAGATGTCTGTGATTACAAACATGCCTTCTCTCCATTACTAGCTTGTAATTTCCTTAAGGCGAGGACCACATCATAATTATATGTTTCTCTCAGCATCTAACACATTACGTTTCACAGAGTAGGTACTTAGTACACAGTTGTTGAATGATGGATGAATGAATGAAGGAACAAATGTAAAGCTGCACTGATTCTAATTTTATTTTTCCTGGGAATAATTGCTAGAATGGAATCAAGAGGCAGAATAGGCTATATCAATGGTGGACAAAGCTATAGCGTTTAGAAAAATAAGTCTTTCCCCTGGGCTATGAAATGGTATCCAGAAGCATGAGATCATTTGTAACTGGTAGTAGAACAGTGAAGATGGTCATTGACACATAGTGACCAGCCCATCAGGACTATCGACACCTGTTTCCCTGTCACCAAACCAGATCCTGAGAGACAAGACCTTAAAGAGAATGAAATTCATCCATTTCACAAACAAATGGAAATGTTATGGGCCTAAAGAGGTTTTTTTTTAAATTTTTTTAAGTGGGCTTTTGCCCCCATTCTCTTCCATTGGCTTAAATTTAACCAGTTGAAACTTTTAAGTACCATTCATCTCAACCTTTTAAAAGGAAAAATTTGCCTTTACAGGGAAAACTGAATTTGATTGTATAGATGAGACACACTGTCCTTGGCTTATTCTCCGTCAAAGGAGGATCTTTTTTTGTGTGCTGCATGTTGAGACGATTCAATCAGAACTCACAGTGCAGATTATATTTCAGGGGGCAAGCAAAAAAACTGTGATGGAAATGGAGAATCAGGAAAAATAGCGACAGCCATTTGTAATATACCAGATGCCATATAGCTACTCTCTCAGGGAGGCAATATTACTAAAATCCTAGTCTGCAATTAGGAGTCCACATTACCATTAAATTAGAGTCTTTGTCTTATAAGATAATTCCTTATTATACACTCTCCTGCAGTTTCATGTCTTTGCTTCTTGCCTAGATCCTAATCCTCTTGAGGCATAGATTATAAACTTCTGCTTGTTTCGTTTCCTTACGTCTCAGTAAAGAGAAGATATTTATTAGCGTCCTGGTTAACTTAAAAGTATAAAATAATATCAGATTTAAAATAAGTTATTTATGTAATTTTAAAAATGGATAAACTTCTAGTAATGCATGGGAAAAACAATAACGTGTCTTCAAATATTTTGCCTAAAGTTCTTGCCTATTTTTGAAACAACAGTGCTCTGTTTAAAAATTATTTTGATTATAATAGTAAGCACCAGTTTTAAAAAATAAAAAAAAGCATATGAGTGGAAAAGGAGTTGCTTAGACAAATCATTTTAAAAAAATAATAGTGAACTCGATTATTGACAGTATCAACAGCTAATTAAAAATTCTATTAGTGAAGATGTAAAAGGTGGCACATTTCCAATTCAGATATTCCAGGCACTTAAAGATATTTTCAAATCACATAATGTGTCTTTGCAAAAATATAAAGTTTTAGCTGAACGAGCATCAAAGGATATTTTAGTGGGTTGACTTAGTTGAAGAAAAAAATCACTGAGTCAAGAAAATGCAGCATAATTCATATGTTTTTAATCTTGTTATAGTGGATGTAATAAGAAAGCCAAAAGAGGATAATTTACTAGCTGGACTTTTAAATTTCAGAGCTGCATTTTGTAACAGTCACATAAATGCATATTAAAAAAAAAATTCTGCAATGACTATTAAATATTCCACTTTGGAAAAAACAAGATCATAGTTTTAACAAATGGTTCAGTATTACAGTTGGCTGCTTTGGACATTATTAAACCCAAATTGAATATGTTCCTATATTTTTTTTACACAGCAGATTAAAAACTAGCTGTAGTAATTTTTCTAGTTTTTATCAATCAATCCTCTTCCCAATAATGATGCATTTACCTCGCCAATTTCAAAGGATGGACAAGTAAGGCCTGACAAAGAAACGTATTAAATGAAACCAGAACATTTTACAAAGTGTTAAGAAATGGACTGTCAATTCTTGAAGAAGCCTAATTCTTTTTACCAGCAAACAAAAATCCAGTGCCAAGAAAACTGACATTATGCTAAAATATTCCCTGCCTCAAATACGTATGTGACTTAAGATAAAAGTGAATGCCTCATATCAATGACCAATTCATATCATCAAGTGAAAACTATTCAGAGGAAATAAATGGACTCAAGCTAGTCGTGCAACCTTCATTGATCAATCTGAAATAACCTCCTGCAGATATCAATTACCAGTAGTGGTTCACACTACTGTAGCTTACATAAGCTTGGCTCTGCTTAAGTTCAAAGAAAAAATTTTTTTTTAAGTTACATAATAAAACAATATGGTGTGTGAACCAAGATGGAAATTTAAGTTACCGAAGATATACTTAGAGGTTTTGCTTCGGACCAGAAAAGAGGAACACATTTTACTAACAGCATGCCAACTAAAGAGGGGAAGTTGAGGAAGATCTCCAAATATCACAAATTAAAAATAAAATGGGTAGTACGGTTTTACAACTTTTCTGGAGCACTTGAAAACATACAAAACTGTGTAGACATGTTTATGATTCTATTTACACATTCATTTTTACGTTGCTTTATAATCAGATAACATAGAAAGGCATTTTTTCATCTAAAGGAATATGAGAAACAGTGTTGGGCATAGACTAGCTCAGAAGGGCTTACGTTTTATTTTATTCCTTTGTGGTATCTGAGGGCATCTTTCTGGTATTAAGAGAGCTTACCTAGCTGAGCTAAGATGTTTCCTGTCTGTGGGAACATCTATAATTGTGTGTGTGTGTGGTTGATAGTTACATAGACAGGGAACTCGTATATAGGTTTCATAGTGCCCCACTAGGGTGGTGTACCTCTCAGCCCTGTCTTGAGCATTTACTAATCATTCCTTGGCAGATTGGAAAAGTAGCAGTTTTCAGGTTTAAATGAATCATTGCACAGCATCAGTTTATGTACTGAATAAAAGGATAGCCATGAAGAGGGCAGGAGGGCTACTTGGATGCAGGGGCAGGCGTTCAAAAGAAAATGAGAAAAATGTCGGTCGGGGGAATGGAACACCTTCTGGGAAAAGTAACAGTCTCACCTCCACACTTCATCCCCGAAATGCTGCTGAGGGTCTGAGCCTGCAGGTGAGCACACCACACAGGGAGGTTCATTAATTTTGTTCAGTGCAGACAGCTGGTTGGCTCAATAGCTAAGGCAATGTGCTAATAAGGTTAATATTATAAAAACTACACCTCTTTATGAACTATTGATGTATTAAATATCTCAGTTAAGCACCCATCATTGTCCAAGTACTGTAATAGGGTCTAAGGACTCAGAGATTAATTTTTTTTTTTTTTTGCGGTACGCGAGCCTCTCACTGTTGTGGCCTCTCCCGTTGCGGAGCACAGGCTCCGGACGCGCAGGCTCAGCGGCCATGGCTCACGGGCCCAGCCGCTCCGCGGCATGTGGGATCTTCCTGTACCGGGGCACGAACCCGTGTCCCCTGCATCGGCAGGCGGACTCTCAAGCACTGCGCCACCAGGGAAGCCTCCAGAGATTAATTTTTTAAAAGGATCAAGAGGGAATCTTTATCATCAAGCAATTTGCAATTCTTATAAGTAGCCCAAAACTGTACCTCCAATCCCAGTTGAACATCTAAAAGTGTATTCTCTTGGACAGAGACCTTCAGGCTAAGAGAACAAGTGAACTCTTATTGTCAGGGAGAATGACTGAGAGCACCCTGGAGCATGTCATCTTTATATTTGAAAGGCGGCATGTTCGATCCCATACAGAGTTTATCAAGTGCATCTCTGCACCTCTTCTTCGTAGCCCTCCAGCCTGATCCCCATATGCTGGAACCTTCCTTAGAAGATCAAGCCAGCCCCCTTTGCCTTTTATGGAAGTGCAGAAATGTTTCTGAATCTGTTCTGTGTTTAACAGTCCTAGGTACCATTCACACAGGATGTATACTAGAGGCTAGCCTTCTCGTGGGGCCCTCCATTGAGGCCCTCTTTGTGAGTCCCACCTACTTCCTGTGCATTTTAAGATCTAACAAGCATGTTTCTTTCTAACCCGCAGCACTCATTTGGCTAAACTATTGCTAATCCTTACCGTCTTCTATTCATTTTCTCCTTTTTTTTCTTCTCTCTTTTTTTATTTTTCACATTTCTCATATGAAAGGTCACCTTTAGTTGGTCATTTCAGTTGAATAGGTCCCAATTTGAGTTCTAAAAACATGTAAGAGAGATTTGTGTATTGATGACTTTTAATATTTTCGATCATCTGAAGAACTAACAATCTATTTTACATCCCTAGATCTTTTTTCTCAAGATAAACAATTAGGCCTTTGAATCGGAAGTTAAATTGAAGTCATAGGAAATTTCTCCACTTAGAAGATTTGGGTAGATACTTTCTGCTCTGATTCAATTTTGACTTTTTAATTATTTTTGGACTGACTGCTTCTATAATTCAGCAAACATTAATTGAGCAGCTAGGCACTTAGGGGAAATAGCACCACAACCTAGTCAGTACCCTCAACAAGTTCATGATTAAGAGAGAGGTGAGAGACCAATACACAACTAATTACAGTAAAGCTAAACTGTGATAAATACTGTAATGGGATATAAAAATGCTATATGATCACAGAGAAGGCAGCCATGAAAAAATTGTGTTACGGCTGGGACAGTAGAACAGACCTTCTTTATCAGCCAGTATATCTAGATACTTACAATGAAATCATTAAAATCAATTATAAAGTACAACTTAACTGTGTAGAAAATTGAAAGAGACTTTTAAAACTTTAAGTTCTTAATCCCATCAATAATATATGATATTTCAGGTAACTAGAGGGGAATTTAAGACTCTGGAAAAAATTTTATTTGAAATCTTAGGGAATTTCTGAGCAGCCAGGATACTTTCTATTATAGTTTCTTTCTCTAAAGCTGAGAAAGAAGACAGTTGAAAAGTCTAGGGCAAAACTTTCTGGGAAAATAGCAGTTCATTGAGTCAGCCAGATAACTATGGGTTATAAGTTTATATTACTGAAGACCTAGTCTGCAGAAAAATACAAAATTTCTTTAAATATTTTAACTGTGAACAATAATAATTTTAGTAGTCTGGAAGGTATTTGCCAAAAATATTTCTGTTGATAGGTGGGTTACACACTATTTATTTGTATATGGGTCTATATGCTAGACCCATAATCAAAAAAGGTAGAGCAAATTGAACTTTTGTTACAGTTTTGAAAAACTGAAGAAGCAAACTCAGGTGACAAAAGGCCTTTTAGTCTCCCCTTTTGCCCATGGGCACAAAACTAGCTAGTGGCAGAGCTTGGTTTCAAGCCCCGGCTTTCTGGCTGCTTCTCCAGACATCCTGCTTCTCCATTTCTGAAACAGCAGTGTTAGGGGATCCATCAACCTCTGCTGGTCTACTCAGGAAAAGGCCTTGCTTCAGTGGAGCTGTATGGGCGAGGATGCTCCCTCCCATGAAGATCTTAAGGCAGAAACGTAAATGTAAATTTCACTCATTAAAACCGTAATTAATTTATTGAAACTGAATTATTATTATTTCAGAGACGAATGCATATTGGAATATGCTGATTATTTTAATGAACCAAGAGCCTCTTCTGGGATGCTTCCACGGTATTATTTGCAAACAGGTCACTGTAGATTTTCTAAGAGGGGGAATAAAAGACTGCTGCTCATTTTCGAGTTTTGCTTTTTTAAAAATGCAGAAGAAAATGTGTGCTGTCTAATGTATTTGGGGGAGATGATGAGAAGATATCTTTGTTTAGGAGAGGCCTGACGTCATCTGTTTTAAATCCACAGCTCTCCTCCTGGGGAGTTGTTTCTTGTGTTACAGATGTCAGCTGCCAGGACAAGTCTGTATAGGCGTTGTGCCCATAGTAATGTCTCCAGTATAATTGTTATGTTTGACATTTGAAGACATTTATTTAGGTTCCTTCTCCTGCGTTCCACAGTAAACATGTTTTCGATCTGTTCATGGCACACAGTATGAAAGCTTCCAGAATTTGGCTTACTTTTCTCTTTACGTGCCATAGGGTGTGGGGTTGGTTTCATTACTTATATTCCAACATTGTAGAAAAGATTAACCTTGACACACCATCCCAGGCTCTGAAAGAAAATAGGGCATGCCTAAATACTTTTATTTAGGACCCATCAATTCCATTTATTCATGATCTGTATTAGTTTCCTATTGCTGCTATAACAAATGATCACAACAGCACAAATGTATTCTTGTACAGTTCTGGAGGCCACAATTCTGATATCAGTTTTATTGGGATGAGGTCAAATCAGCTCAGCTGATTCCTTCTGCAGGCTCCAGGGGACAATCCATTTCCTTGCCTTTTACTTAGCTGCCTGCAACCCTGGCTGACGGCCCCTTGCTCCATCTTCAAAGTATGTCTCTCCAGTCTCTACCTTCATTGTCACATGGCTTCTCTCTCAGACCCCGCTTCCCTCTGCTTCTGTGGTCACATTATTGAGTGTCTACCATGTGCCAGGCAGTGTGCTAGATCTGTCAACAGCCAGTAAGGTCCCTGGTCTTGTGAAGCTTCCATTCCTGTAAACAGATAAATGAACAAATAAAATCAAGTAGTGACAGAACTATGTAAAAAATAGAATAGAATAACGTGATAGGGAGACAGGACTGGGAAGGGTGTCTGAGGTGCCGAGACTCAAATCACAGTGGTGCACCAGCCACAGGAAGACCTGGGGGCAGAGGGTTTCAGGCAGAAAGAACAGCAAGTGTTAATGAAGCCTGAGGCAAATGATGCCACAGGATTGGAGTTTGGTAACGAGGACAGAGAGTGGCATGAGCCAAAGTCACAAAGGACTTGTGTCTAATGATACAGCCTCCTCCGTCATAGTAAGGAGATTGGATTTTGTCTACGTGTAAAAGGCAGACATGGAGGTATTTTACACAGAGAAGCCGCTAAACATTTATTCTTTAAGAGATCAGCCAGGCTGCTATTTAAAGAATGAATTTTACCTGCAGGGAGATATCTAGCCATATCCTTCCTCTCTTTTAAAATGTATGCTTCTTTACTGCTCATAGATGGAGCCTGAATAAGATCTAAATCTCAAGTATTAATCGAAGGAATTGAAAGATGTTTCCTCACATCTTAAAATTCAGACCACCGCAGAGTACCCTGCTAACTACAATAAGATATGCCAACCCCTCCCTTCTTCCCAACACTTTACAGGCTTTACTTTTTACTTTACTTTGGCAATTTGTGGTTCCAGTAAGAGGTAAACCAGTCCTCTTTTCAATGTTAAGAAACTTCCTATGTTAAGTATAAAACCTGGAGCAAAGGGTCCTAGTTGGACCAAGGAGTAGGGAGCCAGTTGAGTAGTGGCATGCTGTGGTCAGAATTGAGGGTGAGCGCTCCAAAGATTATGGCTGGTATAGTATCTACTGGTCTTTGTGAAGGAGCAAATGAGGATAGATCAGTCATTAGACTCCCATGTACAAATGCCCATTGCCTATCATATCAAGTACAAAAATCCTTACTGTAATTCTCAAGACCATGTGCATATAACATGTGGTCCTTTAAGAAGCCTCCCTCAAAGCCCCACCCACCCAGGTTGGAACCAGTGGTTGTGGTTGAATATTTCTCCTCAATACCCATTCGAGAAGGCCTGGGGTCATTTCTGGTAGTTATCTTGTTACCTAATTGCTTGACAGCTCTTTGGCAGAATCACCGTAGGCAGCAGGCACCACGTGGATTAGCTTGTTGGACCTTCTCTGATGACTATGTGATCGTGATCATCTAAAATGATTGTTGGCTTTTTTCCATGATCCATCTGTAACGTGTACATGGGGGAGGGCCAGTTGCCAAGGATGCTCCTGGTGCTGGCTCATCTCAGGCCTGGACCCATATTAAGCAGACCCCATCCCTTTTGGAATTAGGAGGAGACCTTAATTTTCAGACCTGATGGGCAAGGCTGTGGGTCTTCCACCAGGCACTCAAGTGTCCCCTGTCCTTTTCATCTAGTCTAGCATAGTTTTTTAGCACATAGTAAACGTGGGAACCAAAGAAACCAAATTGACTACCAGTCGCCCTTTTTGGCATGTGTCTGGACTTCTGAGAATATTCTATATGGTTCCTCTAGGACAAAGTCACATCTTTAAAAGCCAAAAATGACAATCCTAATAAGCACTGCAAAAAATCGAGTGGTTGAATAAAATATTTTTGCTGACCTATGTAAAGTGTATCGCATAAAGCGAATAGGAGGAAAAAGACTTTACTTTCTGTTTCTTTTAAAACTCTCCATCATTGGGGGAACACAGCTTTTCATAAGAGTGCCCATCACATGTTGGCTGGATGAGATGGTGGGTATAAGGCATGTATTTATGCTTGTCTCAGATACAGTCATGGTTCCATAACTAAAATGGTTTTTCTTCCAGACCCTAGGGAGGCTGGTAGTATTTCTAGAGTTCTTCATGAGCCGAGAGTTCTTTTAAAGAAGATTCTATGTGACATGGGGGTGGACATTCATGGCCTTGAGAAATCTGGCATCTATGGCTAAGAAAACAAAGGAAAGAGAGCAGGATATGCTGTGTGGGTGCCCACGTTCCCAATGCTTCAGCACATTTTTTTATGTGAGTTAGCTTTGAGAGAGAGAGATCAAAGACATATCCAGGAGAGCACTGCCCAGGTGTGAAATTCCAGGTGACAAAATGGAAGGAAAAGAAGAGTTATAAGGGAAAGGAAAGGAAATGAAGCTAGTTTCCTTTGATTCTCTGTATTTTTCCTGTTTCCTCCCCCAGGAAGTTTATGTAGACTTACAATACTCCCAAACAGTCAACATTAGGGATTCATCCTCATTCTTTTCCATACGATGACAACCGACACCGTGTCAAAGGCCAGCCATTTATTTTTGCAGATATCATGCCTGGCAGGCCCCAGGGTTAAAAAGTGCTGTATTACTGATCATTTTAATACAGAAAACTTACCTTCCTCTCTGCTTCCCACAGAGCTAGAAATAGTGGACACACATGAACTAGGGCAATATTAATAATAAATAAGGCTATTTTTTTGCTACGTACAAATGTCAATAAGAATAAGAATAAAGCACATCAAGTCATAAGCTTTATCCCCCCAGCAGAGCCCCCTCAAGGGCAGATTCTTATACCTCATTTTTCAGTGTTAGTCTGGCCAGCAACCCGGGAACATCTCCTAATGGCTTCAGTGCCTAATGACATTGTTTGTAGGGGCCCCGGTATAGGATTGCTATAAGGGAACTGTGCGTTATCAGAGAAGATAGTATGTACTCTGTCACTCGTCCCCTCCTCCCCCAGCCTCTCTTTGGGGCTCATTTCCCAATGAAGGCTAAAGATGTTTACTAAGCATTTCTGAGAAATTTGTCCACATTATGAGAATACAAATTACAGGAACTCAGTACATTAGCAATGGAGAAAATTTAATGGGTCTGGGAAAGGTATAAATTTAGGGAAAATGTAAATTGCAATAATAGGAGAACCTTCACTGAATGGCAGTTCTCTTGAAATGGTCGTATTTCGTAGCTGTGGGAAGGTACTAAAGAATCTTGCCACCTGACACTGTAAAAAATGCAACTAATAGGTAAGAACTGAAGGTTACTGCCATGATTTTAGAATATGAAATCTATTCATTGTCAAATAGATAAAAACCCATTTGATATGGGCAGTTTGGTTGGTTCTTGGCTACGTGGGATATAGAAATCTTTTCTGTGGTCATCCCACATAGGCAAAGAAAGAAGCAATTAACCTCTCAGGGATATCCAGAATGAGAATGATCTGAGACCACACCTGACTCTCACGGGCTTCCCAAACTTCGATGCCTTGACCTGCTGTAATGAGCATCAACATGCCCTTTGCCCCACGACATTTGGCAAAACACGGGCAGAAATTCATGTACAATATTCTGGCATAATATCCACGAGACATAACATTATTTGATTCTGCAAACCAGGAAGGACTCCATGGGCTATGTGTGTGTACAAAGAGAAAACCATGAAGAAAAAGTCTACTTAGATGATTCAAGTAACAGCATTGAAGAATTTGCATGTCAGCATTAATAGAATATAAAACTTGCTACACAGAAATATATTTACTTATTTATTACAAGAGAAGTGATAAATTATCCTGTCAATCTAGTTCCCTTACGACATCAGGTCTGATTTAAGCTGACAAGAAAAATGGACGGGACAAAAGGAGATCATTTAGAAAATGTTATAGGCACCTGGGCAGGAAGGAGAAAATGGTAGAAAATATTAATGCAGTTAAAATAGCTTTGTCAAAAACAAGAAACATTGATCACAAAGATTGCATGTAACTCTGTATTGGCTGGTTAGAATAACAATAATGATGATAATAATAAAAATAATTTTAAAAACTGTAACTGTTCTTGGTCAGGTATACTTGCAGCTTTGAAATGACACTCACAAGGAAAAGCTGAAGAAACTGGGCCTATTCTCTGGAACAAAGGATAATTGTAGTGACCTAATTGCGGCTTCTATTATAAAAGCAGAAATGACAGCAGGACAAATTATATCCACTGTCAAAAAAGAAAACTGTACAGCAGGTAGTTTATAATCTCTTCTAATGATGCTACTTCTTTTACCCTATAGCTCTCCCCTGAAAAACCTTTTCTGACCTCGAGCACTGTCACCACTACAGGTAGCAAACCTCCTCTTCTACTGTCTCTTCATCTCTGGCTCTGTTGTTTGGGCTCACACAGTAGCAACAAAGAGAATTCCAGTACCTACATCTTCCTAGCACTGGTCAGGTCAGTCAGAATTGTTCTGTTGACACATTCCACATGAGACAAATCAATCAAGAAATAGTATGCAGAAGTAGCAACATCTTAGAAAGCTTTTGAGGGTAATTATAAAGTGTGAAATACTGATCAGTAAATTTTAAGTGGAATTATAAAAGGCAAATGACAGACTCAGAAAAAATCTATGCAACTTCTGTCACAAAGAGCTAATATTGCTACTACACAAAGGTCTTTGAAAAATCAAGGGGAAAAATGACAATCTGATAGAAAAATCAGCAAAAGATATGGACAGCTCACAGGAGAGGAAATGAAAAGGGCCCTTAAACATATGAAAAAATACTCAGCATCACATAATAAGAGACAGGCTAATTAAAACTTTACTGAAATATCACTTCTCACCTAGGTTTATCAAATATCCCAAAGTTTGACACTGTACTCTATTGGTTGGACTGTAGAGAAATGAGCCTCCTCCTACACTGTAAGTGGTAATGCAGAACAGAACAATCATGGAAGGAAATTTGTCATAATCTAGGAAAATTACATGTGAATTTCTCTTTGACTCAGCAATCCCATTTCTATGAATTCGTCTAAAGCCACAACGGCAAAAATATTTTGCAGAGATTTGTCATTATAGCGTTATTTGTAACAGCAAAAAATTGGAAAAGCCCAAATGTCCAAAACTTTATGATTCATTAGAGAAACAAAAGCGTGTCCACACAGTAAACTACTATGAATTTTTTTTTAATGAGAAAGATCTCTGTTTACTAATACGATATTTTCTTCTAGATACTGCCATGTAAAAAAGTAAAGTGCAGAAAAAAATGCTAAGTAATCTACCTTTTGTGTGAGAAAGACAGGCTGTAAATATATAATACTGTTTGCTTTCATTTGGAAAAGTAAATATATATTGCTTAAGATAAAGAAGACTGTTGAAAGTTACATACCTACATGTTGTATACAGTTGAATTTGGAAATATAACTGTTTTACATACTTATCAAATGAAATTAAACTCAAAGAAAACAAAAAATCCCTAAAAATGGAAAACAAAGCAAAATGAATAACCTAACAAATTGGTTGCATAGTGACTCAGGAAAAAGAAATACTTGAAGTGATATGGAATGCAGCAATTTGACTCTACATATTTAATGGGATACATTCTAACAAAAAATGGAGCCATGAACATCTTAAACTTCATTCAATAGTTTGTTAGTATTATTGGTATTATTGTTTCAAAACAATATGTATGTAAAATCATATATATGATAATACAAATAAATATGTCATTGGTATTAAGAATCAAGATTTTTCATTTTAAAAAAAAGAGAAACAAATCTAAAACTTTTTAAAGTTAACATCCTGTAATGTTAAATCAGAAATAGCAGCCTGACCTTGTGATGTTTTTCAGAAAGATGTATTTCCTAGCTCTATCCGTAGAAAAGTCACAGAAGCAATGATAACCCGATGCCAGTGAGCTCTCCTAGACCCCAGAGTGTGTTCTCTGGATATCATTTCCCACCAGAAAGAGAGTTCAAGGGAGAAATGTCTGCTTTCAGGATAGGGACACAAGATACTCACCATGAACCCAGGACAGCTTGTTTGTCAGAAAGCAAGGAAGCCATCAGTGACACCTGGGTCAAGGCAAAAGGACAAAGACGCCAACGTAAAGCAGTCCCCATTGACCAAATACGGGACAATGTGTGCAACAAAGAGAGTAAGGAATACAATTGATTGAAAACCCTAAGTCTGTATTTTTTAAAAAACATAAGTTCATAATGATATTCACAACCCCTTATCTCCCCTAAAAAGGCATCTAACAACTCATTGGTCACCATTGGAAATACCTAGGGCACTAACTCCTTACTCTGACTCAGCAGTTAAAAGTAATTAAACATTTATTCTGTCTTCCTTGTACTATGTATAATCCAGGGCAACCAAAACACCCAAAACTTTGAAGGAAAGTTTTTCTTTGCAAACGAATTACAGCTAATAAGTGTAAAAGGAATAATGACTTTTTTAAATTACCATTTTGTAACCCCTAATGAAATCATTAATTCAGGCAAAAATCATCAGTGGAAGAAATGATTAAATGAACAATTGATAAGGGAACTTTGCAGCGGAGACATCACTGCAGAGATTTGTCATTATAGCATTATTTGTAACAGCAAAAAATTGGAAAAACCCAAATGTCCAAAAATTTATTTATGCTATCACCATTATCACCATGATGATAATGCTAGCATCATTAAGGTAAGACAGCCTGAGGTTGTGTGGCTCCTGATATAGCACATTTTAAAGCACATTCTACCCTTAAGGTATTTGCATTAGTTTTCTAGGGGTGCTGTAACAAATTATCACAAACTTGGCTTACAGGAGACATGTATTCTCTGTTAGTTCTTTCACAGACCAGAAGTCTGAAATCAAGGTGTCAGCAGAGTTGTTTCCTTCCGGAGGCTCTGAGGAAGAATCCCTTCCCATACCTCTCTCCTAGCTTCTGGTGGCTGCCAGCAATCCTTGACATTCCTTGGCTTATAGATGCTTGACTGTGATCTCTGCCCCCACCTTCACGATGCCTTCTCTTCTGATTCTTCTCTGTCCTTCCTCTTTAAAAGGACACTTGCGGGCTTCCCTGGTGGCGCAGTGGTTGAGAGTCCGCCTGCCGATGCAGAGGACGCGGGTTCGTGCCCCGGTCTGGGAAGATCCCACATGCCGCGGAGCGGCTGGGCCCGTGAGCCATGGCCGCTGCGCCTGCGCGTCCGGAGCCTGTGCTCCGCAACGGGAGAGGCCACAGCTGTGAGAGGCCCGCGTACCGCAAAAAAAAAAAAAAAAAGTTGAACCTAAGTCTCTAAGTGCACTGTTTAGTATGGTAGCCACTAGTCACATGTAGCTGTTTAAATTTAAATTAAAAACGTGTACTTTAGTCACACTAGCCGGATTTCAAGTGCTTAGTAGCCACATGGGGCTGCTGTATGAAACAGCGCAAATATAGAACATTTCCATCATCACAGAAAGATCTATTGGGCACTGTGTCTCTGAGCTACCTTTCATTAACAGGAAATATAGGGGATGGAAGAATAAGTTAACTCATACTATGAAGAAGCAACCAAATCCAGCATGAGGGACCACCTACAGGACAGTCTGCCTGGTTTCTGCAACAACTCAATGGCATGGAAAAATTAAAAAGCTAAAAGGAAAAAATACATTTCTGTACAGGAAATGAGATCTAAGGGGCATAAACAAATTCATGGTGTAGATAGATTTTGGAGCCTGATCCAAGTAAATCCAACGGGAGAGACAGACATCTTGTAGGCACTTGGGGAAATTTGTTTATAGACTAGGTAACAGATGACACCAAGGAATATTGTTAATTTTTAAGTGGGATAGATAATAGCGTTGTTATATAATGTTCATGATTTATTTAATATACCTTCTGAAGTATATAGGAAATAAATGACTAGGTTTGGTCACAAAATACTTAGCAAAGCACTTAGGAAAAATAGATGAAAATGTGGTTAAATCTTAATAATTATTGAATATAGAACTGGGCAGAGACATATGGGGGTTTATCTCTACGTTTGAGTATCTGAAAGTTTTCATTATAAATTTTTAAACGTGCTCATATTTAGATGATGTGTAGTTAATATAAATGAAAGAAACATTAATATTGAAGTCAAACACTGGGTGGAATTCAAGAATCCAGTTCCTGCCGCTTAATAAATACGAGCTCTCAGACAAAATACTGAACCTCTCTGGACCTCAATTTTCTCATCTATAAAGTTGGGACTTCTGTAGCTTGTGAGAATTAAGTTATACAATCATGGGGGGGGGAATCACAAATATTGCTAGTGTCTGTTCTTCCTATTGGATAGGTGAAACACTGGATAGGATGGGCTCTTGTGTCAGGTACAAGTTTCCCAACTTAAAGTGTTTGGAGGGCACTTTTTGTTTCATTTTTTGGCTGCACCGCAGCGTGGAGGATCTTAGTCCCCGACCAAGGATCAGACCTGCGCCCCCTGCATTAGGAGTGTGGCGTCTTAACCACTGGACCATCAGGGAAGTCCCAGTGGAGGGCACTTTTAACTGTAGAGTATTTTAAAATTCCAGTTTTTTTTTTTTTAATTTTTTTTTTTTTTTTTTTGAAGGATTGAACAAATGTTTAACCAAAGAAAATATATGGGTGACAAATAAGCACATAAAAAGATGTTCATCGTCATTAGCCATCAGCGAAATGGAAATTAAAGCCGCAAGATACCATTATACAACCTGATGGAATGGCTAAAGTAAAAATATCACATGCTGCTGAGCATGCAGAGAGGCTGGAAGTCCCGTGTGTTACCGGCAGAAGTGCACAAGAATACAGACAATCTGAAAACAATTCGGCAGGTTTTAAACAAAAATCAATTTAAAACATATATTTGCCGTATGGCTCAGGCATGCCACTGCTGCTTAGGCTATGATAATTCATCTTCATACAACAACCTGGGCATCAGTGTTCATATCTTCTCTACTTATGATCTCCAAAAAAAGGGAGTCACCTAATGTGAACTGAATAGTATACTGTGGTTACATTTCCTTTCCTTTCTTTTTCTTTTTTTTTTTCACACACACACACACACACACACACACACACACACACACTGTATTTTATTTTTACAAGAGATAAATAAACTGACACCAAGCATTGTAAATGGATGACCACAACAAAAGCAACAATGATTGCAATTACGAAACACGAAACACACTCATACTATGTCATAATATTGACATTCAGTCCTTGTGGGACTTTTTTTTTATTCAGACAGAAAGTCGCGAAAATTACAATCATCCTCATCAGTTCACTCAGTCCCGTGTCATTAATTTTTTTTTCATCTTGATCGTTTGTTAGCACTTTTATGAATTCATCAGTTTTCCACTTCCAGTTTTATTTTTAGCTCATGGATTCAACCACTTCGTACAATCTCCACTGCTACATCTTCATTCAAGCCTTCATTGCTTGAAACCTCCCATTGGCTTCCTGCCTCACTGAGAGTAAAAGCCAAACTCTTTACCAGGGACCTCAAGACCTGCCTGATCTAGGCCCTCATTTCCTCTTGGGCCTCTGACACCTCACTCCCTCACACTGGCCTCCTCCCTGGTTTTGGCTTCCCTGCCTCAGGGCCTTTGCACCTGCTACCCCCTCTGCCTGAGATACCCTTCACCAGTTATCTGTACAGTTTCACCCTCCTCTTCTTCACATCTTCAACTTAATATTCTCAGTGGTGCCTTTCCTTACCACATATTTAAAAGTATAAACCTCCTACAAAACTTCTACGACTTTTCCCTGTTTTATTATCCTCTGCTGTACTTACTACTATCTAATATTATTTTTTATTTTACTTATTTTGTTGTCTGCTTCTGTCTCCCCTGACTACAAGAGGGCAAAGTTTTATATGCACTGCTGAATCCCCAGCATCAAGAACAAAACTTGAGACATGTATGTGTTCAATAAATATTTGTTGAATGATGAATGCAGAAACTTGTAATAGACTTAAAACAAGTTGTCTAGTCTTTAGAGGATGCGTTTATGGATGAATAACAATGATATGTATTTATCAGAATCAATAGCTGGTTTATAAATTGGTACTTTGGAAGTGTTTAAATTGTGTGGAAAAGGGGTATGTTTCCTTAAGCAATTAAAATATTTTCTGAACAATCACTCATTCTGTTCATTTGTTATGATAATTATTTTTAGGTAATACATTTAAAAGGGAAAGAATTACATATAAGTAAATTTAGGATTAATGACTCCAAATGTGTTAGATCTTGAAACATGGATTTTAAAGGGGATAAATAACATAATTGGCATTTTTTGCTTTTATTTTTTTTCTGTTTTAAGTTTTTTAAGTGAAAAATAATTTACATAGAGTGAAGTACTCAAGTCTTAAGTAAGCAGAAGAATGTTATCTACTGTATTTTGATGACTTATATTGAGATACAGACTATTTCCATCACCCAAGAATGTTCCCGCAAGCCCTTTCCCATTCGGCACCGCCTCACTCTGTGAAGCAACTGATATCTATCATCGTAGGATTTTTTTTTTTAATTTGATGAAAGTTCATAATAATGCAATTGACAAGGAAATTTAGTTATTTCTGAGATATACATTTTAAAGTAATAACTAGAATTATGACTTATAACATTACACCAGAACATATAAGATTTTTAGAAATTTCATGTAATGTCTAAAACATTTATATTAACATATTTCCATACAAATAACCCAAAGAAAGTTCAGTATTTTGTTTGTTTTTTTATACTGCAAGTTCTTATTAGTCATCAATTTTATACACATCAGTGTATACATGTCAATCCCAATCGCCTAATTCAGCACACCACCATCCCCACCCCACCGTGGTTTTCCCCCCTTGGTGTCCATACGTTTGTTCTCTACGTCTGTGTCTCAACTTCGGCCCTGCAAACCAATTCACCTGTACCATTTTTCTAGGTTCCACATACATGTGTTAATATACGATATTTCTTTTTCTCTTTCTGACTTACTTCCCTCTGTATGACAGTCTCTAGGTCCATCCACATCTCAACAAATGACCCAATTTCGTTCCTTTTTATGGCTGAGTAATATTCCATTGTATATATGTATCACATCTTTCTTTCTTTCTTTTCTTTCTTTCTTTCTTCTGTGTTGGGTCTTCGATGCTGCGCGCCGGCTTTCTCTAGTTGTGGTGAGCGGGGGCTACTCTTTGCTGCAGTGCGTGGGCTTCTCATCACGGTGGCTTCTCTTGTTGCAGAGCACAGGCTCTAGGCACACGGGCTTCAGTAGTTGCGACACTTGGGCTCAGTAGTTGTGTCTCGAAGGTTGTAGAGCACAGGCTCACTAGTTGTGGCGCACGGGCTTAGTTGCTCCGTGGCATTTGGGGTCTTCCCGGACCAGGGATCAAACCCATGTCCCCTGCGTTGGCAGGCAAATTCTTAACCATTGCGCCACCAGGGAAGTCCCCTTCTAATTGTTTGATATCTCCAGACAAAATATTCTGTGGAAACTTCTTCTATAAAAACAGTATAAAGAGGGACTTTCCTGGTGGTCCAGTGTTAAGACTCTGGGCTTCCACAGCAGGGGACACGGGTTGGGGAACTAAGATCCTGCATGCTGCACAGTGGGGGCCCGACATTGCTCCCTCTGGGTTTTCTCAATGTATCTGCCTCACGTGCTCGCTGAGGAGCCCTACTTCCTGTTAAAACTCCAGCTCAAGCATAGATGAAAACCCTCTCATTTGTTTCAACTAAAATTAGTAGAAATTTTAAATATACTTGGCTCCAACCTTAAGGGAACACAAAGCAAATGAACCAAGAAAATAAAAGAAACATAAAATGAATTAGGCTTATGAGGTACACATTTCTCTCTGATCGTACCTTAGCTAAGGAGCTTCCAGGGCTCCCAGGCCTCAACTCATTCCATGGTCTGAGAAGGTTTTTAATATTCGGTACCCAAAGCTCTGGAACAGATTTTCAGGCACCTTGCTAGGCTTTCTGGCTTCACAACTCTTGGTTTGTTTCCTGTTCTGAGGATAACTTATTTTCTCCTTCCCATCCCTGCCCCCATGTGGAAGAGCCAAGACAAAGATGTAAGTTTCCTCTAGGGCCCACAACCAAGTAGGGAATCCCCAACTCCACTTACATATTGTCTGTCCTGCTTTCCAGGTTGAAGGACACACCTCCAATCCCTAGGCAGCTGACAGCCAGATAACCATCATGATTGACACCATGTACATTCCACTCTTTAGAGGAAATCCCATCTCTTTTAAAAAGCCTGTCATGATTCACATCTGGGCAGTATCACATTGTTCTCACTATACAAGAAATATACCTGTATAGGGTCATTCTGTCATATTCTTTTTTTTTTTTTGTACATCTTTATTGGAGTATAATTGCTTTACAATGGTGTGTTAGTTTCTGCTTTATGACAAAGTGAATGAGTTATACATATACATATGTTCCCATATCTCTTGCCTCTTGCGTCTCCCTCCCTCCCACCCTCCGTACCCCACCCCTCCAGGCAGTCACAAAGCACTGAGCTGATCTCCCTGTGCTATGCGGATGCTTCCCACTAGCTATCTACCTTACGTTTGGTAGCGTATATATGTCCATGCCTCTCTCTCACTTTGTCACAGCTTACCCTTCCCCCTCCCCATATCCTCAGGTCCATTCTCTAGTAGGTCTATGTCTTTATTCCCATCTTACCCCTAGGTTCTTCATGACCTTTTTTTTTTCTTAGATTCGATATATATGTGTTAGCATACGGTATTTGTCTTTGTCTTTCTGACTTACTTCACTCTGTATGACAGACTCTAGGTCCATCCAGCTCACTACAAATAACTCAATTTCGTTTCTTTTTATGGCTGAGTAATATTCCATTGTATATATGTGCCACATCTTCTTTATCCATTCGTCTGTCGATGGGCATTTAGGTTGCTTCCATGACCTGGCTATTGTAAATAGAGCTGCAATGAACATTGGGGTGCCTGTGTCTTTTTGAATTATGGTTTTCTCTGGGTATATGCCCAGTAGTGGGATTGCTGGGTCGTATGGTAATTCTATTTTTAGTTTTTAAGGAACCTCCATACTGTTCTCCATAGTGGCTGTATCAATTTACATTCCCACCAACAGTGCAAGAGGGTTCCCTTTTCTCTGCACCCTCTCCAGCATTTGTTGTTTGTAGATTTTCTGATGATGCCTATTCTAACTGGTGTGACGTGATACCTCATTGTAATTACTGATTTTGAGCAGCTTTTCATGTGCTTCTTGGCCATCTGTATGTCTTCTTTGGAGAAATGGCTATTTAGGTCTTCTGCCCATTTTTGGATTGGGTTGTTTGTTTCTTTAATATTGAGCTGCATGGGCTGTGTACGTATTTTGGAGATTAATCCTTTGTCCGTTGATTCGTTTGCAAATATTTGCTCCCATTCTGAGGGTTGTCTTTTTGTCTTCTTTTTTTTTTTTTTTTTTTTTGCGGTACACGGGCCTCTCACTGTTGTGGCCTCTCCCATTGTGGAGCACAGGCTCTGGACGCGCAGGCTTAGTTGCCATGGCTCACGGGCCCAGCCACTCGACGGCATGTGAGATCCTCCTGGACCGGGGCACAAACCCGTGTCCCCTGCATCGGCAGGCGGACTCTCAATCACTGCGCCACCAGGGAAGCCCTTTTCGTCTTCTTTATGGTTTCCTTTGCTGTGCAAAAGCTTCCAAGTTTCATTAGGTCCCATTTGTTTATTTTTGTTTTTATTTCCATTACTCTAGGAGGTGTATCAAAAAAGATCTTGCTGTGATTTATGTCAAGGAGTGTTCTTCCTATGTTTTCCTCTAAGAGTTTTATAGTGTCTGGTCTTAATTTAGGTCTCTAATCCGTTTTGAGTTTATTTTTGTGTATGGTGTTAGGGGGTGTTGTAATTTCATTCTTCTACATGTAGCTGTCCAGTTTCCCCAGCACCACTTATTGAAGAGACTGTCTTTTCTCCATTGTATATCATTGCCTCCTTTGTCACAGATTAGTTAACCATAGGTGCATGGGTTTATTTCTGGGTTTTCTATCTTGTTCCATTGATCTATGTTTCTGTTTTTGTGCCAGTACCATATTGTCTTGATGACTGTAGCTTTGTAGTATAGTCTGAAGTCATTGAGTCTGATTCCTCCAGCTCTGTTTTTTTCCCTCAAGACTACTTTGGCTATTCGGGGTCTTTTGTGTCTCCATACAGATTTTAAGATTTTTTGTTCTAGTTCCTTAACATTGCCATTGGTAATTTGATAGGGATTGCATTGAATCTGTAGTTTGCTTTGGATAGTAGAGTCATTTTCACAATATTGATTCTTCCAGTCCAAGAACATGGTGTATCTCTCCATCTGTTGGTATCATCTTTAATTTCTTTCGTCAGGGTCTTATAGTTTTCTGCATACAGGTCTTTTGTCTCCCTAGGTAGGTTTATTCCTAGGTATTTTATTCTTTTTGTTGCAATGGTAAATGCGAGTGTTTCCTTGATTTCTCTTTCATATTTTTCATCATTAGAATATAGGAATGCAAGAGATTTCTGAGCATTAATTTTGTATCCTGCAACTTTACCAAATTCATTGGTTAGCTCTAGTAGTTTTCTGGTGGCATCTTTAGGATTATCTATGTATAGTATCATGTCATCTGCACACAGTGACAGTTTTACTTCTTCTTTTCCAATTTGGATTCCTTTTATTTGTTTTTCTTCTCTGATTGCCATGGCTAGGACTTCCAAAACTATATTGAATAATAGTGGTGAGAGTGGACATCCTTGTCTCATTCCTGATCTTAGAGGACATGCTTTCACTTTTTCACCATTGCGAATGATGTTTGCTGTGGGTTTGTCATTTATGGCCTTTTTTATATTGAGGTAGGTTCCCTCTATGCCCACTTTCTGGAGAGTTTTTATCATAAATCGTTATTGAATTTTGTCAAAAGCTTTTTCTGCATCCATTGAGATGATCATATGGTTTTTATTCTTCATTTTGTTAATATGGTGTATCACATTGATTGATTTGCGTATATTGAAGAATCCTTGCATCCCTAGGATAAATCCCACTTGATCATGGTGGATGATCCTTTTAATGTGTTGTTGGATTCTGTTTGCTGGTATTTTGCTGAGTATTTTGCATCCATATTCATCAATGATACTGGTCTGTAACTTTCTTTTTTTTGTAGTATCTTTGTCTGGTTTTGTTATCAGTGTGATGGTGGCCTCATAGAATGAGTTTGGGAGTGTTCCTTCCTCTGCAATTTTTGGAAGAGTTTGAGAAGGATGGGTGTTAGCTCTTCTCTAAATGTTTGATAGAATTCACCTGTGAAGCCATCTGATCCTGGACTTTTGTTTGTTGGAAGATTTTTAATCACAGTTTCAATTTCATTACTTGTGATTTGTCTGTTCATATTTTCTGTTTCTTCCTAGTTCAGTCTTGGAAGGTTATACCTTTCTACGAATTTGTCCATTTCTTCCAGGTTGTCTATTTTATTGGTATAGAGTTCCTTGTAGTAGTCTCTTAGGATTCTTTGTATTTCTACGGTGTCTGTTGTAACTTCTCCTTTTTCATTTCTTATTTTATTGATTTGAGTCCTCTGCCTCTTTTTCTTGAAGAGTCTGGCTAATGGTTTATCAGTTTTGTTTATCTTCTCAAAGAACCAGCTTTTAGTTTTATTGATCTTTGCTATTGTTTTCTTTGTTTCTGTTTCATTTATTTCTGCTCTGATCTTTATGATTTCTTTCATTCTGCTAACTTTGGGTTTTGTTTGTTCTTCTTTCTCTAGTTTGTTTAGGTGTAAGGTTAGATTGTTTACTTGAGATGTTTCTTGTTTCTTGAGGTAGGCTTGTATAGCTATAAACTTCCCTCTTAGAACTGCTTTTGCTGCATCCCATAGGTATTGGATCGTCATGTTTTCATTGTCATTTGTCTCTAGGTATTTTTTCATTCCCTCTTTGATATCTTCAGTGATCTCTTGGTTATTTAGTAACATGTTGTTTAGCCACCATGTGTTTGTGTTTTTTACATTTTTTTCTCTAATTCATTTCTAATCTCATAGCGTTGTGGTCAGAGAAGATGCTTGATATGATTTCCATTTTCTTAAATTTACTGAGGCTTGATTTGTGACCCAAGATGTGATCTATCCTGGAGAATGTTCCATGCGCACTTGAGAAGAAAGTGTAATCTGCTGTTTTGGGATGGAATGTCCTATAAATATCAATTAAATCCATCTGGTGTATTGTGTTATTTAAAGCTTCTGTTTCCTTATTTATTTTCATTTTGGATGATCTGTCCATTGGTGTAAGTGTGGTGGTAAAGTCCCCCACTATTATTGTCTTACTGTCCATTTCCTCTTTTATATCTGTTAGCAGTTGCCTTATGTATTGAGGTGCTCCTCTGTTGGGTGCATATATATTATAATTGTTATATCTTCTTCTTGGATTGATCCCTTGATCATTATGTAGTGTCCTTCCTTGTCTCTTGTAACATTCTTTATTTTAAAGTCTATTTTATCTGATAAGAGTATTGCTGCTCCAGCTTTCTTTTGATTTCCATTTGTATGGAATATCTTTTTCCATCCCCTCACTTTCAGACTGTATGTGTCCCTAGGTCTGAAGTGGGTCTCTTGTAGACAGCATATATATGGGTCTTTTTTTTGTATCCATTCAACAAGCCTGTGTCTTTTGGTTGGAACATTTATCCCATTCACGTTTAAGGTAATTATCGATATGTATGTTCCTGTGACCATTTTCTTAATTGTTTTGGGTTTCTTTTTGTAGGTCCTTTTCTTCTCTTGTGTTTCCCACTTAGAGAAGTTCCTTTAGCATTTGTTTTAGAGCTGGTTTGGTGGTGCTGAATTCTCTTAGCTTTTGCTTGTCTGTAAAGCTTTTGATTTCTCCATCAAATGTGAATGAGATCTTTGCTGGGTAGAGTAATCTTGGTTGTAGGTTCTTCCCTTTCATCACTTTAAGTATATCATGCCATTCCCTTCTGGCTTGTAGAGTTTCTGCTGGGAAATCAGCTGTTAACCTTATGGGAGTTCCCTTGTATGTTATTTGTCGTATTTCCCTTGCTGCTTTCAATAATTTTTCTTTGTCTTTAATTTTTGCTAATTTGATTACTATGTGTCTCGGCCTGTTTCTCCTTGGGTTTATCCTGTATGGGACTCTCTGCGCTTCCTGGACTTGGGTGGTTCTTTCCTTTCCCATGTTAGGGAAGTTTTCGACGATAATCTCTTCAAATATTTTCTCTGGTCCTTTCTCTCTTCTACTTCTGGGACCCCTATAATGTGAATGTTGTTGCGTTTATTGTTGTCCCAGAGGTCTCTTTGGCTGTCTTCATTTCTTTTCATTCTTTTTTCTTTAGTCTGTTCCACAGCAGTGAATTCCACCATTCTGTCTTCCAGATCACTTATCTGTTCTTCTGCCTCAGTTATTCTGCTATTGATTCCTTCTAGTGTAGTTTTCATTTCAGTTATTGTATTGTTCATCTCTGTTTGTTTGTTCTTTAATTCTTCTAGGTCTTTGTTAAACATTTCTTGCATCTTCTTGATCTTTGACTCCACTCTTTTTCCGAGGTCCTGGATCATCTTCAGTATCATTATTCTGAATTCTTGTTCTGGAAGGTTGCCTATCTCCACTACATTTAGTTGTTTTTCTGGGATTTTATCTTGTTCCTTCATCTGGTACATAGCCCTCTGCCTTTTCATCTTGTCTATCTTTCTATGAATGTGGTTTTTCTTCCACAGGCTGCAGGATTGTAGTTCTTCTTGCTACTGCTGTCTGCCCTCTGGTGGATGAGGCTATCTAAGAGGCTTGATGGGAGGACTGGTGGTGGGTAGAGCTGACTGTTGCTCTGGTGGGCAGAGCTCAGTAAAACTTTGTTTCCCTCCCTGTTGGTTGTTTGGCCTGAGGCAACCCAACACTGGAGCCTACCTGGGCTCTTTGGTGGCGCTAATGACAGACTCTTGGAGGGCTCACGCCAAGGAGTACTTCCCAGAACTTCTGCTGCCAGTGTCCTTGTCCCCACGGTGAAACAGAGCCACCCCCCCCCACCTCTGCAGGAGACACTCCAACACTAGCAGGTAGGTCTGGTTCAGTAGGTCTGGTTCCGTCTGCCCTGGGGTCACTGCTTCTTCCCCTGGGTCCCAGTGCACACACTACTTTGTGTTTGCCCTCCAAGAATGGAGTCTCTGTTTCCCCCAGTCCTCTCAAAGTCCTGCAATCAATTCCCACAAGGCTTCAAAGTCTGATTCTCTAGGAATTCCTCCTCCCGTTGCCAGACCCCCAGGTTGGGAAGCCTGACGTGGGGCTTAGAACCTTCACTACAGTGGTTGGACTTCTATGGTGTAAGTTTCGCCAGTCTGTGAATCACCCACCCACCAGTTATGGGATTTGATTTTACTGTGATTGCGCCCCTCCTACTCTCTCTTTGTGGCTTCTCCTTTGTCTTTGGATGTGGAGTATCTTTTCTGGTGAGCTCCAGTGTCTTCCTGTCAATGATTGTCCAGCAGCTCTTTGTGATTCTGGTGTGAGAGCACAAGAGGGAGTGAGAGCACGTCCTTCTACTCCACCATCTTGGTTCCTGGTCATCATAGGATTGTTTTGCCTGGTCTAGAATTTCTTTTTTTTTTTCTTGTGGTACGTGTGCCTCTCACTGCTGTGGCCTCTCCCGTTGTGGAGCACAGGCTCCGGCCGTGCAGGCTCAGTGCCCATGGCTCACGGGCCCAGCCACTCCGCGGCATGTGGGATCTTCCTGGACCTGGGCACGAACCCTCATCCCCTGCATCGGCAGGCGGACTCTCAACCACTGCGCCACCAGGGAAGCCCTAGCATTTCTTATAATTGGAATCGTGTAGTAAGTTCTTCCTTTGTGTCTGGTTTCTTTCACTAAGCGTGATAATTTTGAGATTCACCCCTGTTCTTGAGTATTTCACTACATAGTTTATTTGTTGTTATTGCTGATTTATATTCTATTGTATGAATATACCATTGTTTGGTTATACATTCTCCTACTGATGAATCTGAGTTATTTCCATTTTTTGCTTTGATGAATAAAGCTACTACTGGGCATTCTTCAAGGATTTTTGTGGAAATATGTTGTCATTTCTCTTGTATTAGTAACTGAGTGGTAAATTGTTGGGTCATAGCTTCAGTGTATGTCTAGTTTTTTGACAAAATCCCACATCTTTTCCCAAGGGGATTATATTGTGTTATACATCCACCAGCTGTATATGAAATTTCTAGATGCTCCACATCCTTCCCAACATTTGATGCTGTCATTCTTTTTCATTTTAGTAGGGGTGTCTCTTTGTGTTTTTTTTTTTTTTTCTTGGGTTTGCGGGCCTCTCACTGTTGTGGCCTCTCCTGTTGCAGAGCACAGGCTCCGGACGCGCAGACTCAGTGGCCATGGCTCAGGGGCCTAGGTGCTCCGCAGCATGTGGGATCTTCCCGGACTGGGGCATGAACCCGTGTCCCCTGCATCGGCAGGCAGACTCTCAACCACTGCACCACCAGGGAAGCCCTCTTTGTGGTTTTAATTTGCATTTCTCAGGTGACTTATAATGCTGAGCACTTTTTCATTTGCTTATTGGGCATTTCTAGATCGTATTTTGTAATGTATCTGTAGAAGCCTTTTGCCCAGTTCTAATTGGGTCATTTTTCTTTTTATTAGTGAGTTGCAATTATTTTTTTCAATATATTTGATACAAATCCTTTGTTAGATATGTGTGCTGCGAATATTTTCTCTCATTTGCCTTTCATTTCTTGATTTGTTTTAATGAGAAGGTTTTGATTTTAATGAAGTCGAATTTACCAGTTTTTTCTTTTATGACTCATGTTTTCTGTGTACTCTATTGTCCTTCCCCAAGGCTGTGAAGATATTCTCTTTTATTTTATTCTAATAGTTTTATTGTGATAGCCTTCATGTTCAGGCCTATCTTGCATCTTGAATTGATTTTTGTTATGGTATAACGTAAGGCACAAGGCTCTTATTTCCCTTATGGATATCTAGTTTCTTTCTTCAGTAACACTTGTTGAAGAAATTGTCCTTTCTTAATAGAATTTTTTGGCACCTTTGTTGTAAATCACTTCACTGAATACGTATGAGTCTGTTACTGGACTCTGTTTTCTGTTCCATTCATTTATATGTCTAACCTTTGGCTTAATTACAGAAGCATTATAGTTAAGTCTTGAAGTTAATAGTGTAAGTCTTCCAACTTTATTCTTATTTTGCTAAGTGTTTTGGTTATTCTTGGCCCTTTAACTTTCCAAGTAAATTTTAAAATCACATAACTATGGAAAATAAACCTGCTAGGAGTTTGGTTGGGATGACATTCAGCCTGTAGAACAATTTGGATGAATTGTCATTTAATAATTGAGTTTTCTGATTCACAAACAAGATATAACTCTCCACTGATTTAGATCCTCTTTAATTTTTCTCATCAGTATTTTATTGTTTTCAGTGTCTTTTCTTAAATTTATCCTTAAGTGTGTAATAGTCTTTAATCCTATTTTAAATGGTATTGTTTTGTCTGATTGCTCACTGTTAGTATATAAAAACACAATTGATTTTTTATATCCAACTTGTATCACACAACATTAATAATAAAAGCTATAATTCAAGAAACTTCCCCGATATAAAATTTAAAAGTATATGTAAAAGTACATACTGAAAGAGTTATCAAAGCGAAATGACTTTTCTAGTAATATTATTAGACTTTAAAGAAAAGCAAATAAAATAATTTGACCAGATAAGCAAAAAGAGCAAGTTATTTATAAGTAATTTATGACAAATAAAATTAGACGGTCCTCCAACTTTTCATCAGCAACACTTTGTCATAGAAAATAGAGGATGGAGTCACATGTTTTAAATAGTCAAGAGAAAAAGGTGAGCCAATAATTTTATGTCCAGGAAAACTGGCTTTCAAATATAAAGGGTATACTGTTGTCAACTTAAGCAACACGATCCCATGAGTTCTTCCTGAGGAGTCTAGAAATGACTGCATGTTCACTGACATTAGGATTGTGGTCCTTATGAGTTACTTATAGAACCAAGATTAAATGAGAGTTGAGTAGAAGTATAGTATGTAGCAGCTATATGCTTCAACAATGTAAATATAGTACAACTACAAAAATGGAGGGATATGGGGAAGAGCTTATAAAAAGAGAAGTTTAACTCTTTTTAATAACCATACCAGTGGTGCTATTGGTATTGTTATTTTGAAACTATTATATGTGTAATATAAAGCATGTTGTAACCATGTGATACGTAGTTCCAGCATTTTCTGTGTCTTGAGAAACAGGATTCTTAATGTGGAGGAAAGGAGATACTTATATAATATATACGTGCTTGTGATGAAGAGGGAACACATGGAGACCTTCTGGGGTATCCCACAAAAGTCGAGTTCTTGACCTCAGTAATAGTTACAAATATGTTTGCTTTATACCAGTTCTTTAATCCATAGATTTGTTTTGTATGAATTTCTGTATCTTTTTTTCATTTTATAATAAATGGTTAAACCAACAAAAAAGTTGTAATAGGATTTTCCTCACCAAAAATTTTAATATTAGGCAAACTTACATAAACCTAATAGAAGTTTGCCAGTAACTTTTACTAAATGTGTTACTTTGGTGGTGGAGCTGTAGGTGGATAACTCGAACCAGTGTGTCCCACCACATCAGACTTACACCCCAGCGTTAGGTAAATCATGCGTATCTGTGCCCATTTGCGTGTGTCCCTCTCTCTGACTGAGTGCCTCACACCACTTCCATATCTCTTCCCTGCTCCTGGAATAAGTTCCTTCAAAGCCCAGTTCATGTGGCACTGCCTTCATGATTCTTCCTCAAAACCCTTAAGCTGAATTGACTCTTACCCTTTGTACATGCAGTATCTTTGTTTTCCCAATGAATTGTTATTACTTGTTTATATCTCCTTGATAATGAGCCAGGGACTGATAATTGTTCCTTTTTTCTTTCTGGTATACAGTACAATATCAGTAGCTATGAGTGAATAAATCAATCAGTCAAAATTAGCAGAAAGAAAAACATGACACTCAAAGAGCTTGTAGGCTAGTTATAGAAGCAGAATATCCAGAAATGCATCAATAAAAGATTTTTATTTTGTTTTGTTTATTTACAAAGTAGCATATAACAATTGCAGATTAATAGAGAATTTGCTGGATACATAAGTAGGAGAGGAGGAGGAGAATTATTGAGGTCTATGAGGAGCTGTAAATGAGTGAGTTTAGCCTCATCTCCATAGTTGATTGGTGGAGAATGGGTACTCTAGGCCAAAGCAGTTGATTTGGAAGGGACCAAATAAATGTTCAATGAATAGTAATTTGAAGAAAATCGTTAGCATAACTGAGTTGATAATGGAGTCATAAGAAATCAGGTTTGGAAGACAAAGGATGCCCGCTGGTACCTGTTTAGTGTTTTGTTTTGTTTTGTTCTGTTCTGTTTCAATTTTGATTCACTACAACAGTTAGTAAGTAGTTGTAAGGGACTTCTAATATATATATATATATATATATATATATATTTTTTAAAGATAACTTTTTTTTTTTTAATTTATTTATTTATAGCTGTGTTGGGTCTTGGTTTTTGTGCGAGGGCTTTCTCTAGTTGTGGCAAGCAGGGGCCACTCTTCATTGCGGTGCGCGGGCCTCTCACTATCGCGGCCTCTCTTGTTGCGGAGCACAGGCTCCAGACGTGCAGGCTCAGTAATTGTGGCTCACGGGCCCAGTTGCTCCGCGGCATGTGAGATCTTCCCAGACCAGGGCTCGAACCTGTGTACCCTGCATTGGCAGGCAGATTCTCAACCACTGCACCACCAGGGAAGCCTGGGACTTTTTATATTTAAAAAACTTTTTTAAGTATCCTAAATATATATGACATAAAAATGCAAACAGTATACCTTCAATTCCACTCTCCAGAGGCAACCATTTTTATGAATTTTTTGTGTATCCTTTCAGACATTTCCTATGCATGTACAAAGATATGTACATATACATACAAATATTCACTAATATCTAGACCCATATGTATATCTTATTTCTTTTTAATATAGGAATAGCATGACCCTATTTTTAAATTGTACAATATTTAATTTCCCCTATAATGCACATATAGGCTGTATCTTATTTTTCACCATTATGATAACATGTAGTGTGTTTTTCTTTTTGATCATATCTGGGATCCTTTAGTTATAATAAAGAAATTTATTCCATTTTCATTTATTGTCATAATAGATCAATCTTATCATATTTTGTTACTCTCTTTTTTACTGCTTCCTCTGTTTTCTATTTTTTACTCTATGGTTGTGGTTTTGTTTTGTGTATTTCTCTTCTGCTGATAATTTGTTGTTTTACTGGGTTTTTTGTAATTGTATTTCATATACTATGACCCATTTCCTGATTTATCAACTTTAAGCAGTAACTACAGATGCCTGCTTTAAAAGGTGAGGAATGCTTTCTCCTAAATCACCTCCTTGTTAGCTTCTGATTTTCATAGTGATATTTTTATATTGTCAGAGTTTATAATATTTACATTTTTCTGTAATTATTCTTCCTACAAATGTTTAGCCTTCATTTTATATTTGAATGAATGTTTTGCTCACCTCCACACCTGTCATTCCGCAGCTTTGCTGGGCTGAATTCTTCATTTGGATTCAATTCTTGGTTGGCTGCTATTCATTATTAAGTAGTTTTGCAAGATGGGTCAACAAGCGTTATATTCTCTTGAGTTTGTAAATGTCTGAAAACGTTTTTCTTTTGTCTTTATTTATGTTTGAGGCCAGCCTGAATTTGCCTGGATTTTTAGATGACTTGATTTTTCTCTTGACACAATACTTAATGCTTACTATATGCAATAACCCCTAATATTTTCTCTTTTATTATATTTAATTTTCTTAACGCTTATTATCACCCATTAAGTTAATTCCATGTTCTATGGTGTTTAATTTTTTTTTTTTCAGAAATCTGTACTAAAATATAATGTTAGATGACAGGGCACAGTGATCTAAGGTCACCAGCCACTTGAATTCCATGTGTTCTCTCAAAATATCTTCTTGCCTGGTCTGCTGGGTGCACTGCCCTGAGGGCTTGTTTTCTATGGCCTTCCATTTTGGGAGAGCACATCACCCTAACAAGAGATCAGCCTGCTTAGTGAAGCCTCTTAAATGACTTAAGGTTTTATGTTGCTGGGTTCGTGTTTATCTCTGCTCTGCTCATCCTGCCCTGTCAGCTACAAAGCAGGTTCATGCTTCTTTTCTCTTCTCCCCATTTACCTCCATGAAGTTTCTTCAGGGTAGAAGGAAATTTCTCTTTTAGTGGAAATCTGTCTCTTCTAACCCTGCCTCTTCTCCCTTCTGAGGTTGGAACCTCACAGAGATTTACCCTACAATCCCAATGTCCTACCCCTGTCTTCAAACTCTCTTTTTCTAAGTAAAAGTTTGTTGTCTATAGTCCTCTGAACTCTTTCTCTTACTCTCAGTAAAATGCCTACCCTGCTAGAGACAAAGGTATATATCAACTCTTGATATACTATCCCTTTTGGATTGAGTTTGAATTTCATTGCATGTTTTAAGATTATGGATGTATTCTAATTATATTGTAGATGGAATTTTCTTCCCAATTTCTCAATTGTTCATTCATTTAGAGCTCAGGGAACAAAATAGAATAACCATACTCTTACTCTATCATTTATCACAATCTTCTGTTAGAGATCCTTGATCTGACAGAGATATGATATAAATGCTCTTTTGAGGAAGATTATTCTAATCACCTTTTAAGGTACAGATTAAAGTGGGATATGGTGACATGTCCAAAAAATCTTAGAATAATCTAGCCAGCACAGTCTAATAGAACCTGCTGCAGTGACGGAATTAGTCTATATTTGCACTGTCTAATATAGTAGTCCCTAGCTCATGTAGCTGTTGAGTACTTGAAATGTGGTTTGTGAAACTAAGAAACTGAATTTAAATTTTTTTTAATTGTAATTAATTCCAATTTAAATTTATATAGCATCATATGGTTAATGGCCACCATATTGGACAGTGCAGATCCAGGCAATATAAAGCCTGAACACTAAACTGTGGCTAAAGAAATGGAAATAAAAGAGGCTATCCAAGAGGTATAATGGAAAAAAGAAATAACAATGTTTTTGTAGGGGAAGAGACAAAGAGGAGATTTAAACAATTCAAAGGCAAGTGTGCTAGAGAGAATGAGGAAGCTGGTGGTACCATCCAATCAAAAGGGGATATTATCCAGGACTATTTTGAAAAATAGATATTTTAACAGGTTGAGTTCCCAGTGGTAAGGAGACATCCACGTGGAAATGACTATATAAACAATTAGAATTCTCACACTGAATTGGAACAGAGGGAGGTCAGAACAACCAAAAAAATATATATTTCCTTGACATTTCTCTCTTGAGAGAGTCTTCTCTGCTTCCATACACCCCTTTACAGAGATTGACTTGTCCTCCCCCACGCGGAGAGATCCTGATATATGGCATAATAATGACGGTTCACAGACATTACTATTTCACCTACTGAGTGATTAATATGAAATTAGTTACTGAAACACTCTGTGGCGCAGAGAGGAGAAATTTGGTTTTGTTTTAGAAAGGAAAAATACAAGGTAAAATATTGCTTTGCTTATATGGAGTAACTTTTCATCTGAGAATCTTTACATACTCAGCAAGCTTAATTAATGAGAAAACCTCTAAAAAGGAGAAATGATGAAATAAGGAACACAGATTCTAGTGTTCTATTTCTGTGATTTTTAAAAGTCAAGCTTGGTGTTTTCCTCTTTCATTAATGCACCAGTGTAGCCCCGTGTGGCAGCCATGAGATGTTCATCTTTCTGCTGAGTGATTTCTCTAGAAGGCATCCCACTTAGGAGGAATAGTAACCACACAAAATGCCACCCCCTAACTTTATTGATGTCCTGTGCTCTATTTGCAATGGAAATCCAGCCATATCATCACAGTGCAGCAAGCATCCTCCAATAATCCAGTCTGCACCGTCCCTGGAAAGATTGTTTTGTTGCAGAATGGAGCAGGTTATCTTCTTCATCAAAAATTATTCAAAACAAACATCCATGAATCTGGAACTAACATGCATTGAAAGAGGACAGGCAGGGCCTCTTAACGGGTACCCTGCTGTGTAATCTTCCTTTCATCTTCATTCAAAATCCCTTGGAGATTCAAGCTCCCCTTTGCACAAGATATAAATTCTTCTCATTACTCACGTGTAGGGTACGTGATTTGACCTAGTCAAAAGAGATACGCAGTAATGTATCCTGGCATTTATTTTCATCTGTTGTGACTTGAAGATACTGTTTTTTTGGTCCTAAACCTTCTTCTTCATCTTTTTACTTTTCCTTCCTCCTCTCTACTCAAAGGGGAAAAAAAAGCCATTCTGCCAAAAGGGAAAAGACCTTGAAAAATCATGGCTTTTAAAGAATTTTACAAAGAGTTTGATGTTCTGTAAAATAAGACTAGCTGCCATGTGCAAAAATAGCTGTTTTTATTTGAAGAGGAAAAGATACTGAGAGAATTCAGTTTCTGTTTTTTCACTCATCCAGGCCTTCAATATACATTTCCAGGCATATATAGATCTTTCACTTCTAGTCTATGGTCCTCTCATATTTTCTGAGCCTAGTTCTTCAGATTTATCCCCATCCTTTCTTGAGTCTTTCTTTCACCACCTGAGCCAGCATCGTCTTATTTTTCTCCTCCTGTACACAAGGTACCTTGTTTACCCGGTGATGTGAGGATACATTCTCTCCTCATTAGTGGAGGACACCTCCTGACACCATCGAATCACCATCGTCCAATAAGATGCCACAGTGACCTTTCCATTTTAACATGTAACTGGGAATTTAGGAGACCTGGCCTAACACTTTCCAGACTAAATGAAAAATTCTCAAAATTCAGTTGGATTTGTAATCCACCAAAGTATTTTTTTCTGCTCCCATTCCCAGTCTACACAGTAAGTACACTGATTAGCCGTGGCATTTTGTAATATCACTAAAGGCTTTAGAGCTGTGGAGTTCTGCCAGTAATGGTGTTTAATTCACTTATATGTGCCAATTCGTCTCTGTCAGGAGCCTATTAATTTCTTCACTATTCTACTCTGTCCCTAGCCCCTGGATAATGAAACACAATGATCCCCATTTGTGTAACCAAAAAACTTAGAGTCTCTCATAAATTATCTCTGATCCCACTGCTTTTAGTGACCAGAAAGCCCCTGTATTTCTTTTTCATATTTAAATCAATTTTTGCAAGCTCTTTTCTTTAGAAGAATACACTAGAACTCAAAGTCACCAAATGATAAAATCACAGACAAAGTATAAGATTCTGATGGGCTCTTGAACATGCATCCCTGTCCCAAGTCAGACTTCTTTAATATTACACCAAAGATGGCCCGTTCCCATTTATAGGGAGGAAATGTTACTGAAAGTCAGCCTCTGACTCTGCAATCAGCCCAGTCATCAGTGGGCAGGATATTAAAATACCTATAGCATTGCTATAAAAGTAAAGACCCTGTAACAAATAAAGGTCAGAGATATAAAATTAATCCTGTGGAATCTGCTATTGGCATTTCTGCATGGTGTGATCTTGAGTATCCAGGAAAGTGACTGTTAAGTGACTGACTAGGGGGAATTAACATAGATTCAGGAGCGTCTCTCATTGTATCGGCATGTAAACTCACATACATCTTGTTCTGCATTTTTCAGGATTGGGGCAAAACATCAGGAGCTAAGGGAAAAGCAAGCAAGAGGTCTTATTGATTATGCCGCTGGTGCAATTGGATCACTGCATGATATGGACGATGATGAAATGGACCCCAACTATGCCAGAGTAAACCACTTCCGGGAAGCATGTGCACCAGCAAATGTCTATAGGTCTCCGTCTCCCCCCCGGGCTGGACCACTGGGGTACCCTCGGGATGGCCGTCCACTGTCTCCAGAGAGAGACCACTTAGAGGGTCTCTATGCCAAGGTCAACAAGCCATACCATCCACCAGTGCCAGTTGACAGGTAATATAACTTATTGAAAGATGAATGTAGTTTTAATTCAGTAAGTTTCAAATCATCTCTACTGCTGAAGCAGATAAAAATATATCCTTCAATCTATTAAAACTGAAATGGCACAGTACCCTTGACAAATGCTATGCTTTGACCTACCCGTAAGGTATCAGCCATCAAAAATAAAGCAACTGACAGTTCTAAGGTGGCATGAATGAATAGTAGTAGTTGAGTTCATGAGGCAACAGGGAGCAATTTTTGAAGGAATATTGTAACAGAGAGCTAGTGATAAAACTTTGAAGGAATATTGTCCTTTCTCCTAAGAGCCCTACTATATAAGACTTATTCAAGAAGATGGCATGACACTTGGAGGTGAAGAGTCAGTGAAGAGAGTGGTGACTTCTAAGTGGGTGTAATTATAGATAGCCTCAGAATTCCAGAAGACTTTGCAAAGATTGGGATTTTCTGCTGGAGGCATGTGTGATCCTGCATAGATATTCATGGGTGATCAGAGGTAGAAAGGAGATAATCTTGGCAATAGGAGTTTGATGAAGTAGAGAAAGATAAGAGGTGACAAGGCCAAGGATCTTTAGGTTTCGCGGCTGAGGAAAGAGATAATAGGACTATCTGTCAGTACAATCGAAGTAGGTAGGGAACAAGATGATTCCAACCCCACCTCCTGCCAAAAGCAAAATGCCTTATCCCTTGAAAGGCTGGTATAGGAGAGTGTTAGTCAATATATATTGTTAGGTGACCCTTGGAATTACACACAGAAGGAATGAATTGACTGACCTTGGTTTAATCTGCTGTAACTTGAAGTCTGGAGGGAGGAGATGAGGGGGGAAGGGTGGCAGGCACAAAGAGCTCTCATTCCAGATGAAAAAATGACTTGTTTTCCAGATTCCCTTTGGTCCTGACAACCACCCAGTCCCTATTAGTAACCAGCTTTTGTGTGATGGCGTGATATATCGTATATGTTTACCATTTACATTTCCCCAGCTGGGTGATATTATGCACTTTCAATTAGGTTGGGGAGAGGAAGGAAAATCATGGCGTTTTTATGCAGACTGTGAAGTGCAGCTTCACAAGACTGATTACCTTTCAGAGCCTTTCCAATAACCAAGTGGGAAGGAAGGAGCAATTTTTAATCCTTACTGTCAAGCCTCCAGGTTGATAGTATTAAAGAAAGATGGTCAAGTTTTTCTTTGGGATAGAATGAAAATATAAATTCCTGTGACTTTGTGAGACAGCCATAACAAAACTGTTAATTCAGAGGGCTGATTAAAAGCTGGCCTTTTTCTCCCAAGCCTTTATAAAGGGTTGAATTTTTATCGAGTAAATAATGATACCAGGCATGAGTCTCTTCTGGCCCAGACGACAGCCAATCTTCCCTTCTCTAAATCAGATAGGTCTTCATAGTAAACCCCATGGCAAGTGCCCTCTGCTAGAATCCCAGTGCAGAACTGTTTCTAGGAACCTCCAAAGCCAATATTTCCAATTCTAATTCCATGAAAATAAATAATAAGCATTCTGTTTAAAAATGTCCACTCCTCCAATGCACGTGGAGAATTCTGTGCTAAGCCACACTGAACAGGTTTTCTTACTTCTTTCTTCTTATCCCCAGTGGCTAATGTGCATTGAAAGTCTCTAAGAGGAGTATACAACAGTCAATGCTATCACTCCTCAATTTTCTGTCACCTAAGGCTTATTTTTTTTGGCCAAACATTATGACTGTTCTTTGGGACACTAGAAGATTCTATCCTGAAGCTAATTTTCACCCACATAGATTTGACCTGGACAGAAATTTCTTAGGATAATTGTAACTGTAGCCACTATAGAATGATATCAGGGAGAAAAAAAATTGTTATTTACTGCCCAGCCCAGACATGTATAAGCAATATTCTTTCCTTTGGCTCTGACCTCTTCGTATTAATAAATGATCTAAGGTTCTTTCAGTGGAGTTTTAGACAGTTGTCGTATTTTTGGATAACAGATCAAAGTGTAACTCTTTATACTCAGAATTATCTTTATTCTGCTCTTATCTTTAATCGTATTTAAAAATTGTTCTGCTCCTTGTTCTTTAAGTCTTAAGCAATTTTTGTCTTGGCACATAATAAGCATTCAGTAACGTTAGCTATCGTCATCGTATCATCATTGTCATTATTATTATTACTGGTTTTTATCAGTGAGGTTCTGAACTTTCCAACATGCCTGGGTCCAGGTGAGTCTGAGCGAGTTGCTGTGGCAGCATCCCGAACAGTGCCCACGAGCAGGAACTCTGAGCTCTAACCCTACCTTATTTACAGTTAGAGGACTGTCATTCTTTTAGTCACCTGTACAGACTTTCACTCACTCAGTAAGTGTTCATTTGGCACCTACTGTGTTCTAGCTACTGTTGTAAGCTCTAGGGATGATACAAAGATGACTGATATGGTCCCATTCCAGAGGAAGTCATATTCTAGGGAGGAGGGAATGAACACATGTAAAAATAGATAACTGCAACTTAATGTAAACAGAAGAAAAAGAAGCTTTTCTTTTCTAACTCTGCTGCTCACAAAAGGTCTCCAAAAGGAAATGATATTTGAACTGGCTCTGGAAGGATTCATAAGAACTGACCAGATACAGTAGAAAAATTGTTTTCCTTACAGACTAATTAGCATGTACAGGGGTGAAGTGGCCAGAAAGGGCATGGCACATTAGGGAAGCTCAGAAGCACCCAGAACATGGAGAGTGGATGGGAAGGAAAGTGAGGGGAGATGAGGCTGGAAAGCAGATTGGGGCCAAACTGTGAATGAATAGGTTCCATCCTATACTCACACTTATTAATTGGTAGTAGCTGTCTGCAAATCTGTGTTAAGAAGGGTTCTGATCAGGTTCCCAGAGGTTGGGGATGAAGGGAGAGATGAACGGGTGAAATACAAAGAATTCCTAGGGCAGTGAAGATACTCTGTGTGATATTATAAAGACGGATACGTGTCATTATACATTTGTCTAAACTCATAGAATGTACAACACCAAGAGTGAACGATAATGTAAACTACAGACTTTGGGTAATAATGATGTGTCAGTGCACGTTCACAGTTTTAACAAATGTACCACCCTGGCAGGGCATGTTATTAAGCAGGGAGGCTATGCATGTGTGGGTGCAGAGGGTATATGAGAAATCTCTGTACCTTCCCCTCAATTCTGCTGTGAACTTAAAACTGCTCTAAAAAAATAAAATCTTAATTAAAAAAAAAAGAAAAGAAAGGAAGAAAGAAGGGTTCTGCAGTTATGCTTGAATAGTGGTGTCTGCCCTGGGCTCCAGAAGGATGAGCAGTAGTGTGTGTGCAGTGGGTGATCCTGTGCACAATGGGAGCCACCAAAATGCCATAATTAGGTAATGAGCTGATAGATCTGTATTTGGGGAAAATAGCTCTGCCAGCTTGATGGCAGACAAAAAGGAAGATGGTTAGATGGTGAGATAAATTAAGATATGATTAGAGTAGTGAAGGGTGGCAAGGGTCTGGGATAAGAGAGTGGCACTGGAGACAGGAGAAAATAAGAAACAGCCAGAAACCTTAGCTTAAAACTAGGAGAAAGATGTTTAGCCGAGACCACAGTGGTAAGATTTTCAAATGCTTCAGAGAGGTCATTAGAATGAGGACTAAAAAGAGGATTTGGGATATGGCCACTCAAAGGTTATTAATTAATTTAGAGAGAACAATGTCAATAGCTAGATAGGAGGAGAGGGAAAATTACAATAAGAGAGTTGATTAGGAAGTGAGAACTGAGTGAGCATGGTGGTAAAGAGAGAGAAGAGTAGTTGTAAGATGGGAAGGCTTGCAACCTTGAAATTCTTTACATGACAGTATTTCAGAGCTAACAAGAGAATTCAGAGACCATCCAGAATAGCCTTCTCTTATTATCATTGCAGAAACTGAGGCCCAGAGGAACTGGGTAACTTGCCCAAGATAGCACAGCATGGAGTCAAGACTTTATTTATTTAGTGTCTACTAAGTGTCAGGACCTGAGTTCAGTACTGGGTCCATCAGGAAACAAGGAGGAAGACGGGGACCTTCTTCTCCATACGGAGCTTACTGTCCAGTAGATGCTACAAATGTAAACATGCAATGAGAACACAGTGTGAAAAGTGCTCCTGTAAGGGAAGCATGGGGTGACCGCTGAGTCTGGGGTTGCTGGGTTGGAGGCACAGGGGACAGTGTGGGCGAAAGCCAGGAGGTGAGAGGAAGCACGCTGTGTTAGAGGAACTAGAGGAAACGCTAGAAAATAGAAAATAGAAACCGGAGTGAGAGGAGTAACGACAAGAGATAAGACACGAGGGTCAGAGAGCTGGGCAAAAGGCAGATGACAGAGCCTGGTGGGCCTCCGTGAGGAGTCTGGACCCCATCCTGAGAGGTAGGGCAGGGCTCACGGAGGGTCGAACTGTGAGACTTAGTCGTGGAATGAAACCCCGCCTAGGCAGTTGGTCCTCATCTGCGAAAGGAAGGTTATATAAACAGCCTCACACGTTGTGATGCTTAAGTACGATTTTACCTTTTGCATTTTGGGGGTATCTATATAAAGTATACCTCTATTTGCTCATATATCTCTGTGTCCAAGGAACATGTCATATTGTGTGGTTCACAGTGGCTTCTGAATAGGGGCAGCTTCTGCCTCTTACCTCCCTGCTTCTCAAGGGTTGACCCTGAATGCTCAGCCCTTCTGAGAAACACTTGGCTTATAAAGGATTCATCTTTACAAGATGGTGGTTAAAAAAATCCCTACCATCATGTCGGATTCAAAAGACTGCATTTGCCCGGGACTGTTTCTCCCAGGATTTGAACAGAGCGTGGGTTAAGTCCCGTCCCCAAAGCCTGACAACTACCTAGGGTTTATAATGCATTAGGCTCCCTCCGCGATGCCAGCATTTCAAGGCCCCCACAGTATATGACCATTACAGCTTTATGTCTGGGTGAGGATACAGTAGTCCCAAGTAGGGGCAATGGGAAGTGTGTGTGGCCCTTGACGCAGTTGAGGTTCTGCGTTACCCCACGGGGTTATCTGAAATTCTTTACCAGAGTTAGCCAGATATGTTGAACCACACACCCCATCAGTAAAAATGCTTTTGGGTGTTAACTCCCCAAAATATGTGTATTTGTTTCTAAGTGATATTCACTTATTTACCTTACTAATATATGCATTGTAGATTACACACCAAATATAGAAATTAATAAAAGAATGAGATTTTGTTTTAAACATAAGTAATAGTTCTAATGTGTTCTTCCTCCTCTCAGACGGGGTGCACACAGCTCATTTTGGAGATGATTGGCCTCAAGTTCAGGCTCCATGGGGATAGGGACCTTGTCTGCTTTGGCTCACCATTATCTCTACAATTCCCAGAAGAGTCTACACTCAATAAATAATTTTTGCTCCAAGTAACATTTACCATAGATTCTGGATCAACCTACCTGGACACAGAATCTAAACCTCATTATTAGCCCTTCAGGTATTTGAAGTGGCTGCTATGACCACCTTCATTAACAAACATTTATTGAACTCCAACATGAGGCAGGCTCTGTGCTCAGAGCTGGCTTTACAAGGATGAAGAGAACAAATACATAACCTCGAGAAGTATAATCATTTCTTCAGTATAAACTCCCCTAGCTATCTTAGTCATGTCTTATGTCATAATCCACATCTTTAGCCTTCTTGGTAGCCATATTCTGAGTACACTCAAGTCTACTAAGTTTATGACTGCCCTCTGTTGAGCGTGCCATGCAGAACTGGATGCTGTGTTTCAGATATGGTCAGAAAAGCACAGAAATCGATGGGACTCTTAACATCCTTTGGTCTTAATTCTTTACACTTGTTAATGTGGCCTAATTAACAAGGCAACTGATCAGCTGTCATTATTGGCTCACATTGCACCAAGTTAAATATTTGCTTGTTAGGTTTGGCCAATTGTTATAGCCAATAAAGATATTTTAAAGTATTGATTTTTGTCCTCCAATATATTAGCTATCCTTCCTAGGTTTATACCACCCTCATATTTAATCATTGTGGACTCGTATATGTTATTGATAAGATCATTGGTCAATGTCAGGTACAATCCCTGCAACTCATCACTCGAGACCTCCATCAATTGATACTCCTTCAGATGTTAAGTTAGCTATTAATCCAGTCTGCTGTTTATCTGGTGTGCATTTTCGGTTCATCCACGAACATCGTGGAAGACTGTTTGTTAAAAACCATAACTCATTAGATGTCCCTAAGCTTGTCACCAGAACTGATGTTATCTTCCTACCATGTTACTTGAATGTCCGTTTGGTTCAGAGTTGGGCTCAACAGTTGTCCACAGAACAGACTAGCCAAATTTCTAGGGGCCTCAGAAGAGCTATCAATAGCAACAGTGTGTTCAGTCAGACCCCGTTTGGCTGTAAACAGTAGAAAACCCAACTGATATACTTGTCTCAACCTTCAAGGAAAGTAGGTGGCCCTGGCCCTCTTTTCATTTCTTTTCCTCTACTTTCCCCCAGCGGCTAGGCCTTTTTCTCATGTTGCCTCATGATTCTCAGATGGCTATTGCAGCTCCAGACTTTGTGTCCACTCTCCAAGAAGAAAGTAGGAAAAAAGTGCAAATGGCCAATGAAATGTGCCAGTCAAGTTCATCTCTTTGAAAAGATTTCCCAGGAGACCCCAACAACTTCTCATTGGCAAAACCTATAAGTCTCTTGTAGTTACAAGGCGGTACTGAGAAATAGTGTTTCATCTTTCCAGTAAGTAAAGACAAGGGAGAAAGGAGTTCTAATGGCTTTTAGGGAATCACTCCACGGAATCCACCACAGATTACCTCTAGATGATATCTCTTCTTTTGTTTTTTAATTCCATTTCGTAATGCAAAAATTATAGATTGATGCTACAATATATTGATGCTGTTCAGTATATTGTTGTGGGAGGCAATTCTTATTATGTAGACCCTCTTTTATAGCTAAGACCCAAATATTTCAGTCTGAATAACTTCTAATATCACTGAAGTAAAGCAAGTGGGGAACATGTATTCTTAGTTTTCTGGAAAACTGAAAACATACTGAAAAAGTATGTTTGGGGAAATTCAAAGATAAGGATGATGAAGGATAGGAAAAGTGTTAACAGGAAAGCTTCATGGCCAGCTGTGAACATCTCTTGTGCTCCTGGGGCAATGCAGGATCATTGATGTCTCTTTCCCAAACAGTTGCTTGACTTCAGAGGTTTAATATTTCAGTGAGTCACAGCTTTGTCATGCACGGTTCATGCCTCTGTTGGTGTTTGTCCCCAGTCTCTTTCTCTAGTGATTTTTCCTGTTAATTTTACTTTCATTTAACAGCTTTTTTGCTCTCACTTCTGATTCACAGCTTTGTGAGGCTGTGTGTAGGGATTTGAACAGTGAATACAGTAGATTATTTGGAAATGTGTTTTTTAGTTTCTACAAACAGAGCCAAAGTACTCTTGGTTCAGTTTGGGAATCCCAGTGATAAATGCCATATCCATAGAGAGTTAAAATTCATCAGTTGAACAAAGCAATCAGATTTTTTTCCTTAGAACATATTACCATCAATTTTTAAGTGACTTTTAAAGAATAATGAGAAATCTCTTAATGAAAGAATCTCTATGACCAGATAAGTGCTAATAGTAACTGATATCCCATTAACTCTACTTTCCTCCATCCCCTCTCTTTAAAACTTGATGTTCTCATTAGTTTTTTTTTTCCATCTTCTGAGAGCCCTACTCTTGGGACTCTACTAGACTTACGTTTGCCTAAGTTGAGAACTTCCAGGGGTGACAAATGTAGACAACCTTCTCCTTTATTATGCATGAGCTAGGTAAGGATGTTTGGCACTCAGTGACCATCCATTTCCAAGACCTCCACCCCTGTGCCATCCCCAGTCACTGGTAGTAAGTGAGCACATTTGAGGAATGCTTGCCAAAGAGTTACTCTGATTTCTTAAAGCTGTCATCTAAGCATTGACTTGACTGTTTTTCGAACAAATGTCCTGATCCTGAGGATATATTCATCTAACTTATCCTGTTTACCAAGAGAGGTAGGAGGGAATATACAGAATTTTTTAGACATCATAGATAACACAGAACAGAACCAAATACAGAGTCTTCTGCCCTCTAGGGGGATGCAGCTTATATATTGGAAAAGTAATGGTGATATGCTATGAGAAGGGTAAGCCAAAGAGGCTATAGGAGCACAAGAGAAGGGCACTGAATGCAGATCTGGGTGGCCAAAGAAGACTCCTTGGAATCTATATTGTGACCTAAAGAACAAGTAGAAATTAATCAGGCAGGCAGAAGAGCATGACAAAGGCCCAAAGAGAAAACATGGTACACTTAGGGAACTGCATATATCAGAAGAGCTAGAGTGTGGTATGTAAATTGGGGCCAGCTAGAGGAAAAAGATGGAGGTGAACACAGGCCATATTGTTAAAGGCCATATAATCTGAGATAAAGCATTTAGACTCAAGAGCAGCAAGGAACCCTTGACATGGAGGTAGCTTGTTCAGATTTATGTTTCGGAAAGTAACAGAAATTCTGTAGAGTAGGTATCTATTTCACAAGTGTGAAACTAGCAGCTCAGAGAAATTAAGAATCTTACCTATAGTAACATAGGTAATACGTTGGCAGAGCCAGGATCCCAGCCCAGGTCTGAGTCCAAAATCCATGCATGAGCTTCCAGCTATGCTAGGGATTTTCAAACTGCAGGCTGTAAACTTGAAATCAATTTAGTGGGATCAACCAACATTTTTTTAAGAAAATAGGATTGACAAGAATAGAAAAGATCATTACAATAGATTGTAATAAGTGTAAGAATTATTTCATAATTTCTTTAAGTTATATATGTATGTAAAATGTATATACATATATGCATATGTATACAGAGTATACAGGGTATGTGAGTGAATACTGGGATATGATGCAAAATGCATTTATCACTGCAGATTGCAGTTTACAAATGTTGGAATCCACTAAATGTGCAAAGAGCATGCATGTTGCTCCTCACCTGCCAGACACCCTGCCCTCCCTCTCTCCCTCATTCATTCATTCATTCCATTAAAAAATATTAGATGTCTGTTAGGTGCAAAGCATCCTACTCAAAGCTATAGAGGTACAAAGAAGTATCAGAAGCCTTAGGCTTTGACCTACTTCTCTGTAGTGGCGCTAGATTTGTGTTGATCTACCACCGTTACTCCAGGCCTCTTGTGACCTGAGGTTTGCATTACTCTATTAGGCGAAGCCACATACCTACTCATTACACAATCTTTGCTGATGCTAGAGACAGATTCCAAAGTACCCTCTTCATAATTTCTGTATTTAATGCAATGTGTAATCAAGAATAAGCCATTGTTAGGTCAATTGCTTTCCTGTGTTTATCCTTTCGAACAGTAAATAATCAGTGGGACGAGAAAGGGCAGTAAAAGATAGTTTTAATGTCAGTACTCATAAGTGTCCAACATCTTAAAGAGATGTTTTAATATTTATACACTGCAGAATACTCTCCCCTCTGGAGATCTGACTGGGAATTGATATGAACCCAGGCAGAAATAGAGTTCAAGAGCCATTGTTTTGCACAGACTTTCAATCAAGCCTGAGTAGCACTCTGGATTCCCTCAAACTTGGCTATTACTCAGCCTCTGGCTTTCCTCTGAGCAAAGGCTAGGAGGGATATTCGCTTCAATGCAGACACAGTGGATTTTCTATGTCAAGGTCAGTAGGTGGACTGGGCACAAGCCATGCCCATCCTTAGAGCAAAGCCTGGCTGGATATCCTTATACAACTCCTTCTTATTTTCTTTCTGGCTTAGCATCCTCATCTATAAAATGAGCATAATCATAGTACCTACCTAAGACTGTTGTTACAAGAATTTAACTGAGTTTATACATGAAAACAAACAAACAAAAAAACCAGCATCCAGCAGTTAATAAGCACCATTAAAGTTTAAGCTAGTATTATATATGCTGTTATCTGGGCATTTACACCATTCTGCAATTAAGAGTACTGTTAATCTCGTAGGAGTGAATTAAAGTTGGGTGGAGAGTTCCAAAATGTTCTTACTTCTCCATTTAGTAAATTTTTTTTTCAGTTTGGATGAACAGTTCTTGCCAACATGACCTCATGTATTTTTGTTTGCTTCTTTCATAACAATATACTTATTATATATAGCCATGTTTATACATATTTATAATTACTTCTTAACTCTTTATTTTGAACTTTTTATAAAGTCACAGGAAGTTGAAATATAGTGTAGAGAAATCTCTTGTACACGTCACCCAGTTTTCTCCAGTGGCTGCATCTTACATAATTATAATACAGTATGAAAATCAAGAATTTGATTTTGGTACAATGTGTGTGTAGTTCTATGCCATTTTATCACACATCTAACCACTTCTGCAATCAGGATGTGGAACTAATTCACCAAAACAAAGCTATCCTTCCTGCTACCCCTTTATAGTTATACACCCTCTTCCTTCCACCATCCCCAGCCCCTGGCAATCATTAATCTGTTTCACATCTCTATAATTCTGTCACTTCTAGAATACTGCATAAATGGAATCACATAAATGGGGAAGTTTGTGACCTTTTTAGATTGGCTTTTTTCACACAATATAATGCCCTTGTGATCCATCTGAGTTGTTGTGGATATCAGTAGTTCATTCCTTTTATTGCTGAGTAGTAGTCTGTGGTATGGACGTACCACAATTAGTTTAATCATTCACCTATTGAGGGACATTTTAGTTATTTCCAGCTTGGTAACAGAGCTGCTGTGAATAGTCACCAATAGATTTTTGTGTGAACATTAAGTTTTATTTCTTTCTTTCCTATCTGTAAGTTTCTAACTTTATTTCCTTAGCCTGTCTTATTACAATGGCTAGAACTTCCAGTTCTGTGTTGAACAGCAATCGCAAGAGTGAACTCCTTGACTTGTTCCTGACCTTAGGGGGAAAGCGTTCAGTCTTTCAACATTAAGTATCATGTTAGCTTGGTTTTTTGTAGATGTCTTTATCAAGTTGAGCAAGTTCTCCGTAATTCTTAGTTTTCTGAGTGTTTTTTTTTTAATCATAAATGGGTATTGAGTTTTGCCTAATGTTTTTCTGTTTCAATTGGTATGATCTTGTGATTTTCTTCTCTAGCATGTTAATACGTTGAATTACATTTATTACTTTTCAAAGACAGAACCACCTTGCATCCTGGAGTAAAACGCATTTGGTCGTGGTATATAATTCTTTTCATATATTACTGAATTTTATTTGCTAAAATTTCTGTACGAATTTTTGCATCTATATTCATGAGAGATATTGGTCTGTAGTTTTGGAGTGTTTTTGTACTCTCCTTGGGTTTGGTATCAGGGTAATACTGGCTTCATTGAATGGGTAGGAAAGTGTTACCTCCTTTTCTTTTTCTGGAAGAAATTGTATAGAAATGATGTTAATTCTTCTTTAAACATTTGGTAGAATTCTCCAGAAAAACCATCTGGGCCTAGAGATTTTGGGGAGGTTTTCAATGAGGAGTTCAGTGTCCTTAATAATTATAAGGCTGTTCAAATTATATTATGTGAGTTTTTATAATTTTTACTTTTCTAGGAGTTGGTCTGTTTCATCCAAGTTGTCAAATTTTATGTGTATGGAGTTGTTTATAGTATTCTTTTATTATTCTATTGGTAGTATAGTCCCTTACTGAACTATGGAGTCTAGTAACATCCTCTGTTTCATTCCTGATTTTAGTAATTTGTTTCTTTTCTCTTTTTTCTTTGTCAGTCTTGTTGGAGGTTTGTTAATTTTATTGATCTTTTCTAAGAACCAGCTATTTTATTTTATTAATTTTCTCTATTAATTTTCTGTTTCAAATTTCACTGATTTATGTTCTTCATTATATCCATTTTTCTGCTTACTTTGTTTTTCTGTTTTCTTTTTTCCTAATTTTTTGCAGTGGGATCTTACATTAGTTATTTGAAACTTTTTTTCTTTTCTAGTGAAGCATTTAATGCTGTAAAATTCCCTCTCAGCACTGCTTTAGCTGTATCTTATAAATTTTGATATATAGCATTTTCATTCTCATTCAGTTCATTGTATTTTTTTATTTCCCTTGAGACTTTCTCTTTGACCCATGGATTATTTAGAAGTGTGTTGTTTAGTTTCCAACTGTTAGGAGACTTTCCTATTATCTTTCTGTTCTTGATTTCTACTTTTACTCCATGTGATCAGAGAACAAACTCTGTAGATTTTTTACTTTCTGTTTTAAAGTTAAAATATCCTCATGTGATTGTGGATTTATCTATTTCTTCTTTTAGTCTTCTCAATTTTTGCTTTATGCACTTTGAAGTTTGTTATTAGGTGCATGCAAATTTAGGATTGTCATATGTTCGTGAAGGATTGACCCATATATTATTATTACTCATCTCATTTTATTTCTGGTAATTACTACTGCTTTAAAGTCTACTTTGTCTGATACTGATATCGTTATATCATCTTTCTCTTGCTCAGTTTTTGCTTAGTATATCTTTTTCATTCTTTTACTTTCAATATTTCTGGATCCTTATATTTAAAGTGTGTCTTTTGTAAGAGGCATATAGTTAGGTTTGGTTTTGTTTTCATGTCCAGTCAGGTAATTATCTGTATTTTAATTGTAGTATATATGCTGCTTACATTTAATGATTCTGCATATATAATTTGATTTAAATCTCTGTTTCACTCTTCATTTTCTACTTGTTCCACCTTTTCTATGTTTATTCTTCTCTGTTTTCTTGCCTTTTCAAGATCATTAATCAAGCATTTTGTGTGATTCAGTTTTTCCCTTGAGTTTGAGTTTGTTATACATTTTTTAAAAATTTATTTATTTAATTTATTTATTTCTGGCTACATTGGGTCTTCATTGCTGCATGCAGGCTTTCTCTAGTTGTGGTGAGCGGGAGCTACTCTTCATTGCAGTGTGCAGGCTTCTCATTGCGGTAGCTTCTCTTGTTGCGGAGCACAGGCTCTGGGCATTCGGGCTTCAGTAGTTGCGGCACGTGAGCTCAGTAGCGGCTCATGGGCTCTAGTGTGCATGCTCAGTAGTTGTGGCACACGGGCTTAGTTGCTCTGTTGCATGTGGGGTCTTCCCAGACCAGGGCTTGAACCCGTGTCCCCTGCACTGGCAGGTGGATTCTTAACCACTGTGCCACCAAGGAAGCCCTGTTACACATTCTTTCACTCTTCTTTTATTACCTTTAATACTCAAGAGATGATAACACACATTCTTGACTTATTGTAGTGTAAGATAAATTAGTACTTTTATCATTTCTTGAACAATGTATGGACGTTGGAACACTTTAACCACATTTAGCCCACCTACTTTTTAGGCTATGCTTTCATGTATTTTAAATCTACATATCTTTTGAACCCTGCAATACAATGTAATTATTGTTTTATATGTTAACTATTCATCTATTTTAACTATTTCTATTTCTCCTTGTTTCTCTCTGAATATCTTTGCGTCCATCCTGGGATATTATTCCTTTTTCCCTTTTTAACTTACTATGGTATTTCTTGTAATGTGGCAAATCCTCTCAGTTTTTGTTTGTTTTAAAATGTTTTTATTTCATATTCATTTTTAGGGATATTTTCTTTGGGTATGTAGTTATCAGGGGGTTTTTGTTTGCTTGCCTGTTAACGTTTTAAAGGTATCATTCCATTATTTCTGGCTTCCAATGTTTACATCGAAGTCTGTTGTCAGACTACTGTTACTCCTTTGAAAATAATGTATTTTTTGTCTTTGATTTATTTAAAATTTTTCTGTCTTCGGTTTTTCAGCAGTTTTACTATGGTGTGTGTGTGTGTGTGTGTGTGTGTGTGTGTGTGTGTGTGTGTGTTGTTGGTTTAAACAGGGTTAGGATTTGTAGAGCTTCCTAAATCTGTGATTTAATGTCCTTCATCAATTTGGAAAATGCTCAGCTGTTGTCTCTTTAAATATTGTTTCTGTTCCATTTTCTTGCTCTCTCTTTTCCTTCTGAGACTCCAAAGACACAAAAATAGTAGGCCATTCTGTACATGTACGTGTTCCTTGCTGTCTGTTCTGTGCTTCTGTTTTGCTTGCTTTTTTTTTTTTTCTCTACGTTTCAGTCTGGTTATTTTTGAACACCCTGTCTTCCAGTTTAATAGTCTTGCCTTTTGCTCTAGCCAAAGTTCTATTAATCCCATCTGTTGAGTTCTTAATTTTAGTTATTGTAATTTTCAGGTTTAAAGTGTCCATTTGTTTGTTTTACCCCAATATCCTACTGTTCTGATGAAATTCTCCATCTTATCATCTTTTTTCTTGACTTTATTAATTACAGTTTTTTTCAGAACCATGTCTACTAATGTAAATATCTGGATTAGCTGTGGGTTGATTTGTACTGTTTTATTTTCAGTCATTTGGTCCTATCTCCTGGTATGCATTGATTGAACGCTAGACATAGCAATTGAAAAATTGTAGAAATAATCTCAGGTTGATGTTATCTTTCTCCAGAGAGGATTTTTTTTGCTTTCTGGCAGGCAGTGAGAGTAGGGGCATATTGCCTTAATCCAGTCTTGGAATTAGGTGGCAGGAAGCTGGATTTTAGTTGTTTTAACTGTAGTCTCTTTGTAGTTTATTCTTACCCTGGGGGTGTAGCCTTTCTGTGATCCTAACTGGAAATCTGGGTTGTTTACCAGGCCCTTATTCCTTAGCAGACATAAACTCTAATTTGTATTTTCCCAACCCCATGGGAGTGTCAGATTTTCTGCTTAGTCTGCAAGTCTCTTAGCCACTAAACTCTGCTCAATTTTTAGCACTTGATTCTGTGCTACTTATGAATTAGCAAATGAGTTGCAGAGAATAGTGCCACAGAATATTGGGCCTAATTCAGTGTGCTTACCTGCTTTTTGGAATCAGTCTTAGCCCCTCAATTTCTGGCTGCTTTGGGAGTTCTCCAATGCCATCAAGCAGTTTTTTTGTTCTGTTTTGCTTTTTCCCTAATTGGTCCAGCTTCTCTGGTTCTTCTTATGAAAGTGGGACATTGTTAGAAGAATAAAAAAACTAAGATGTATGATAGCCACATGTATAGGGTCTGGTACATAGTAAGCACTCATAGATGATTTGACATTTGGATCTAAATATATACTGATTTTGAAAAATTGTAGAAGAGATTTGTCATTAGCATTCAGTTTTTTTCATGTTGTTCTTTCTTGTGGAGGCCCCAGAGAACAGCATCACTGTTGTGCTCTTGAGTGTTGGTCTCATGAACTTCACATCAGTAACATTTCTGAAGGCTACCTCTCCTCACCGTGATCTCACTCAGAGACCCTGTAGGCCATTGTCACCATTTCAGTGACCATAGTTAGCAAGTGGGAGGTAAGCTTGTCTCCTTCTCTTGCAGCTCATGCCTCAGTATTTTTCCATAGAGAATAACTAATCTGATGGTGCTCAACTTCAGCCCTTCCTCTACTTAACTGTTTTCCTGTGTTCTGCCACAGCTTTCCACCCACTGCAGCTTGGTTCCAGGCTTTTTCTTCTGGCAGCGAGGCCAGTGTTGGTGAAAGCTGGCAAGCATCTTATGAATTGGTTTCTCTGTGCACTTATGTGAGTGAAAACTAAGAAATGCCAAGAAAAAGAAATAGAACTAGATCTAAATGTTTCAGAAATTCAGGACATTATAGTACCAAAAGGCTTGTATGTGCTTAATTCCAGTTTAAAGTCTGGAAAACAGCTTTTATGAGTGTATGTTATTTCCGAGTCTTAAAATTAATTCACTGGAAAATTTTTCCAGTGAAAAATTTAAAGTGGTAGACTTCAACAGTAATTTTTAGATCATATGAGTCTACATGCAGTTTTGAAGAGGCTCAGTCCATAGATTTCCTTTTGGGTCATTTTTTTTTTTTGTCTGAGAAGGAATTTCTCCAAACTTAGCTATATCAGATAGAATATGTCCAGAACCTACTGAGATGTGGGTTTTAGGATATAGAGACATAATATATATGAGGATTTTCAGGACTAAGGCTGGTGATAGTGATGGAGATGATGGTGATAGCTAATAATAGTATTCATTGAACACTTAATATGTGCTCAGTATTGAGACATTCTACATGCATTGTCTTACCTCTTGAGAAGTACCTAACTATCCATTCCCTCTCTTGAGATGATCACCTTTCTCCTAGTGTTCAATAGCATGGGATTTGAATTTGGGTGTAAATCCTAACTCTACCACTCTGTGGTCCTTGGCCATAGTGTGTCACATCTTTGAGCCTCTCTTTCTTCACCTCTAGGGTGACTATGATGTCATGTCTCATAGGATTCTTGGATATTTGAGGAGTTAATGCATGTTAAACTCATAGCACATGGCTGTCTCGTTTTGAGTGCTAAGCAAATTTTGACCATTATTTTTTTTCTCACTTTTTTTTTTTTTTTTACCACTATTGGTTAAGATACCCTTTCCTTCAGTAGATCAGTCAGGTGGAGCATGTAGTGAATAGAAATATCTAAAAGTAGGGGAAAGGGGGATTACAGGGACCACTGAGGATGTGCCCTGAACCAGCTTACCTTTCAGGCCAGGGCTTAGGAAACATGGTTCTTTTACACTTGTTTGAGTTTCATAAAATTTACTATTTAATGACTCCCCATTCATTCAACCAATATTTATTAAGATTTGGCCATAGTTCTTACTATCATGGAACTTAAGATCTACTGGAGGAAATAAACATCAAATAACTGTAACTGCTTCTTGAGTACTCCCAAGGAAAAGTACAAGGTGCTGTGAACATATTTGATGTTATGAAGAATTAACTGAGAAAGTGACATTTCAGTTGAGACTTGAAGGGTGAGTAGTTGTCAAAGTTTGGTGGGGGCAGAGGAATGAAGGGCATTTCAGACAGAAGAGCAACATAGGGGAAAGCCCTGATGCGGAAAAGAGCTTGGCATGTGTGAAGAAGTGAAAGAAGGTCCTCTTACCAACACCAGGCAGAGCACAAAGAACTGAGGCTTAATAATTGGATGAGTTAATCAGTCTGCATGGTACTTTCATTCTCTTCATTGGACCAAGAGGTATGCCCTAGCACAGACCACAGCATGGAAAAGGTGCTTCCTTTTCTTCAGCATCACATCTCAGTGTACCCATCGTTATCAGCCTATTCAGGGACGCGCACCTCCTAGCTCCCAGAGATCTAACCCCTTTCCCACCCCATCACTCGCTCACAGGGCTATGAGATGCCTTATTAATCTGATAAGTGTAAGCTCCTGCAGTTACAGATCAACTATTAATGGTCCGAGGTCGTGGTTCTCAAACTTGAGCTTGCAAAAGGATCACCTGAAAGGCTTGTTACACCACAGATCCGGGCTCCATCCCAGAGTTTCAGATTTCGTAGGTCTGGGATGGTGCCCTAAAATTGACATTTCTAACAAGTTGCCTGGTGCTACTGATGCTGCTGGCCTGGGTTCTGTACCTGGTGAATCACTAAGTTAAGGTGTCTTTCTTCTTTCATCAGTTTAGCAATCACCATTAGTTAACTCAAAGAAAAATACTCAGGGAGGGCCCAAAAGGGAAAATACTAAAATCAAAGCTACACCTTGTAGGTAACTGCTACATTTGCTTAATTGAACCATACCTTCTTATAGGCAAGACGTACCTTAAATACCCGTATTCCCAGTGCTTAGGACCTCGTAGGTACCCAACATATGTTGATTAAATGAGCTGATTAGTGAAGGAATCACTGCATGGATCTATTTCAGTGGCTTTTATACATTATTCTTTGGAAAGTTCTCATGATTCCTTTCAGCCTGAAAGGCCTTCTTGGAGAATAAATTATTGTCATTCTGTTGGAATACAACCTCAGAAACTGCGGAGTCAAGATATGCCCGTATTTTAAGCACTTACTTGGATTAAAAACTGAATTGCTAACAGGATTACCAAATGCCAAGTTTGCTGAGACTCAGATTGTTTACATGCATGTTTGGTTCTAAGTTCTTTCATCAGTCAGTACATTTCTGTGTCTAATTGCGATCTTAATGTTTTGGGTTTTTTTTTTTTTTTTTTTTTGACACCAGCGCATGAATTTTCAGTCAAAACCAGCTTTAGTAATTTTCACAGATATAACTAAAACGAGGCTCATAACTACCAATGTGTCACCTACATTACATGGATAATGAATTCAGAGGTGCTGTACCTCAATTCACCTTGTGATTCAGAAAACGGTCTGCTCTTTTTCCCATTTTCACTCTCACAGTGTTGTAAAACATTTTTAATGAACACTTTAACATTTTTTCTCGTTCCAGGAGCGCGGGGTTTTAGTAGGTGGTGCAACATAATTTTCATTTGTGATTCTTTATATTTGTCTTTGGAATCCTTATATTTGGATTAAAGGAAAAGAAAAATGTCCAAGATTATCATAATCCTCCAAGATATAATATTTGTAATCTGGAAGTATATTACTGCCACCGATCAAATCACAGTCTAGGTCCTGATGTTTGGAGCTGGGTTTGATGTGGGCCATCCATCAAATCTCAGATGTGAGCCTGGCACTGGCTAATGGGTCAGAGTCTTCTATGTACTCTAATGAGCCAACCTAAACAATTCTGTGCCCAGCTTTTAGCTTGGACCTTGACCCTAGCTGACACCTGTAAAATTGCAAGTAAGTTCTCTGTAGGCGCTAATAGAGTCCTAGTTAGAGAAAAAGTCATTTTAGCATCAGCTGACATTTATTTTTTTGCCCTGCCCCTTATTTGTTTTGAACGGATTCACCTAACTGGGGTCAGCCACCAAAAAAGGATGTGGTGCTGTACTTGTTGTTTCTGGTTGCCCACTGCTAAAGAATATCTTGGAGATGATATTTCCTATTCTTCTTTAAACATAAAAGTTGAAGAATTCGAACAGTGGATCCAAAATATTATTGCAAGAGTGCACTCACTTGGAGAACTCAGCTGAGATGAGGAGTTTTCCCAGACATGTATCACCTTTGGGCCTCCAGGGTAGCTGTGGCCTGGCCAGGCACTTCCTTCGGGCCCTTCAGAAGGCAGCTGAATGATGCTCATGTTAACATTTCACTGTGCATTAGTTCTTTTTTAAAAAACTGTCATTTAGTTTTAAGTGCTAATATGCATATGGTTAATTAAGAAGCCAAAATTGGCTATAAGCTTGGTGAGCTCTAAGAACAGGGAGAGAGAGAGATCATTACGCTTCTGTTCATAGTTAGCTATTTGTGAACCAGCTGATAATGTGCAAAATTCAGATTTCGTAAGTGGCATTTGAAATGAATGGTTAATGGCTGAAGATTAATTAAACAGTCAGAATTGCTAAAGAAAAGCTGTTTAGAATTATGTTTATAGGCCAGTCACTTGCACACTGAAACTGAAATCCTGATAGATTGTGGCCTTTTCTGTTTGCCGAGAGAGATTTTTAACAAAGCAGGCCTTCCCGAGTAGGAAGACCCATCCTTCTCACACACCGCGTGGCCTGGCAGTAGCCTCAGGGACGTTCCTTTGGAGGAAAAGCTGCCAAGTAGGAAAATGGGCTAGAAAAGTATTTTGTTGAAGGGATCTTCATTAAAGCCTTCATCCCGGGTAACGAGGCATATTTTATTCCTTCCTGAGTGCTGCATAGTTCTGAGTTAGTGCAGACAGAACCCATGGGGTTTTTAAGAAGCTGCTCTGCAATTCTGTAAGAGCGACAAAGCATTGCAGGATATTGTTTTCAACCTGTAGTGGATACTTCCTTTAGACTGAAACTGCTAGCCGTCTTGGAAGTGGAAACATGGATTTTGTGCAACTGGCTCTACCATAGGTTCCTTGGGGGCAAGGTTTGCCTTGTGCATAGGAGGTGCTGTAAAAATATATTTTGAATGAATAGCTCAACTCAGTAAACACTGAATAAATAAAGAAATGAACGGGCTACTGAAAAGTTTGGTAGTGGAATATCAAACGCTCTTTTAAATGGCTTTCCACCCACCCAACTAAATGGTCACCCTACTCTTCTGCACCAGGTATTAATGTGTGGCTGTGTAATGACAGTGTCCCAGCCTCAGGGATCATAGAGGTTAGTGGAGAAGACATAGACATGGCAACAAGTAAATCCATCACAGCCATGCTGAGCACAGGAAGGGAGCCAAGGAAGGGAGTTAGGAATCTCAGGATGAGGGTGGGGTCAGTCAAGAGTGTATTTTCCTATAAATTGCAAGTAAAATAATCCTAGTGATTTAAAAAAATATTAACATGAAAATGTACTTTTTCATTTTGAGTCCATTCAAATTCAATCCCCTGCTTCTAAGCAGAAGACCCAAACCATACAGGCCAGACAGTTGTGGCTCCTGTGTGAAAGTTCCCTAGAGATAGAAATCCTGCAGCCTCCCTTGGCATCCTGTGCTAGTGTTTAATCACCCTTCTAATCAAGAAGTTAATCCTATTTCCTCTTCTCCAGCCTTCTTTGAGTTGGTGGAACCTGTAAAATACCCGTGAGACCCCTCGGAAGCCTTGAGAAGTTAATTAGTCAACACCAGGCTGCTCTAGGTTCAGCAAGGTGCCTTGTAATGTGAGGCCTGTACCTGCACTGTAGTGCTGGGATGACTTTGTTATATCTCTAATAAGTCAAAATTGTTTTCCTCCTGGTTTAAAGAGAAGGAGAGCAATTTGACGTTTTAGCATGGTTTAAAGAAGCTGTTTTTATTACATTTCATCTACATATTTACTTAAAGACAATTGAAGTTTAACCTAATGTCATATAACTCAGAAGCCAAATTGTAATGTTTGGTCAGAAATAAAATTAAGTATTTTAATAATGATAGCCAGCACTAAACATTATTGAGGATTTGCTCTAGCTGGACACTGTATTCACTGCTTTGCATGTATCGTTTAACCTCCTGGCCAGGTAGTGTTTTTACTATTCCCGAAGCCCAAATGAGGAACCGGAGTTGCAAAAAGGGTAAGGAAGTGGCCTGATGTCATCAGGGGAGGGCCAGGATTTGTACCTAGGTAGCCTGAACCCAGAGCCTGGATAGACACTTAACCACCATGCTATGTTGACTTTTATATTCTTTTTTTAAGGTTATTTTTCTCTCTCTAAAATTCTATTTCACTATCTAGACTCTTTTTTCCCCCATATGTGTAAAGCCCAAATCTATAAACTTCCCTTGTGGAAAGTAATAGCACTCTCTGAATAACAGTCCCCAGGTCAGCGGCAGCTCTTGCCGCAATTATGGGCAGTTGAGTGGCAAGTCATTCTGCTTTAAGAAAGGCGGTATCGGTTCACTTTAGAAAAACTGATAATTCAGAGCTTTTTCTGTTCTGGTGAAAATCGAATGAGGCCAAAGGAAAGAAAACAGGCCCTCGGGGATAAAACCTGCCCCATTGAAGGAAAGGGGTAAAAACTTGTTTGCAAATGTCAGAAGCATCTGCGGAGCAGTGATGTCCAATAATAGCAGCTAAAAGCTGCATTAATTGACCAGAGATGGGTTGAAAGCTGCCTCCAACCAGGATCCCTAACTCAGTGGTTCTCTTTTCATAAGCCGAGTGAGAGGCAGGAGGTCACCTTCCATGGGGTTCTCCAGACAGGAAGTGAGCAGCTGGGACAGAGAAGTCTATTTCTGCAAAGGAAAAGCTTAGCTTCTCCAGCTGCTGCATTCAGAGTACCTGTGGATCTTGTTAAAATGTAGAGTTTGATTCCAGAGGGCTAAGGTGGGGCCTGAGGTTCTGCATTTCTAACAAGTTCCCGGGTGACTGATGCTCACCCTACTGGTCCAGGGACCACACTGCGATGAGCAAGGGTGTAGGCTAGAGTAAGGCAGTGCTTAATTGTCGTCCGTTTTAAAAATCATTTTAAATAGATACGTGGCAGATCTTTTTATAACCTTCCAAAGTTTCAGCTGTCATTTCCTCACATTGGTGAGCTATGTGAGAACGCTCATTCCTGTACAGGCCAGAATATTCTTGGCTCTGGGGTTCTGTTTCCTGGAAGGGAGAGAATGGCTTTCTTTTTGTCTTATTTGTATTGTAAAAGCTGCTGTCTGCATCAGTGTCCCGGCTTTGACCTCTTGCTGCACTCAGAGAAGTCTCTTGCACCTTTGCCTCATCCTCTGTCTTCACAGTTGAATAAGTGTAAATTTTAATTTCTTTCTTCAAGCACTCTTACAGATCTGCCAAGAGAAGTTAGTTTTATCAATACAAATAAGGAATCCACTTTTCCCACCACACCCCATTCAGTTAAGAGTCTCAGTGGCTCTGTTTATTCCATCGCTTGATTTAAAGCCAGTTACATTAGAATTATGTGCCTTATTCTCATATTTGTATCTTGGTACTATTTTAACTAAATACTATCTTTTCTGATAAAGAGTATCATCCTCATTGAACTATACTCTAAACAAGCACAGAAGTTTCTAGAGTATGTCCTTTTCCACAGTTTTGTTTGAATGCGAATATTTTAAATTAAATGATTTGTTCCTTTTTTTGAATAACAAAAAGAAGTAGACACCACTAGAACCATTTGTAACTTATGAGAAGAGAGAAAAAAGGATTTTTTTGTGTGGGAATCGGGTTACATATTGGTGTATTTATTAATTATGTGAAATGCCACTGAATTGTAATAAATGGGAAGATGTTCTCAATTAATGAGACTTTCTTCTCTCTGTGGGAAACAGGCAAAATCGAGACCAGAACCATGATGCCCAACCTGGCGTCAGGACGGTGGGGCTGTTTGACTTTAGAGCAGCTCTGTCCAATAGAAATATATGTGAACCACACATATAATTTAAAAAATTTTAGTAGCCTCATTTAAAAAGGTAAACTTAATTTCATAGCGTATTTTATTTGACCCAATATATGTAAAATATAAGTTCGACAAGTATTCAAAACAATTTTGATGGAACTATTTTACACTCTTTTTTTCATACTAAGTCTTTGAAACCTGCTGTGTATGTCACACTTTTCAGTGCATCTTAGTTTGGACTAGCTGCATTTCAAGTATTCAGTAGCCCCATGTTACTGGGGCTATTGGCATACTCCCGATGACAGCTGATGCTTCAATATGAAGTTTTTCAGATACTAGAGTCCAGACTAATGGAAGGACCTTCTCATTTTAGGGTGCTCTGATGGCAGAAAACTTTGCCTTATGTTAAACCCCAAACTTCTGCTACATGAGCTTGACTTCCTTCTCTCACAGAGTTTACAGGATAGAGTAAGAAAAAGACATGTAAACAACCCATTCCCAGTGCCAGGGAACAGACAAATCTGTCAGCCCTACCTTTTCCATCTCTAGAGAGCTGTACCCCACCTTGGTGCCAGCTGCTGCAGTGAAGTAACCTCAAAATGGACTGAGCTAGACAAGATACCAGAGATCTGTCCTTGCTTTGCCTGGAAGGAAGACAGAACCAATGATCTAGCTTGCTTTAAAAGGCTTTTACATTAAACAGGAGAATAGCCTGGCCTTCAGATGTGGAGTATGAGTAGTCTCCACCATGTAAAGGTTTGTCATCAACCTAACTCAGGCACGTGTATGACCAGTTACAACAGTGTAACACCCATGTGATTCTCACTTAACTACAATCCTTCCTTCCTTTCCAACAGTTACTCATTCTAGCCAGGATTAGTGAAAGGCACTGCCTCAGAGCAGAACCTTCTCTTTCCTTGAGTCACACTTATTCTCGGTCAACTGATCATCCTCTCAAGATGGCATGTCTCTAGAAGTTTATATGATGACAGACTCGGTCCTCACGTTATTAATACCCATTTTTAATTACAAGCCTTTCTTGCCTACCATTGCTGCTCTTTTGTGCCTGTGACACCTCAGTATAGAGCACCGTTATCTACCTAGATGCTCAAGCCAGAAATCTGAGGTCCTTCTTGAGACTTGCACCTCCCTTAGCCAAACACCCAGACACTCTTTCCCAGGAAGATCCATGGGAATGGGTAGCTTTGCTTCTCACGTCTATGCACTGCATTTCTCCTTGAGGAACTGTTGGAGCCAACATTCTTCCAACACTTCTTTTGATCCATCATGCTTTCCCTTTGGCATTGCACTAATCTGGACAAGGCTCAGTTTGGGGTGCTAAGTGACTGAACTGGGGAACATTGCCCTGTGCTCTCTATATGCATCACCTTTTACAAATGCTCTCCAAATACAACTCTCTATTCAGCTCTCTTCTTGCTAAAGCTCTCCCCACCCTCCCAATTTTCTAAGGACCCCAACCTTAGTTGCATGACCCAAGACCATTGCTCTGACTATAGTGCCATTTCTCCCTGTGCTTGTTTGTTTGTTTGTTTTCTGGGTTAAGCCCTGTGTGTTATTCAGGATTTAAGCCAGCCTCCACCCCTCAGGGATCAGGTTCCCCTGAGACCTGTACCATAGAAGGATCATGTGTTAGAATTAACTCTTTCTTGTTTGTTTCCTCAGTGAGCTCTTGAAGCCGGAATACTTTCTTTCCAATTCCAGCACAGTTCCTGAGACATCTGATACTCAATAAATATGCACTGAATGAATCAATGAAGCCACATGGCTCCACACTTAACCACGAGACTTCAAGACCATGCAGCTTTCTGGTCACACTTAGACTGGCCAGTCTTCCAAGCTAATATGACTTGTCTGGCCTCCTGGTCAGCACAGCCTCCCTCTGATCTGCTCAGATTCTTGGGGTTCAGTGACCCTGCTGGTTTCTACTAGCCCTTGGCTGTCACCACTGGGGCAACATATCCTAGTCCTGTTCTGTCAGGACATGCCTCCTAGCTGAGTACCCTAGATGAAAGGCTTCCCAAAACACAACAGGTCACCATTTCCTCCATCCAGCCTCTGCTTCAAACACTTCCTAAGGGCACAAGGTAACACCGCAGTCAGCACAGTTGGCTACTCTGCCAAGAGGAACACTCTTCTTGGCAATTACATCCTCATAAATCTCTTTCCTACACTAACATTTGTCACCGACTCCTGCTGATGTTCTCTACTCACCTCTACCACGACAGTTCAGAGAATTTTGCTGGAAATGAGCACTGAGCTTATTGTCTTCTAGTTTTTCTAGAATTTCTTTAGGCCATTTAAAAAAAATCTGACTGTGATTTGCTCACCTCAAGTGTCTGGGCACATCTCCTATGGTCTATAATTTCTCAAGGATAGCATCTACGTTTCTAGGAGCACTCATTTGCGTTGTTTCAAAACCCTAGATGTAATGTATGAGTACCGCAATCCAAATGCCTTCCAAGCATCCTGGCTCGTGTATTCTCCTCCCCCGTCCCACCATCCTTTTCTGCCTCTCTTCTGCCTACCCTTGAAGGAGATGTCAGAGGAGTCCCTTAATGTCTCTGTGTATCTTTCCTCATCTATAAAGACGGGAGGGTGGGACTAAGTGATCTCAGCATTTCTTTCCAGCTCCAAAATTATATGCTTCTGTGATTCTTTCATGGAAGCAAAGTAGGAGTTCAGGTTGCTCTGCCTTTTCTCTGGCGCTGTTATCATTTCAAAGCATCTCTTCCCAGCAGTGACCTATCCTTTCTTATTCCTCTTCAAAGTAGCTTTAACAATTAAATACAAAAGAAATCTTTAAGATCATTATCATTTGTTTCCTAAGGCCCCTCAGCTCCCTGTGAGTTTCACCTCTCTGCCTCATACCTCTTTGCTACCTTCTCTGTTAACCGCAGTGTTCATGGACCCATCCTCAAAACTCCCTCTGCTCTCCCCTGCAGTGATACTCCCCATAATCCCAGATTTCAGGAGTTAGAACATTACCCTGAATCTCCCTAAATCCTCATATTGGAAATCTCTTTTGTCTGTCATCCAGGTGGTCTTGTCCTTAAATAGTGAGAACTTGAGTTATGAGATTTGTAAAGAGCTTCTGGCAGTAGAATTATATCTACATACATACATGTTTTAGCTGTGATTTTTCCTTTGCTTCAATTTAATATCAAACTTTGTAATTAGGCTATTATAAACTGTATTTGCTTTGCAAAAATGTTCTTTAAAAAAGATAAAAAAGAATCTCTTTTATTCAGTAATAATATCAAAAACGTTAAAGGAGGAGCAAGGACTGCAGAATAAAGGAATACAGGAGCAAGGACTGTAGAATAAAGGAGTACAGGCAAGTCACAATCTCCCTTCCCACTTAGGTCCTTTGGCCCAGAATCTACTCAAGACCTACCTATAAAACCAATGAAATTTCACACAGATGTGAGTCATACAGGTATAAGAGTTAAAGAGATCATTTGTGAAGTAGACAGAGAAAGTAATGTTTGCGTCTATGTTAAATAGTATGAAAAAATTGTGGAATTTACACTAGAATCATGGGAATCTCTAAAGTAGCACCCTGGCCTATGATAGACAGGTGGGCATGAAAGTGTTCTTTAAAACAAAGTCTGTTGTGATTTTTCAAGCCCAGGAATGATGTGTATCAGACATCAGAAGGGAGGTTTGATCCTTGTAGTCTGATATTTGATAAATTGCAAGTTTTGTCCTGGCTCGTATCCTTTAATTCAGAGACTAGAAATGTGTTGTTCACAGTTTTGTCTTTGTAGGCGGGTCCGTGTTGACGTTTGTTGTTAAGGTGGGTTCCAAATATTAGGAGTGAAATGAAAAATCTTAGGGTAAAGTTGCCCAGGTACATCTGTGGATTCATATATAGAAACATTCAGTTTTACGTAACCAGAGCTAGGTTTTCAAATTGATATATCCATATATCTTTTTCTAGATAAATGTTTTTCTTCAATTGCAAGCATTGGCTTTAAAAAAAGTCATTATCAGTGAAAGCCTATTTTATTTTCTAAGTTTAAAAATAGTAATCTATGAGAAACTCACTAGAAAATACTTTAACCTTTAATTGGACAAAGTGGTAACATTCAAGGTAACCTATTGTATTGTCCATTTACCTTCCAAGTGAAATGAAACTCTGTTTTGATCCGGGTTGTCACAGATAATTTCTGCACATAGAATACATCTATGGACAGCTTTCAAATGGAGTTGTCACTTTTTGTTTAGCAGCCAGGAGGCTCTCCATTGTTGTCAAACCCTCTTTACAGAAGCATCACTAACCCAGGGATACCCAGTCATAGAGAAGAGGAAATCGTCACTCAGCCTACTTGGAACAGAAAAGAGCGAGGTTGGGTGCTGTCAGTGCTCAGTGTGTCTGAGGGCTCTTCTGTGTCTGAGGGCTCTTCTGTTTAGCTGGGCTTTCCTCTAGCCAGAATGCTTTTATAGTCTTGGAATTACATTTCTTTCTACTGTGCTGGCTTATGAAAGGTGGAAATAGGTGAATATTGTTATTCTCTGAAGGTAACACAGGATATGTAAACTATATAATTTGAGTTTTCTACTCAATTCATGAAGTCATGGAAAGTTAAGAAGAAAAACTAAACCTCCAGATTTACACACACACACACGCACAATTTCTCTTTAGTGCCTTTCAAGGTTGTCCTGGTTTTCTTAAGATTAGAGCCAAGTTGTTCACTTTTTTCAAGAATCAGTCAAACAATATATTTTAAATTTTGTCCGTTATTAAAACAGTGAAGTTTTGTTTTAAAAAAACGTACATAAGGACCATCATATTGTGTTTTATAATAATAAATATTTTGTCACATATATAACATGTGATGATATATAATGTATGATGTAATAATAATTTATACCATAAGAGGCGGGGGGCTGAAAAACATTCTCTTGATTTCCATGTGTTTGTCTCTCTCAAGACTTTACCTGTTACATTCCTAAGGATTAATAATTCTCTATTCTTAAAACTTACTTGGTGCTTAATTCCCAGAAGAAGCAGCCAAGTAGGGCAAAACAAGATGTTGAAAAACGGTCCTCCCAGCTCTCAGGTTGTGCGGACATTTGAAACCTTGCATAGTCATCAACCTTGGGTATTTATGGTCAGTCAAATAAATAGAGAGAAGGATGAGCACTAGACGTCCCTTCTAGTCCTAGGATTGTGTGGTTCTCAGAAGGGAGAAGGGAGACAAATGAGAGTGTGGGAAGCTGAATACAGGAAAAATCAAGAGACAGCTATTAGCAGAGAAATGGGCAGTCACTTGCATTAGATGGAATACCAACTGATGACCAAGAAAATTAAAAAAGAAAGAGAATGACCAAAAATGAAAGTTGAGGTGGCCAGAAGCTTGGCATTATGCAATTGCCGGCAACTCCTTGAGAAGCTCATGAAAGAGAGCTCTGGATTAGGAAGTCTCCCATGATAGTTTTTGCACTATATAGTCCCCAGATAGTTTCCCACTGTCCTCATCTCTCATGATCATTTTCAACTGGCAGACCTCTCAAAACTCTCCTTTTTCCATTAATAAAAGGAGGACTGCTTTCATAAATTTAGCATATTACCCATTGCAATATTCTGCCTTTCAAATCACAGGTTAATTTTTCATGGATCAGTTATGAAAAATACAAACAAACTTAAAATTCTGTTTGTGATTCAGACGACCAACAAAATAATGAGATTCTGTGTTATGGTAGCTGTCACATCTTGTCTCAGCCCTGTTGTATCTAAATGTTAGCTTTCTTATTAAGCTCCATTAGAGGGTTTTACAATCCCAAATTGTTTAGACGCTACTGGTTTTATGCTGCCTGACAGTAGGGCACGTTTCACTCATTAATGTTGGTGATATCTTACATTGTTAGTAAAAGCTGAAATAAAATTCAGCAGGAAAGTGGCATGCACTAACTGAAATGCTTCTTTCCTATACATTTCCCAATATAACATCTTGTGTATATATTTTTAAATTTCTAATTCAGTCTGCCATCTTCTGAGTAGGGAAATACTCTTTTCTTTGTTAAATTTAAATGACCCCTCTGCTACCAAATTATATTTTTGTAAACTTAATCTTCAACCTCTATGTCCCACGTGAAATGCTTTCTTGCTCTTTCTCTGTCATATTTGTAGCTTTCCTCTGGGTTACAGAGCACTTTCACGCACACATTCCCATTTTCATCTTCACTATAACCTTTCTTTCTAATGAGGAAGAGGAGGAAGCTAAATCTGATAGAAGAGAAACCCTTCCCAAACTACCCAGTTAATAAATACCCAATTTCGACTCCATTCTAGTTAGTTCTGGCTCTAGCGCTATATACCTTCTTTTTTATATTTTCATTATTTAAAGATATACTGTTATTTTCTAAATTTTCTATGATAAGTATTTTGTATTAAATTTAGCAACCAAACAGTAGAAGTAGAAAACAAAAATCAAATCACCAATTATCCCACAATCCAGAGTTGACCATCCTTCACAGTTTAGAGTATTTCTTCCAGTCTTTTTTCTGTATATATCACTGTATATAAAATATAAAACTTGTGTGTGTATAGTGCTCATACATTTATATATGTATATAGTATCTACATGCATATATGAATTTTGGTATCTTTTCTACCATCATACTGTGATCTCTTCCTGTGCCAATTAATCTTTTAAAAATTATTACTTTCAATGGTTACCTAAAACACCACTATATAACTGTACCTTAATTTATGTAACCCTTGTTCTTAGTGCTAGACGTTTAGGGTGTTTCAGAGTCTTCAGTGTTATAAATTACTCCCTGATAAGCACCTTTGTACATACATCTTGCTATATAGCTTGGATTATTTCCTTAAGATTCCTAGAAGGGGAAGACACATCAAGTTTGAAACATGTTACCAACAATTTTCCAGAAAAATTGAAGCAAGTAATGCTTCCACCAAGCAATGTAGGAGAGAGTTCATTTCACTCCCACCTGAAAACATTGAATACTATCTCTTTTCCCCCCTAAATCTTTGTTAATTTGATTGGTGAAAAATAGTACCTTATCATTTTACTTTGAACTTCTTAGCTTTCTAGTGAGGTTAAGCATTTTTATGGAAGTCATGCCTGTTCCAAATTACCATTAGAAGTTTTTTGTGTCTCAGCCTTGTTCCATTGCCAGGAGGAATAGTTATTGGAATCAACCTCCACTTCTTCCCTCAAAAAATCTATTTGGATTTATCAAGACATATTTGGAGGCAGGGTTTTATACCCCCCTTGACAAAAATGAATGATTACACACCTGGGTCTCTTATGCACGGAACTAAGCCACATCTGTTTGGATCTTGTTTTAATCGACTCAGCCTTACCCCTAATAGAATAGCATCCCTTTGAATGGGCAATATTAGAAAAATAAGACCCTCACAGTAGATAGTGAAAGAAATGTCACATCAGGGTCTGGACATTGCTGTGACAACCCAGGCTCCATCTATCACCACTCCCATCAGAATGTGTTGCAGAGGAAACCCTTTTGCAATGTTTAATTGGAGAATTTTAATATTAAATATATATTTGACATTGAAAGCTCACACCTTACTTGCTATTGTCAGGCTTACTTGATAGACAGCTAAGTCAGTCTCTTTTTATAGTCCATTTCTGAGATGAACTATAAATTTTGAAGCTGGGCTTCATCATTGCAGAGAGAAAAGCTTTTCCAGCCTATTGTTGAAATATAACATTTTATAGGATTTATGAGGTACAGATTCAGGAAGACCATTTGCCAAGCACTTAAGTCTGGTTTTGCTGCCCTTTGCTTTTCTTCCCCCCCACCCCCGCAAACATACATAGGGGGAAAATCCATTAGAAAAGAAAAATTATGAAGAACTTACTTGATTCAATACAAACGTCAGCCTAAGAAAGAAAAAGTCCTGAGTGTTGCTCTGAGGAGCCTCTACCACATGAGGCTGCTCTTTGGTGATAGGCATCCTGTTTGCTTCTGCAAAGTGGCATCATATTTGTTTTCATATTAAATGAATGCCTCAGATTCAGAGCAGTGTTTTGAATTTATATGTACAGTACAAATGCTCTCTAGTATGCGTCCCAGATTCTTTTTGAAATTCCATGATATGATGAGCTCTGTGATTCGGTCATATTCCATTGAACTTGTTTTATTGCTGTTAATTTTACACAGGAAAATAGATTCTCTGAAACTTGTGATCCCAGTAGCTGTCAAGTGGTGGAAAATGAAGAAAACCACCAGACAGTGTCAGATTTATTAAGCGCTCCAGAAGTACAAAATTAATGCAGTTCTTTGTCTTTGAAAGGTTCAGTGTCCACGAGCTGGATTTACCCTAATGGACAAACAATGGAAGGAACAATCGACAGTTAGCTGTCTCCTTGGCCAGACTGGCTGTGGTTGGCACGCATGTAGGTCTGCACCTAGGCAGACCTCCAATTTGTTCATTTTGACTGCAAATGACTTAATTTAACATTTTCTAATGAATGAATTAGGTAGAATGGTGAAGTTTCCTTTTTATTTTTTTCCTTAAAAGAATCACCAGTGAAAATCCATGTTAAGTAGGCTTCTCACTCCATTTGTTTTCAATCACTACCCTTAACGCATGAATTTCTGAGTAGCCTTTGACTCTTCCAAGCGCTAAACTACAACTGTGAACGTGGAATAGAAAGTCCTGATGCTACATCTATTGGACCTCCGCTTGGTTTGAAAACGTTTTATATTCATAGCATTATTCCTGAACTGGATCATCTGCCTGTAGTCCTAATTTTTTTTTTTTTTAAACAGCATGGATGAGTTTTGCATTATCCTCTTATTAGAGTTACAGTGTGCAAGACTTTGAAAGTAAAGTTTTGATTTGGGGGTCCCACATGAACCATTTGTAGCTCCCTAGAAGAGTTAGGAATCATTTCTCAAACTTACTAGCTGAAAAGTTCATCTCCTAATCATGCCATTTGTTTCATGTTATTTCGTGGTCACAGCATTAACATTTTTTCCCCTTAAAAATATTAACCTTTTGCCTTGCATATTCTGGTGGTATAATGAAAACATCTGTTGCTTGTCTATGGCAGTGATGTTTTCACATTTCTTTTTATTCGTGTGTGGATTCCAAGTTGGTTGTATGTGAAGATGTGCTTCAAACAAAATTCAGTAACTGTATGTCTGGACTTTTGTTTGTCAAATTGCAGGGTTTCAAGTCTTAAACGTGAATCCCTGATGTACAACTTAGTCCTGAACTGTACAAACGTTTACTTTTGCCCTTTTACAGTGTTTCCCCCTTTATACAACAAGGAATATGCTTCAGGCTATTATGTAATTAGCTATCTAAAATATTTTATGAGCGGATAAGCACACTGACGGTGAGTCTGGCTTGTATATTTTTACAGCAACTCTGTGAATATTCTCTTTGGTACAGAGTAGAAGATGTGTATGGAAACATTACTCCTGAATTGTTTTATAGGTTCACTCTCTTTGCCATTCTAGCTGCTGTCTCCCACAAAATTTGAGTCATACCTCAACTGTATGAATCCTCTTTTAATGCTCAGTTGCCCTGAAGTGTGCAGTTGTGGAATATGTCTCAGTGTCTCGAGTGAAGAAATTGGAGGCATTGGTTTTAACAAAAGCAACAAAATGGCAACAGCTGAAAAGATTTCTAGAGGTAAACAGACGTCTTTCCTTGTTGTCGGACTCGTGCTCAGTAAAAACACTTTAAAAAGCACATACTTGTAGGCTTTCCTTCTCGCTCTTGTGTCTAGGGAGTGCAGAAGGAAGGACTTCAGTGTTTATGGTCCCTAAGATTTCAGTATAGAGCACTGCAGTGTGGGAGACAATATCCACCTTATCACCCTGAATTACCATTGTTGAACTCTGAATGCGTTTGCAAGGAGTTGAGTGTTCATGAAAAAGATGGAAAGGAAAATCACAAGCATGGGAAAGGCCTTTTGGTTTCTTTGAGAGAAGTTTCATAGTTTTCTTCTTGAATCTTCACACAAAGGCAGGCACTCAGTCCATTTTTTGGGCCATCAGTGACTGGTCTTCAGTACCACTAATACCCCAGCGCAGAACTAGGCGTGGAAAGGAACGTGGAACAAGGAGAGGTTTCGTTTGGGAAGCCCCTCTCCTCCTCACGCAACCACCCACCAAGTCTTCAAGGCCCTCAGGTTCAGCAACTTTCTCTCCTGGTATCAAAGCGTTACCTCACATACAGGTGAGTGATGTCTTACAGAGATAGACATCCAGCACCTTCTGTATTTTAACGGAGATCAAAGCCTTGGACTAAATTAAGGCAGAATTTCTGTCATCAGCCTGGATGCAGTGGGTAAGTCCTAAGAGCTTCCCAGTTACCCTGCATAGACTTACCTACTCGTCCCTCTACTCTAGTCCAAAGCCCCTTTACTAGGTCCAACCAGTTTCTCCTGAAAATGTGAATTGTGAGCACTTCAAAATGTGGGTCATTGAATTCTAGATTAACCTGGAGCATCAGGTTGAGTGGGTTTTCACGGTTTTCTAAGTCTTCTGCTGGGCTGACTTCATGGGCAGTGACCACATCCCGTTTCTAACATCGCAGTCGGTTCTCTTTTACCCAGAGCTGGACTTGCCTTGACAACCAAGGGAATGCTTTTGATTGTACTGGGTATAGAATGTAATATTCCCATTTGGCAGGTCTCCCTTTAGCCCTGCTCAAGATTTCCGCTACCTCCGCAGAGCGCTAGAAAGTGATATGCTTATTAGAAAACTTTATTAATCAGAGTCGAGTGCTATTTGGCAGCTAGACTCTCATGAGGATGAGGAGGTAAATTTAATTCAAAGCTAAAGGTCAGCAAATCGTGCCAGCCTACCTTCTCTCAAGTGTGCTAGCTTGGACGCTCCCAGTTTCCGGACAGTTTCACCTGGAAGTGTGCATGCTGTATTTAGCATGAAATAGCACAGAAAAGGTTTCCCATAACATCATTTCAGCGCACGTATATTCCATGAGCATTAATAAGCCAAGTGCATTGCTGCTTGGCTGGACAATTCTTATGGGAGTGGATGGCACTGAGACATTATAGCAATTGCTGGCTGAGAACGGGAGGCCATGAAAATACGATGCAGTAAAGAAAACTTCAGAAACTGTAGAAACTTCTTTAAATAGTCTGCTAGCTGGGCAATACCTAGAAATGGCAAAGTAGCTTGTACCAAACCATTAGGGAGGTACCCGCAGTGTTCAGCTTATGAGCCTGAGAAGGAGAAATCCAGAAAAGAAATCACCTTCCACGCAGCAGCTAATGGTGTCGCTGAGTGGTTGTGGCCCTGCCCTCTCTCCCACCCCCACCTCCCACCCCCATGCACAGACCCTTCCTCACCCTTAAGTAGCACCATTGTTTCCTCCCTTTTTCTTCCCACTTCTCATGGCACATTTTCTTAAATCACTATCTTGTTTTCCACTCCCGCAAAATTTTGTTTACTGAACACATCCTAGGTGAGGGCAGTGGAACCTGTTCTGCGGAAGACATGAGAATGATTAAACTCCTCACATTGCTTAGCTGCTAGTGGTTGGGGATCAAACAAAGATTTAAACTCTATAAGACATGAATGATCCTAACGCCCTAAAGACCTCTATCTTTTCTCACTTGCACTCCTGCAAGCATCTCTATTCTGTCCTCCACAGAAAAGCTGGAATTGTCTTCTAAATATTTAAATTAGATCATGTTTCTTCCTGCTTTAACATCTTCTAACATGGTCTCATTTCACTCAGAGTAAAATCCAAAGATCTTATCAGGTCCTGCAAAGCACGTGTAATCTGTCTTGCCTGTCTACTTGACCTCGTCACTTAACATCTATCCCTTGGGTATGAAGCTCCAGCCACTCTTTCTTTCTGTTCCTTTAATTCATCACACTCATTCCTTCATCCTTTGGGCTTTAGCTTTATCTGGTCTCTCTTTCTCGGATGTTCTTCATAGAGATGCTCGTGCATGGTTCCTTCTTATAATTCAGACCTTAGCTTAAAAGAGAAAGGTCTTTCTTGACTGCTCAGTCTCAAGTAGCCACCCGGTCACTCCCTTATCACCATATGGTATTTTAAGGATCCGGGTGGCACTTACCTCTGCTTGATATCCTTTTCCACTGGTTTGTGTATTGTCTCACTCACCTGCTAGAACATAAGGCTACACAGTTGTGTGTCTTGTACTCCTCCTATATTCCCAGGGCCTAGAACCGTTGCCCGTGAATAGTAGGTGCTCAATAAATGCTTGCTGAATCAATGTAAGAACCTTGAAGGATTTCACAGGTAGAGAACCATCCCTTTAGTTAGTGTGCCAGGCATTGACACTGGAAAGACAGCTGTGGACAGGACGTGGAAGGTCCCTGCTCTTGCACATCTGGTATTCTTGTGGAGGTCAGCAGACAGAGAAAAGGGAACAAGTAACAGTGAAGATGTGTTCCCAGAGTGACCAGTGCTGCAGAGGAAACAAGCAGGCGGACTGGGAGGGAGGGACTTGAAGGGTCTAAAGATGAGACAGCCAGAGAAGCCCCCCTGATAAGGGAGAACATGCCTGGAAACCCTTGAGGCAGACAGTTTCAGGCAGAAAGAACAGCAAGTACAGATTCCTGGGTCTGTGACAAGCTTAGGCTGTGCAAGGAACGGGGGGAGAGTAAGAGAGAAGCTGCTAGGCACGGTAGAGAACAGTCAGGATGAGGCGGAGAGAGAAGCAGGGGCCAATTTGGGGAACAGAGACCACGGGAGAATTAGTCTGCACATAATGACAAGGCAGTGGACCTTTTTAAAGAAAAGAAGGATATCATCTTAATTATGTTGTTTAAAAATAAGGGGAAAGAATGACAGGTAGAAGAGGTAGTGTGGACAAAGGCATGGAGGCGGGGGTGAGAACTGAGGATAGGTTTAGGGAACAATTAAAGTTTCCCTGGAGACTGCAAGGGAGGCTGGAGGAGAAGAAGGCTGGGTCGGAGGTGTAGCAATGGGAAGAGAGCCAAGAGGCCTTTAGAGCAGGAGAGTTACATGAGCAGAGCCATACCTTAGAAAGGCTAATGTGGCAACAGATTAGAATGGAGTTGGGGTGGAGAGACTAGCTACCAAGCTGTTATCATGGTCTGAGCAATGGGTGTGTGCACTAGGCTTGTGGAAGAAGGAATGCACGGGAGGCACAGTGCTAGAGGTAATTGATTACAACCAATTGGATGTAGACTTATGTGGGAGAAAAGTCAACAATAACATAAAATAACACTGACAATCACAGTAGCAGCTTTTTAAATTGAATCCTTATTATGTGCTAGGCACTATTCTAACTACTTTAAATGTAGTAGCTCATTTAATCCTCAAAACAATCCTCTGAGTTCTCACTATCGTCATCCCCATTTCACAGATAGATAGTTACTTCCCCAAGGCAGGGAGAAGGGAAGTGGCAGAACCAGAATCCGAACCCAGGCAGCCTGGATCCAGAGCCTGTGCTCTGAATGCTAATCATTGTTTTAAGCCTAGATGAAAGTGGGAAAGCAATGAAAAAGCCAGGAAGACAGGAGGGAAAGTAGATTTCAGGAGAGATGTGAGGAAATTGTTTCTGAACATGTTGAGTGTAAGGTGTTGGTACATTTCAGGTACAAATGAGGAGCAAGGGCTGAGCATGGTCCTTGGAGCTCCCTCGTGGTGTCCCAGGTAGAGATATGCGTCTTCATCTAGGCAAGTTGTGTTGAGGACGTGCCCCATCTGAGGCACTTCAGTGATTGTTGAATGGATGGGTGAGTAAATGGGTGACCACGAGAAGGAATGTGATAAAGCCCTAGGAGTGAACAGTATCCCCAGATTGAAAATATGGACAAGAATCAGTTAGAGGATCCTGGAGAAGGCCTGTGTTTAGAGAACAGTGGGAGGGGCATTGAAGGAAACGGACTATGAAATTGAGGAAGTAGAAAGGAAACAAAGAAGGAGGGAGGTTGCTGTCCGGTGTCTAGTCCTGCAGAGGCTAGGGTTTGCCTGAGCCTCCAGAGAACAGTTTTTTGTTTGTTTGTTTGTTTGTTTTGTTGTTGTTGTTGTTGTTTTGTGGTACGCGGGCCTCTCACTGTCGTGGCCTCTCCCGTTGCGGAGCACAGGCTCCGGACGCGCAGGCTCAGCGGCCATGGCTCACGGGCCCAGCCGCTCCGTGGCGTGTGGTATCCTCCCGGACCGGGGCACGAACCCGTGTCCCCTGCATCGGCAGGCGGACTCTCAACCACTGCGCCACCTGGGAAGCCCCAGAAAACAGTTTTAACAGCAGTGAAGGTGCAAGCCAGATTGTCATCAGCCCAAAAGAGAGGATAGCAAATGACAAAAGGAGACAACAGAGGCGATTCTTTTTTAAAGTCTGGTGAAAAGGGGGAAAGAGAGACAGGAGGCAACAGCTTGAGGGCAGAGCAAGGGCTGCTGGACAGTAACAATTCACAAAGGTCCTTTAATTGTTCCCAAGAGAAGAGAATGAGGAACAGAGTCTTCTGGGCCTCAGCAGGAGTGTGTGTGTCTATCCCTGTGTGTGTCTACCCGACACGGACAGTGGGAGCCCGATCTGCACAACAGCAGGGATACATCAAGCCTTAGACACCCCTTGATTCAGGGACATGCCCTGGCAGAAATGCTTCCCAGGTGGGTATGTGGGATAATAGCTAGTTGGATTAATTTGGTGACACCCTCATTTAGAGGAGGGTAGAAAGTACTGACGTCATCGTGCTGCTGATTTTATAGAGAACCAAGACTTATTTCCCCACTGACAAGAATTTGTGGCACTCAGCAGCTGTTAAAAAAGACTCCCTCCACCCCCTTCTCCAGACTTCTCTAGTCTTACATCTGTCTTCCCAGCTGTGAGCTGCTGAATTCCAGGGTGCAAAACCAAGGGAGACAAGTGGGAGGGGCATAAAATAATGATTACATGCTGCTTCAGTATAAATCTTGGTCTATTGTGTATCCCTGGGCACATGCCGTCAAATTCAAGTGTGTGCCTCTCCCTCTCCCTTTCAATCTCTGTCTGTAAACCTTGATGGTATTAAGCGTATGTTTTAATAAATATTTTGTTTGCTGCATTCCCATTAATATTCATAGGGAATGGAGCACTTTGGGTTTTGTGATTTCTAATAAACATTGATGGTGTTACTAGTTTGTACTGAGCATTCAGTATGCTCCATCAAAATGGCAGCTCTAATTAGGTTCCTTGAGTTAGCTAATGGATTTTGAGAAAGATAGCTTAGAAAGCTCTTACAGCTGTCCAAGATATTCCTGCCATGGCAGAAAGACAAAAGGCCCCTGGAAGCTACAGACTTCAGAGCTTTAGAAATGCAGCTGACAGTTAAAAAGATAAATTACATTCATATTTTTTCCAGTGAACGTCCTAATACTGGATTAATGTTATTCCTGTAGTGAGCATCCATTAAGAAGCTCATTTTATTATAAGGATGCATTTTGACCATTAGCTCTTTTCTCTGGCTCCTCCTCTCTCCCCACTCTCCTTTTTCTCCCTCCAATTCCCCAGATATGTTGGATACAGTATGAAAAAGCTTCTTTGAAGAAGAGGAAATAATTTCCCTCTTTTGGTAGGTTATAAATTTAGAAGCTCTCTTAGATATACAGTAAGCATTCAGTTTAAGAAATGTCAAGGTAAGTAATACATAAAGAAATAATGTAGTGATTCAATTTAAGCCTTGTGGCTTATATTTGATGTAGAACTTAGGGTGGGGGGAAGCTTATAGGTAGTGGGCTTGTTTACACTTGGATAAAAGATGATTTTGTTATAGGATAGGAATATCTCGAAAACAATGTGATACTTCTGTCTTTCATCTTAATGTGGGATCACAAAATAATGCAATGCCACTCACTGTGTTCTTCATTTTTCCTTCCTAAGAACGAGTTTCTTTAACAAAGGATGAACTAATGACATCTGAATGACTATACTTAATCTATCTGCAAATAGGGAGAAAAAAATAGTTCTTAGTGGAATGGGGAGTAATAAAGTTCACGACAAACAGCAGAATTCAGGAAACACAGTAACCCACAGGCTTCTTTGAGCTGGATATGTGAGTACTCATTAATTCTATCACTGTGCTCCACATAACGTTTTGCTCTCAGTTTGTCCACTTAGAAAACTCATACCTGTTACTTTTTAATCTGAAAGATTACATCTCTCTAGGTACCTGGTAAATCCTTTAGGGGAATGTTTCCTGGGTCATTAACTCTCTACCATCCAGTTTCTGTGCTCCCCATTTGAGTCTTTGTAGTGCCTCTGTTTTTCTCAGTCCTGCCTGCCTTTTGGCCTTTTTTCTGCTCATTAGTACCTTACCCAAACAAGGGGCCAGGCAAGGGAAAGAATGTGAATCAAGTCGATTAATTGGGGGATGGTTTGCAGCTCTGGGGAAACACTTGTTGGGAAAGAAACTAAAGTTGTTGGCTTAAGTAAGAGTTTTCAAAATCATCCCTAGTGTCTTATTTTTCATGCTCTTTATTAGCTGTTGCTAATAAAGCTTTTGGAACTAGGGAAGAAATAAAAAAGAGTGTTAATGTAACATGTAGATTACAGATCAGACAGCTGCTTTGCCTCGGCATGACATAAATAAAGAGGAAAAACTTTGGTATAAGAAGTGCCAAAAAACCCCAAAATACTTCTTCCCCACGCATGACTTCGCCATGATGAATAAAAAGGCGTAATTGACATCATGTTTATTGATAAAACCAGCAACTGTCACGCTGTTGAGAGGCTACTGAAAGCTGGAAGGCGGCATGTTTTTTATTCATTTTCACTGTGGGTTATTTATAGGGTTCAATTGTCAGCAGCAGCTTACTGCCTAATTTTCCCTCTTCTTTGATGGCCCACGGACTCATTCACTTTTCAGATCAAGAAGACGGCTACAAATTGCTCCAGGGCAGATATTCAGGCACCACTGTTACCTCACCTGAATGGAGCAATGGCTGTTTATTAACTGAGATCCTGTGACTACTCTCCCTTAAACTGCCAGTGAAAATAAAAGTCATTGTCAACCCGTAATGGGTTGGTTTCATTTCTTTGTTTTTTTTTTTAACTTTTCGCCCTCTGATTTGGCAGCCAGTACCCTGTTTCTAATGGAAATTTATCACTATATTAACGATGCGTCATGCTTCAGCACCAGGTAATGTTACTGGTTAACCAGGAGCTCTAGTTATAGAAAACGTTCAGTTTTCAAATTGAAAGTCTCAATGTCGCGTTGCCTTGAACTAAAGTGGTCCTCAAGGTACAGTATTCAACAGGTGTGGAAACAGAAAGAGCAGGTGACTTTTGCCAGTAGTTTGGTCAGTCATTTAGCTTGAACTGTACACATATCCAAGAAATCAGTGAATATAGTGCAAGAAAGTCCCATGGAGGTCAACTGGTTCATTTCATAGGTTATGTTATGTGGAAACAGAAAGTAAAGGTCTTCTATCCTGATATAAAGAATGACTCTGAAGATGCTGCTACCCTATGTGAAATTGGTCCAGGATTCTACTTCATCTTCCCTTTTGGGAAGATTGGCACATGGAGCTGTTCAAGCCCTACTGGCTTTATTTCCCAGGATTCTTCCATCCGCTTCCCACACTTCTGCCATGCCTAACCGTGTGCCCTTTTATGTTGCCACCACTTGGCATGTGATGTTCCTTCCACTGGCATGCCCAGCACCCCCTCCTTGCTCTCCTTTTCTCCTTGAGGCCTTTCCCAGCCTCCCCAAGCAGAACGAATCACCCTCTCCTCTGAGCTACTGCAGGACTTCATTATACCTCATGACACTTCTTCATAATAATTGCCACATTGCCCTGTAATCGTTTATTTATATTTCTATCTCCCTCTATAAGACTGAAACCCCCGAGGGCTGGGTTCTGGGTCTTAATCACCTTTACATCACCAGGGCCAGGGACATGGCAATATTTAATAATAAATAAAAGCTTAAATAAATGTACACATCTGAAAACAGAAGGCTACTGGAAAACTTTTATAAGAGCAGTTGATCATCTAAGTTTAGTATCAGCTTATTACTATCTAGTCTCTTCTAAAAAGAAAGTCACCATTCTCTTAGAAAAGATTTGTAGGAATCTGAACACCTTTTAAAAACAACTGAAGCAGTCCATAGGAGATTATAGTGTAAGCTGTCTCTATCCTGTAAATCCCTGATGTCAGAAGGTCAGCATGAGGTTACAGGGTCACCAGAGCTCACTTTACACCCAGGGAGATGAGGGCTGTGGATATTCTTGGATTCGACACCCTTTGGGACCTAGTATATGTTAAATTTTTATGTGGCTTTTTGGAGTTGAGAATCTGTTTGGATTGGATAATTATTATAACCCTATTTAAAATTGCAGAAGAGCTCAGCATTTGTGCACATAGGTGTAGAAGGAACAAAAGGAATTAAGGTAGAATCAAAACATGTTCTTAATAAATTCTTGGACTGAATTATGCTAATCACATCAGAACACGGCATATAGAATTCTGTGTTTTTGAGATAATATGATTTAAGATAATATAATTTAATATTATCACATATATGTGATAATTAAAGTCTGGCCCATGTATCCCTTCTGGGTGTTTGGACAGTTTATTGTATATCCCTTTAATGGGTACAAAGGTAAGAACTAGTTCTTGTATCATATGTATTTAGAAGGCTTTGACTCCTAACATTTAGTATTGAGCTCCTAAATCAAAATCTTTAGCTTCTTTCAATTGAAAAACATGTTCTTTTTTTGAATATTTTTTCTCTTGCTCACTTTTATTATTTTCCCAACCTCCTCCTTTGGAAGGGGAAAAAAAGTCTTGTTATAGGAGGAAAAATTTACTGTTTTAATTTACTGATGTTTGATTAGCACAGAATACCATAGCTTATCCTGACTGATATAATCCTCTAAATTAAAAAAACACCATCCATGCACTAACTCATTTAGAATCTCCTTATTTTTCCCTCACATTGTGTAGTCAGTTAGGCCTTATTTCCTTATTGTGTAGAAGGAAAGGTCTAGGTGTCCAGCTGTTGGGAATCAGCAGTCTTTGATGGCCTTCCGTGATCCCTTGGGAGGAGACAGAGCTTCTGTGTTTCCTCTGAGGAAGAGGGAATTTCATGGAGGCCTAGGAAATTCCCAAGGTTTTATGGCCTGCAGCCCACACAGGCTTATTTTTCCCAGAATTGACCCTGAAAGTTTAATCCACATCTAAATGTCAGATATGTATTCCAAAATTCAAGCTGTGTTTGATTTAAGCCTAGAAGATAATTTTATCTCACAAGTCCTGCAACTGTTGGTGAGAACTTCTTTGAGAAGGTGTGTGTGTGAGATATCATTAATTTGTGTGTGATATTATTAAAATACTACACGTTTCATAGGTTTCTTCCATTTACCATTTTATCCCTATTTTGCTAATTTTATTTTAGACCGTAAAACTCTTTGAGAAAACTTGTAACGTTCCAAGTGGAATCATGTCTTAAGGTTAAGTTTCTAAAGCCATTACGTAAAACAAAAGTTGTGTACAGTCAGAATTAACCTTGAAAAACACTTTAGGAGAATGCCATACTGGACCTACCTATCACCTCTCACTAAACCCACCCAACACTCATTCTTCTAGCACAGCATCAGCTGGCTATTCCCTTGGTTGAGCACCAGCTAAAGTAGTTGGCTTGCATTTCAGTGGCCATGTTGTACAAGTAATGCATAGCTTGAAACACTGGGATCATGTTCAGTACAGTGTAAAGCCTGTATTATGAGAGGGCCTTAGGAACTGACACCAACTGAGGGAAGCCAACTCAGCTCATGTCCAGGGGCCTATGCTTATTACATGGAATAGCCAGTGGGGGCACTGTCCCTACTTAAATTGCTGTTTTCCCCCAAGCCCCCATTTTTGTCTAAGCTCAAATACTGAAGCATCACTTAAATGCAGTTGTGATGCAGTGTCACTGTACTTCCGCCATGTAAGAACAGCTGTGACTACATGAATTATAATGGTTCATCATCTTTAACAGAAGACAAAGTGAATGCCCAGTTTCAAATTGGTCCAAATCTGTTTTTCTTTGCATCTACGTATGCTTGTTAACAAAGATGTAGAGTAGAAATGAAGGGCAATTTTGCTGGCGTCCAGTGTGAACTTTTCAACTATATTTTAAAATCTTCCTGAAGAAACAAAAATTACCATATGGAACACTTGATAAATTCCTTCGGTGACCCCACACACTTTGTATTGTTAATAAAATTGGCGAACTGTCTCAAGACAGTGTGTATCATATGCTTATACATAATTTGAATGTGCCCAGTATTTGTGTAAATTACTAAAGGCTCAAAAACTGTGTTGGAGGAAATATATTAGAATACTATTCAAATAGGTATTTTATGACTGATGGCAAAACCAGCTTCTGAAATTTGAACACAGCCAGGAGGTCACTGCACAGTATCAGAATAATGCAATTATGTGTTACAGGCTTGTAATGGTGAGTTGAAGGCGTGAATAATAACTCATGTGTTGTTGAATTGTGAATAACACTGTCAGTGTCACTTCTAAGAAATTTCCACCTTCTCTAGAAATGGAGATAGAGAAGCAGAGTGTTCCGATTAGAGAGCGGCCTCGAGTTGTCTCAAGTGATAAAGAGCAAAGGTAGAGCAGAGCCTTTTATCAGAAGAGGAGATGACATTGATCTGGTGAGATTCTCCATCACAGCAATCAGTCACATGGGAGAAAGCTGCCCTTCATGCATCAATGAGATTACTTTCAGTGGTAAATGGTGGCCGTGGTTCATGGTATGAGTGGAAATGTTTGCCATTAGGCAATCAAAAGTGTCAGCGGAAGGCGCCCCCCGCCCCCCGCCCACCCTGCTAAGGCTTGATTCATTGGGGTCAAAGTCCAGTCCAGGGTTAAGATTTCCAGGACAAATCTTCAAGCTATAAGAGTCAGAGGGTCAGTTGACTGAGCTAGGAATGGAAATACCAAGATAAGGATCTCAAAGGGAACAGACGCTTAAAGCAGGAAAGATGTGGAGAAAGGCAAATGGTCAGACTCAGGTTGCCATGGCAAACTCAGGAGCCCAGGTAAGCCAAGTCACGTTGTCAGGTTGTTGCGTCTGGGTCAAAATGCCACTGGCAGCGTCAGGATGGTTGAGGGAAGGACCATGTTCAGGATTATAGGCCGAGCTTTGTAGGGTTCGCTCTTCTTTATAACTCTAACTTGCATATCACCCTCTCTGGACCAGTTTTTTAGCTTTCCCACAGGATCTTGACATTGGAGTAATTTTGTTGAACTCTTCGAAATTTATACAAATACGTGCTTTTCAAAGTAATGTATTAGCATAGAACATAGTTTTTTCCCTCAGATTCTGCCACCAGTTTTTCATGTGACATTAAATTGTCTCTTAAGATGTCTAAGTATTGTTTCTTCACCTACTAATAAGAAGTATAATGTCAGAGATAATTGACAAAAGTAATTCTAGAAATAAAGGGAGATTCTAAATGTGAAAAATTTGTCTGTTATATTATTCACCCTTTTTCTAAACTCATACTCTTAATATAGGAATTAATAGGCAATCATAGTAAGCAAAGGGTTCTTAATTTAGAGTGTTTTAATCAACGAAATAACTGAAATCTAATAGAAATTAAATATCCATATGAAGAAAGGCGTATTCTTGTTATTTGGGGAAACTTTTAATCAAAAATAATTGAAAAAGGGGGTCACCATCATAGTGGTGATGAATTGGGAAAGAAATTAGAAAAATTCCCAAATGTTGTTCACGGGTAGTCAGTTCTGTGTTCCAAAATTTCACTGGACTAAACCACGAAAAATCTTATTTGTCAATATACCTTTGAAAAAATAGATACTCTTTTTACAAAATTAGGAGCAGGGAGAAGATAAAGAATTTATATAATCATAATTTTCGCTGAATATTTACGCCGGATAATTTTCAGAGCTTTCCAGTATGAAAATATCATTTGAAGAATTTTATGGAGTTAAGCCCCATTAAAAGCCATTGTTTATTACTAAATCTCATTTAGCATATGTGGGCACACTATATAAATGTATTTGCATTATGGAATTTAAATCTGAAGAATGAAAGTGTAAGTGCTATTGGACTATAGTTGCTGTAAATCTTCAAAATGCTTTTGAATTAATGATCCTGAGTACACTTATAAGAATCTCTAAATTTTCTTATTTGACAGAAATCTTTATCACCAACAGAAGATAAGTAATAGCTGTGTCCGACTGTCTTCAGCTGAATATTCTCTTCCAGAGCTTAGTTTGGAGTTTGAAGTATAATTAGTAAGAGAAGATTGCATATAGACAGTTAGATTTTATTATATTCATGTTATCAAGAGTGTGAATGCCACAGAATCCCACGTACTTTGAGAGCTCTATTCCCACTTTGAAAAAAATATGCCCTGTTTTCTAAGGCAGAACGGTGGTACTGCTAAATTTGTAGTTTAAAGCTAGGATGATTTCTTAGGTCCTTAAATGCAGAAAGATAAGACAAACAAGCCTTCCCATCAGGGGGAGACAAACAGGGAAAGAATAGCATATTGGCATTCTTAAAGGGTGCAAGAGTTTTTTCTTCACTCCCTATCTTTCAAAAGGAGGAAAACTTTTTGAGAAAACTTTTAAAATTCCACCCTTTTGTAAATATAGAAAGATGAACACCATGTTTACATAATTAAAATATTCTGTGGTAAGCATCAAAATAACATTTGTACAGTAACATCATAAAAAATTGAATAATCTATCAAACTCAAAGCAGTCCCTATTCTACTGATTATCGTTGACACGCATACATCTAATTTCAACCGTTTTGTTCAGTGAGTTTGTAAGGATTATCTCACCCAGGTAGAAATATTCCTGTTAAGGTTCCATTCTATAAAGACTGTTCTTAACTGCGTCATCAGATCTGGACCCCAGGCTGGTATCTACTCACCGGTGGCAAACACCTCTCCTTGACAACGAAGAGCTACATGACTTGAGGCTATCTGAAAATGACACAGCTCTTTGGAATTAACTGTGTACAATTTAATCATAGTTAGGGTACATTATTTACATGCATGCCCACTTAGGCATACACGCAAAGTCATGGCAGGTGAATTCACAAGTCAGACAATGGTTTGCTGGCAGTGACTGGCTCCCTCTAGTTCAGCCAGTGGTGAGCCTTACCAGCAGCAGCCCTGGCTGCCTCTCCGTCCTGGTCCTAATCCAGAGTTTCTTTCTCTTTCATGTGGGTTCTTTGTCACAGGTTGAGTCTCTTTTGCACCCCATTCAGTTTTATGCCGGTTTCCCACATGAGCTTATTAGAGATGTAATATTCATTACCCAGAAATCTCTGTCTGCAATTGCTCTAGCATCATTCTTTAATGAATACAGACTTCATTGCATGTCTTTCTGTTACTTTAGCTGCTTCAATTTCTATTTTTATTACAAAGGTCTGTGCAAATAAAAGAATATCAAAAGGTATGGCTATAAATGCTAAATTCCCTCTGTCTTGAAATGCCTGTGCACTGCTGCTACAAAATGCCACTGCATTTTAATGCATTTCTCACAAGGCAGCAAGGTATGGTCAAAATAACACTGGCTTTGGAGTCACACATCTCCTGGTCCGCCACTCACCAATTGGGCTACTTGTCTGAGCCTCAGCGTGCTCATTTGTGAAATGTTAATAACAATGTCATCCTCAAAAATTGGGGGATTAAATGAGATGAAGTATGTAAAGCATAAATATTATACTTAAGGCGTCATAGGAGCTTAATAAATGTTAGTTTCTTTTCTCCAGCCTGTTGTAGTAATGGGAGGAGACTATGGCATGCACAAATGAATGCTCATTTTAAAATGTATTTCAATTGAGGTAATTATGAACTAGGAAGAATAAGGTTAGATTCCAAAGGAGCAGATAATGCCTTACTGTGATGTGTATTGCATTTGGGGATATATTACTATAGGTGACGATGAAGAAAATGACATGGTTTCTGAATTTCATTGCAACTTGAAACTCTTTCCAGCTTTAAAGTGTTAAAAGCCTATTTAACTGTACGTCTGCCTTTAAAGGCGTAGGCAGCATAATTGACAAGAAATCACTGCAATATAAATCTGTTTTGTTATACCGCTTGAATTAATTTAAAATAAAATTTCAGCACATTGAAAGTGCAGGAGTGGCGTTGATCACCTACACATGGATACAGCTATAATAGGAACTTTTTTGGTAAGAGTGGCTAACCTTTACCTTATCCAGTGAACAAATAATACAGTAAGCCTAATTTTCTAACTAGCAACTTGGAGATGGGATTATTGATACTTTACCAGATTTTATATGATTGCAAGAGTATGTGAGTTACATCATAAGCTAACGTTGCTTCTGAAACTATCAGGCAAAATTCTTAGAAGCTCTACTACTAAGTTCCATAAAGCCAGGAGAATGGAACCATTAACATGTAAATAGAGGGAGGAAAGGAAAACCAGGAGTCCTCAGAAAGTAACTCCTCAAGGCTGGCCTTAACTTCCATTCTGGTCCAGTATGTTGTTAGAAGACCTAGTCTTTAAGATATAAATGAGATGAAGGAGGAGATGCAGGTTGAAAGGTAGTAAGCAGTGGTGGAAAGAGCCTTCTTTGAAGTTAGACCTTGTACATCTATTAGCCATGACCCTCGGCTTCCTCATGTCTATGGAGCAAAACAGTAAAAGCTACCTTTAAGTATTCTGTGATTCTGAAGTATTTACAACACCCGTTACACAGCAATTATGTAACTCAACTCAAGTTCCAGCTCCTATAGATTGGTAGTAGCTTTCTGAAGTTCTGGGTTAAGAAGGATCCTAAGGCCATGTCTAGGACTATGGGGAAGGAATGCCGTAAGTGATTAGTGATGTCTGCTCTGAGCAGAAAGTGGAGTCACTAAAAGTCTGTATCAACATATTGGCTGTATAAATGTTCCATAAATTATGAGTATTATGATTATTGCTGCTTTATGACAAAGGCATTTTTATGTTCCTCTTCAAATTTCTACCTCTTCAACACAAAATGGAATCAGTTAACTGCTTTGGTTACAATAGCTGTGTTGTTTTTTGTTTTATTATTTTTTTTAATTTTCATTGATTTGATGGTAAACCTGTGTGTGTTATCTGCACAGAAGAGCTGAGAGATGAAATCAGAATTTTCTATTCCTAATTGTATTATATAAACCAACTACCTGGGAAAAAATCTGATACAGTTACTAGAAGTAGAGTGAGGGTTAGAGAGAGAGAAAAAAAAAGAGAGAATGTTGCGATGTAATCCTGGCTTATCATGAAAGGTTCGCCCGGTGCCCCATAACTTCTTTAAAATATTCACACAAGGGAGAATGTTTTGCACTTAGATGGTCCATGAATTTCTAGACTTTTTTCCTGTTTTTCTCTGAGGTCAGATTTCTTCTCTGGGTAAATAGTCATGTTCCTGTCAGCCATAGGGGATTTTCTGAATCGTAAACAGCTGATTTTGTATTCTTGCCCCATTCCTTCTATCTGAGAACTGAAATCTGATCAAACCCGTATTTTTAAATTTATTTATTTATTGGCATATGGAAGAATAGTTTACGGTCTGAGTATGATTATTTTTTCCCACAAATGTAGGAAAATTGTGGGGATTTTTAAGACAGTCCCTTATCAGTTTCTTTCTTTTTCCTTTATTACTGATGACTTCATTCTGCTTGAATTCAGTGCTTCGGTTTCTTTGGGTAAACTAATAGATTATGTATGCTGTGTTTGCACCACGTTGATTGAACTCATCTGGTGAGTTTAAGCGCGGCTCGTGCATGCATGTAATGGGCAGAAGCCTGCACAGTGGACGCAGGCCCATAGTTAGCTCAGAACACTCAAGAGTGAGGGAAGCTGTTCAGAATTGAGCTGTGCTGCCTTTCCTGCCTTCCGTTGTTCAGAAAAGCATATCAGACGTTCCACTTCTTTCTTACCTTTATCTTTTCCAAGTTCTCGAGGAAAACTTTTGTTCAAAAAAAAAAAGTATAGTCAGGAAACAGAGTTAGAACTACTTTGCACGTTTTAAAAATACATATTGAAGAAAAATCAAGGTATGTGATCCCTAAGAACTTGTCTTTTCTTAAACAAAGGCATAAGCTGCTTGGTGTCCGTAGAGCAGGTAGGAAGCCAAGAACTCTGTGCTAACTTTGTACAGAGGATGTTGAGACACGTGGTCCTGCTTTCAATTAACTTACAATCTAGTTTGGGAAGAACGTTTTCCTTCCAAAAAATGTTTACTCACCCTTTTTTTTTTATAGTTTAAGTATAATTTTTAAATGTTTTAACAAAATAGCAGATGACTTCTTTCTACTGCTTTCAGATATCTCATTCTATCAGATATCTCATTTAAACTTAAAGCTCAACTGTAATACTTGGGGATGTTTTTGGCATGTAGAGGTCTTCACCGTGGGACCCCTACCTACTTTTCTCAGTCTCACCTGCCTCTCTTCCCTGTTTCCTCCCATATTCCCTGTATATACTCTAGCAGTGATTCTCACATACCCATGAAATATGAGTATCATTATGATTAATTGTTACAAATTGAGTTAAAGTACCAACATTTGCAAGTGATATATTTCATCATTTATTAGAGTAAGTTCAGAATATCCCTAAAGTACCAGCACTCCCTTTTTATTATAATTTGCTTCCCAAATGAGAGAAGGAAGGGAACATCCATCACCCAATATGGGTACGAGGCAGGACAGAAGAAGCCGAGGACCACTGCTTGCCCAACTGACCTCCTTGCATCCCCCCAAAGCAGGGTGCTTTCTCATTTCTGTCCTTTGCATTGCCCTTCCCTCCACCTGGAATTTCCTCACCTCACTTGTCCAGTTATTGAGCACCTGTGCATCCTTCAAGACTCAGCTAAAGTGTCACCTCCTCTGTAGAGCCTTCTGTGGTCTCCTTCCTTGGCCCTGCTCTCACCCTGTTAAATCTTAAGCAGTGTGAGTCCCCAAAGGCCCTGTGCACACCTACAGCACTGGTCACCATGGATTGTGGTCCTCTGTATCCCTTTCAGCCCCCCACCTCCCAGACTGTGTGCTTTTTGTGAACGAGTTCTGTTTGTTTTAAGATCCCCAGGTCTTAACATAAGGTCTGACACAATGGGGCACTCAGTTATGCCTCAGATGAACCAAACAAGTTGATCAGCTGTAGAGGCCTGCCTAGCATCCTCCCCTTGCTTCCTAGCCCTGATTGTATCATGTGATGTTGGTACTGTTGGTACTGATGGTGACAGATCCAAGTTAAAAGGGAGCCACTGGCTGACTAGTGTGGGGTTGAATGGATAAGTCACTGGAGAAGCTGTAATTCCTGAGAGGAAGAAGTAGCTAAGTAGAGAGAGGAAAAGCTTGGACAACTAACCAAGATGGTATGTTCTATGACCAGCTCTTTAGTTTTCTTTTTACTTCTTCACATGGCTTCCACCTTCTTCTCTTTCTCTATGTCCTGCCCACACCCATATAATGACATGTACTCCAGCCCCACTCCAAAAATTCACACATGTCATTAAAATGAACAGTGGCACCTGCCAACTCTGCATCACCTCCAACCTTCAGGTCAAGCAACTGGTCTCAAGTTGGCACCACTTATTTGACAAAATGAGTTACTACATTAAAATTTAACCAAACTCTGTACATATGATTATAAGAAAAAGGTGATGGCTCTTTTAATTGCTCTAAAGATCAGGACCTTATCTTAAGTTCTCACTCAAAAGGCATTTATTAATCCCAAGTTAGATGTTTTGACCCTTGGAGCTAAACATATGCACATAAAGACTGGTTTTTATTTATTTTTATTACCAGGGATTTCACAGTTCTCCTAGCATGTCTGTATGATATTACTGAATCTTCCAAATTTGGATGTCAGCTGCTTTGATAAAAAAAAAAAAATCAAAAAGCGAGTTTCCAGGATGATGTACATTGTGTGACTGTCTGATTATGTCCTCTGATTATGTCCTGCAGTGGCCGTTCCATTAGCGGAAGCACTGACCGCATCCAGAAGTTGCGGAAGGAGTATTACCAGGCTCGGAGGGAAGCTTTCGCTTTATGTGAGGACAGTGAAGGAAGAGCAAGACCTGACTATGACCTTCACTGGGTAAGTCCATGCCTGATTGCAATCACTGAATTCATCTTTACTGATGTAGTTAAGAGCAGAAGAACATAGCCAAGAATGCGCTGTACATATCAAGCTATATTTAGGTTACTTCAGTTTCATAGATGTGAACATTACCTAAACCACAGCCACTTTCTCCCACAGAAGTTGTTTGTATAAATCAAACCACCCTAATGCACAGTAGTTCATTTTAATTGCTCTCATATTTACTCCCTGTTGGACTTGTATGCCAGCTTGTTGGGATGGAGCAGATGTTAGCTATTTTAAAGAACACAAGCAATCTTGGCCATCATCTACTGAGCCTTAATCCTTGCCCTCCATCTCTTGAGTCTCAGACATCTGGTCAAGCATTAACAGACCATGCAACATAAGCCATCTCTCCTTTGCAAAATGATATTAGAAATAAATTTCAGAAGGGTCCGAAAGATATCAATTCAAAGATATCAACTGTTTGTGTATTGCATGTGAACAATTTACATTTTGCTGATCTTACCAGTACACTAAGATCATTTTATTTTGAGATAAGGGCAGTTTTTTATTAGAGGGTTCTCTTTGCCAAATCCTTCAACATTTGGGAAGAGAAAAGAATATTGTGACCTCTAAAGAGATATTTTCTGGGTTTTTTTCAAAATAGCATGATTCACTCTCTTGCCTTTTTCAAGAAGGCAAGGTTCTCACTCATCCGCTTTGATGATTACTGCCTCTTCTCCTACAGTTTTTAGTGCTGTTTTGAGAACCCCATAAGGAACTGTCTTATCCCTGGTGGCCACACCAGCTCTTTCGAAGGACAGATGTATTAAAGGAAAGTTTCCTTTCTTGATTTTCACACTCATATTTGTGTTCACGAGGTCACAGGAGGGAGAGTAGAGTCCAGCCACTGAGCTGATTCCCTCTAGTCTTCACTTGGATACTGTGGTTTCTCATGCATGAGACCTAGTACTTTTGCACAGGGGCTCCAAACTCAGTCCCAGCATCCACCACTGTTGCGCAGAGCGACTGAAATTTCTTAGCCCCATAGACTCTTCCTTATATGGCAGAGTTTAAAAACACTAATCAGAAATACACAGTAAGGATTAGCGATCCCCAACCAAATGGCCTCAGCCTCTCCCACAGATAAGCATCCTGTGACTACACATCGGAACAAACAGCTATTTACTGGCTTTATTACAGATGTAGGATTAAGCAGAGTGGCATTTACAGTGATGGGGCAACTGGTCACTTAGACTCTCAGTAACAGAAGAGAAAGATGTTCACAGACTAACAATCTACAACAATTCATTTCAAGCTTAATCAGATTGACTTATTGACTTTGATGAAAGACTCTATACATGAGGCTCTGCTCCCTGAACCAAATGGACAATAAAATAAAGGGAAGTTGTTCCCACCATGTCCAGTGCATTGAAAAGTCTTCCTTCTCAAAACCAGTGTGAATTCCTATGAGCAAAATAAGATAAGTAATTTTAGATAAAGTAGTCCCTGTTGTTTGGACCTTACTTTATATGATCTCCTTACATCAAACTGAAAGGATGAAAATGCTTCCACTCATGAGACTTAAAGTTTCCTCTTACCTTCATCAAACCTGAGCTAGATAACTACACACTTGTGTCCTCCCTATCTTGATGATTCTGTTTCTGTGCTGAGCAAATGTGTAACCAGACAAACAATCTAGTGAGTAAAAGAGTCTCTCTATTTTCATTTGTGTTTCCCATGCTCGGGTGTGTTGAGCTTTGCCAAAAGTGACTGATTTTACATTTCCCAGACAGCTGGGGACTCCAGCTTCCCAAAGGGATGCTTGGGAAATGCACTGTCATAAAAGATGACTGTTCATTGTGATTGGCTGTGATACTCCAAACCAGGGATTAGAATCTCAGCATCCTTTCCCGTCCTCTCCACAAGCCAAGGAAAAACACTGGTATCTTTTGTCCACCGTAGACCTGAGAGATCACCCCGTTGTCTTGCTACTTTTGGAGAGAGCTAGGAAAGCAAGTTTAGAAAGTTACCATTTCATTCCTGCCAGTCAGCCAGACACAACAAGGCAGCTTTTATGAGACTGTGGTTCCTAGATTGGCTGGTCTTCAGGATCACCGAGGGTGCCTGTTAAAAACGGTTAGACAGTCCATGAAGGGGAGGGATGGGACCCAAGAGAGGGCTCCCAGGTGCTTCTCCAGGTGGTCATCAAGCTTTCTGACTCACAAGTCTAAAAGTAGGGCATTGATTCCAATTGCTTCAGTAAACACTGAAGTAGTTCTACTTATCTAACAAGATCAGTACATGGACCAGCATCATCAAAAAATACTGTCATGGACTCAGAATCCCCCAAGCTCCCAGTACCTCAGACTGAGAGGCCTGACAAATATCCCCTCGAGTCACACTGTACTGGGGAACTTCTGATCTATCGAGAAGGAAATTAGGGGAATAAGTTACCTAATAACTACTTTCTTAAAAGGCCAAAAAGAATGAAAGTATGCTCACAAAAGTCTTCAAAGCCAAAATTATTAAAATAATCACGGAGGGCTTCCCTGCTGGCGCAGTGGTTGAGAGTCCGCCTGCCGGTGCAGGGGACACGGGTTCGTGCCCCGGTCGGGGAAGATCCCACATGCCGCTGAGCGGCTGGGCCCGTGAGCCATGGCCGCTGAGCCTGCGCGTCCGGAGCCTGTGCTCTGCAACGGGAGAGGCCACAACAGTGAGAGGCCCGCGTACCGAAAAAAAAAAATCACAGAAAGAGTATTAGGATCTATGAATCACTGAAAAGATTATTAGGTTCTGTTCATAGTTTTCTGGTGGTTTTATTGTTTGTTTATTTTATTTTTCACATCTCTGAAATTAGGGTGCAGTTTACAGTCACTTTTAGCCAGGTGTCATGATACAGTTGTCATTTTCTGCGCAAGAAACGTATAATGAAATTTGCAGGCTGTATATTAGAAACTTGGAAGACAATCCTAGAGAAATTTTGGAGTATGCTTTTAGGAAAAGCTGCTCCTTATTAATATTTTTTGGAATGTATTTTTATCACTCTTTTTTTCTTTGACCCCCCTCAGACTTTCTGCATCTTCCCAGGCCATCTTGTGGGTAGTTTTCTGCCTATGTTACACCTGCCCAGTGGCCCAGAGCCAAAGATTTCTCGTACTGCTCTCTTGGGTTCTCCCTTGCTCTCATACCTCTCTCTCTTTTCCTTCTCTTTTTTCTGTGTCTCCTATTCAATTTTAACCAATATTTGCTCAGCCTTAGCATAAGCGCAGTACTGGTAACAATAATGTATCATCTCTATGTCGGAGGAACTCACAGTCTAGCCAGGAATACAGACATCTAAGCCAAAACCAAAAAAAAGGACATTAATATATGTGAGAAATGCTGTAGTGTAGAGTAGTATTATCTGCTAAATGAGTGCAGTTAATTCTGTTGGAAGCAGGGTGTGCATGAGGGGTGCTGGGAAAGCGATAGAGAACATTTGGGAGTTGCCTCAGTCACATATTTTGTTCTTTTTCTCTCAAATATGGTGGTTTTTCTTTTCCCAAAGGAGCTCCTGATTTATTCACTTCATTTGTGTTGAAATAAATGAATACACACAGATTGCAAGGTTTGTAAATATAGACATGAGACCTTAAAATTCTTTTCAGCAAGTCTGTTTGGTAGCTGTTTTCCCATCTAGGCTCTGAAAAGCTGTAAAGAACAAGTGGAGGGAATTTCAATGGCTCCAAGAGATGCCTGGTGAGTTTTTATAGGCCCAATTAAGAGAGCAAGATAGGCTAGCTGTGAAGTGTTCAGATTTGCCAGAAGAAAACCTAATACCTGTTATCTACTGGCATTTTATGTTCTGGAAAATTTGTTAAGACTGCCACAGTCCTCTGGCAGCAGGCTGCGGTTTGTCCTAGTTGGGCTTTATTATTATTATTATTAGCAGATAAAGATTTCTGCTTCTTTAACAGCAGCATGCATATCCTGTAAGTAATAATTTCGGAAATGGGATGGCTCTAGAGCTTTCTACAAATATTAGTACCTTCATTACTGTTTCTTTTCAAGAGCTGCATGGCATATATTATACCTCCTTCCTCTTTTTACTTCTTTGGCTAAATTAGAAGAATGTTTATCTGTAAAAGGGGTTTGTAGACACATGGGTGGGAAGGAGGTAAGCTGGTTTCCACCGTCATAAAAGACATAACACTATGTCTTTATGGCGAAAGGGATGGGTTCAGGTAGGTCATGGTTGGAACAAAGAGATGGTTGGGTGAATAAATAACAACATTCTGAAAGATTTGTTCTATTACGAAGATGATTTACAAACCAAATGGATGGATATACTTGGCAGCTGTCTGGACAATAACAGACACAGCTGGTGAATTCTGTAGTCAGAAGAAAGGGAGATCAAGATGCTGAGCTCGTGCTAGCCATCTTAGGAAAGGATTTGAGATGGAATGTGTAATAGCCACACAAGTACAAAACCATCAGAAGGTAATTTTCTACACATGATGGATAAGAGAAATGAGCTCCTGCTGTACACTGGTCCAATACAAGAACTAAGACTTGTTCATATTTTCCTTCTCCTGCTCCGTGAAGGCATTTGTTAAAAACTAGGGACGGGGGCAGGGGGGACCTTTCAAGATAGTGGAGGAGTAAGTCGTGGAGATCACTTTCCTCCCTACAAATACATCAGAAATACATCTACACGTGGAACAACTCCTACAGAACACCTACTGAACACTGGCAGAAGACCTCAGACCTCCCAAAAGACAAGAAACTCCCCACATACCTGGGTAGGGCAAAAGAAAAAAGAAAAAACAGAGACAAAGAATAGGGAAGGGACCTGCACCAGTGGGAGGGAGCTGTGAAGGAGGAAAGGTTTCCACACACTAGGAAGCCCCTTCACTGGTGGAGATGGGGGTGGGCGGGGGGAAAGCCTCGGAGCCACGGAGGAGAGCGCAGCAACGGGTGCGGAGGGCAAAGCAGAGGGATTCCAGCACGGAGGATCAGTGCCGACCGGCACTCACCAGCCCGAGAGGCTTGTCTGCTCACCCGCCGGGGCGGGTGGGACTGGGAGCTGAGGCTCAGGCTTCGGTCGGATCGCCGGGAGAGGACTGGGGTTGGTGTCATGAACACAACCTGAAGGGGTTAGTGCGCCACAACTGACCGGGAGGGAGTCCGGGGAAAAGTCTGGAGCTGCCGAAGAGGCAAGAGACCATTGTTTCAGGGTGCGCGAAGAGAGGGGATTCATAGCACCACATAAACGAGCTCCAGAGACGGGCGCGAGCCGCAGCTAAAAGCGCGGACCCCAGAGACGGGCATTAGACGCTAAGGCCGCTGCTGCCGCCACCAAGAAGCCTGTGTGCGAGCACAGCTCACTCTCCACACCTCCCCTCCCGGGAGCTGCTGTGCAGCCTGCCACTGCCAAGGTCCCATGATCCAGGGACAATTTCCCCCCCCCCCCCCCCCCGCCGGCCTGAGTGAGCCAGAGCCCCCGAATCAGCTGCTCCATTAACCCTGTCCTGTCTGGGCAAAGAGCAGATGCCCTCAGGCGACCTACACACAGAGGCGGGACCAAATCCAAAGCTGAGCCCCGGGAGCTCTGAGAACAAAGAAGAGAAAGGGAAATCTCTCCCAGCAGCCTCAGGAGCAGCGGATTAAATCTCCACAATCAACTTGATGTACCCTGCATCTCTGGAATACCTGAAGAGACAACGAATCATCCCAAATTGAGGAGGTGGACTTTGGGAGCAACGATATATATATTTTTCCAACTTTTTCTCTTTTTGTGAGTGTGTATGTGTATGCTTCTGTGTGTGATTTTGTCTATATAGGTTTGCTTTTACCATTTGTCCTAGGGATCTGTCTGTCCATTTTTTTTAAAATAGTTTTTAACACTTCTTACCATTGATGGATTTCTTTATTGGTTTGGTTGCTCTCTTCTTAATTTTTTTTATTACTTTTAAATTTTTTTAACTAACTTTTTAAATTTTAATAACTTCTATTTTAGTTTATTTTTTCCTTTCTTTCTTTTTTCTCTCCCTTTTCTTCTGACCTGTGTGGCTGACAGGGTCTTGGTGCTCCAGCCAGGAGTCAGACCTGAGCCTCTGAGGTAGGAGAGCCGAGTTCAGGACATTGGTCCACCAGAGACCTCCCGCCCCAAATAATCTTAGCCAGCAGGAGCTCTCCCAGAGATCTCTGTCTCAATGCTAAGACCCAGCTCCACTCAGCAACCAGCAGCTCCAGTGCTGGACACCCCATGACCAACAACTAGTGAGATAGGAACACAACCCCACCCATTAGTAGAGAGGCTGCCTAAAATCATACTAAGTTCACAGACACCCCAAAACACACCACTGGACGGGGTCCTGCCCAATGGAAAGACAAGATCCAGCCTCATCCACCAGAACACAGGCAACAGTCTTCTCCACCAGGAAGCCTACACAACCCGCTGAACTAACCTTACCCACTGGGGGAAGACCCCAAAAACAACGGGAATTATGAACCTGCAGCCAGCAAAAAGGAGACCCCAAACACAGTAAGTTAAGCAAAACGAGAAGACAGAGAAACACACAGCACATGAAGGAGCAAGGTAAAAACCCACCAGACCAAACAAATGAAGGGGAAATAGGCAGTCTACCTGAAAAAGAGTTGAGAGTAATGATAGTAAACATGATCCAATATCTTGGAAATAGAACGGAAAAAAATTACAAGAAACGTTTCACAAGGACCTAGAAGAACTAAAGAGCAAACAAACAATGATGAACAACACAATAAATGAAATTAAAAATTCTCTAGAAGGAATCAATAGCAGAATAACTGAGGCAGAAGAACAGGTAAGTGACCTGGAAGATAAAATAGTGGAAATAACTACTGCAGAGCAGAATAAAGAAAAAAGAATGAAAAGAATTGAGGATACTCTCAGAGACCTCTGGGACAATGTTAGACACACCAACATTCAAACTATAGGGGTCCCAGAAGAAGAGAAACAGAAAGTGACTGAGAAAATATTTGAAGAGATTATACTTGAAAACTTCCCTAATATGGGAAAGGAAAGAGTCAATCAAGCACAGGAAGCACAGAGAGTCCCATACAGGATAAATCCAAGGAGAAACATGCCAAGACATTAATTACTCAAACTATCAAAAATTAAATACAGAGAAAAAATTTAAAAGCATCAAGTGAAAAGCAACAAATAACATACAAGGGAATTCCCATAAGGTTAACAGCTGATTTCTCAGCAGAAACTTTGCAAGCCAGAAGCATGTGGCAGAACATATTTAAAGTGATGAAATGGAAAAACCGACAACCAAGATTACTCTACCCAGCAAGGATCTCATGTAGATTTGACAGAGAAATAAAACCTTTATGGACAAGCAAAAGCTAAGAGAATTCAGCACCACCAAACCAGCTTTACAGCAAATGCTAAAGGAACTTCTCTAGGCAGGAAACACAAGAGAAGGAAAAGCCCTACAATAACAAACCCAAAACAATTAAGAAAATGGTAATAGGAACATACATATTGATAATTAACCTTAAATGTAAATGGATTAAATGCTCCAACCAAAAGGCATAGACTGGCTGAATGGATACAAAAACATGACCTGTACATATGCTGTCTACAAGAGACCCACTTCAGACCTAAGGACACATATAGACTGAAAGGGAGGGGATGGAAAAAGATATTCCATGCAAATGGAAACCAAAAGAAAGATGGAGTAGCAGTTCTTCTATCAGACAAAATACACTTTAAAATAAAGACTATTACAAGAGACAAAGAAGGGCACTACATAATGATCGAGGGATCAATCCAAGAAGAAGATACAACAATTGTAAATATTTATGCACCCAACATAGGAGCACCTTGATACATAAGGCAAATGCTAACAGCCATAAAAGGGGAAATGGACAGTAACACAATCATAGTAGGGGACTTGAACATCCCACTTTCACCAATGGGCACATCATCCAAAATGAAAATAAATAAGGAAACACAGCTTTAAGTGACACATTAAACAAGATGGACTTAATTGATATTTATAGAACATTCCATCCAAAAACAACAGAATACACTTTCTTCTCAAGTGCTCATGGAACATTCTGCAGGATAGATCATATCTTGGGTCACAAAAAAAGCCTTAGTAAATTTAAGAAAATTGAAATTGTGTCAGGTATCTTTTCTGACCACAACACTATGAGACTATATATCAATTACAGGAAAAAAAACTGTAAAAAATACAAATACATGGAGGTTAAACAATACTAAATAACCAAGAGATCACTGAAGAAATCAAAGACGAAATAAACAAAAAATACCTAGAAACAAATGACAGTGAAAACATGAAAACCCAAAGCCTGTGGGATGCAGCAAAAGCAGTTCTAAGAGGGAAGTTTATAGCAATACAATCCTACCTTAAGAAACAAAAATCATCTGAAATAAACAACCTAACCTTACCCCTAAAACAGTTAGAGAAAGAAGAACAAAAAACCCCAAAGTTAGCTGAAGGAAAGAAATCATAAAGTTCAGATCAGAAATGAATGAAAAAGAAATGAAGGAAACGATAGCAAATATCAATAATATTAAAAGCTGGTTCTTTGAGAAGATAAACAAAATTTATAAACCATAAGCCAGACTCATCAAGAAAAAAGGGAGAAGACTCAAATGAACAGAATTAGGAATGAAAATGGAGAAGTAACAACTGACACTGCAGAAATACAAAGGATCATGAGAGATTACTACAAGCAACTATATGCCAATAAAATGGGCAACCTGGAAGAAATGGACAAATTCTTAGAAAAGCACAACCTTCCAAGACTGAACCAGGAAAAAATAGAAAATATAAACAGACCAATCACAAGCACTGAAATTGAAACTGTGATTAAAAATCTTCCAACAAACAAACACTCAGGACAAGATGGCTTCACAGGCGAATTCTATCAAACATTTAGAGAAGAGCTAACACCTATCCTACTCAAACTCTTCCAAAATGTAGCAGAGGGAGGAACACTCCTAAACTCATTCTACAAGGCCACCGTCACCCTGATACCAATACCAGACAAAGATGTCACAAAAGAAAACTACAGGCCAATACCACTGATGAACATAGATGCAAAAATCCTCAACAGAATACTAGCAAACAGAATCCAAAAGCACATTAAAAGGATCATACACCATGATCATATGGAGTTTATCCCAGGAATTCAGGGATTCTTCAATATACACAAATCAATCAATGTGATAAACCATATTCACAAATTGAAGGAGAAAAACGATATGATCATCTCAATAGATGCAGAAAAAGCTTTCGACAAAATTTAAAACCCATTTATGATAAAAATCCTCCAGAAAGTAGGCATAGAGGGAACTTACCTCAACATAATAAAGGCCATATATGACAAACCCACAGCCAACATCGTTCTCAATGGTGAAAAACTGAAACCATTTCCACTAAGATCAGGAACAGAACAAGGTTGCCCACTCTCACCACTGTTATTCAACATAGCAATCAGAGAAGAAAAAGAAAAGGAATCCAAATCGGAAAAGAAGAAGTAAAGGTGTCACTGTTTGCAAATGACATGATACTATACATAGATAGTATATATGTATATACTAGATAATTGGACCTATACACAGATAATCCCAAAGATGCTACCGGAAAACCACTAGAGCTAATCTTGAATTTGGTAAAGTAGCAGGATACAAAATTAATGAACAGAAACCTCTCGCATTCCTACACACTAATGATGAAATATCTGAAAGAGAAATTAAGGAAACACTCCCATTTACCACTGCAACCAAAAGAATAAAATATCTAGTTATAAACCTACCTAGGGAGACAAAAGACCTGTATGCAGAAAACTGTAAGACACTGATGAAAGAAATTAAAGATGATACAAACAGATGGAGAGGTATACTATATTCTTGGATTGGAAGAAATGTTGAAAGTGACTATACTACCCAAAGCAATCTACAGATTCAGTGCAATCCCTATCAAACTACCCACGGCATTTTTCACAGAACTAGAACAAAAAATTTCACAATTTGTATGAAACACAAAAGGCCCCGAATAACCAAAGCAATCTTGAGAAAGAAAAATGGAGCTGGAGGAATCAGGCTGCCTGACTTCAGACTATACTACAAAGCTACAGTAATCAAGACAGTATGGTACTGGCACAGAAACGGAAATATAGATCAATGAAACAGGATAGAAAGCCCAGAGATAAACCCACACACGTACGGTCACCTTATCTTTGAGAAAGGAGGCAAGAATATACAATGGAGAAAAGACAGCCTCTTCAATAAGTGGTGCTGGGAAAACTGGACAGCCACATGTAAAAGAATGAAATTAGAACACTCCCTGACACCATACACAAAAATAAACTCAAAATGGATTAAAGACCTAAATGTAGGGCCAGACACTATCAAACTCTTAGAGGAAAACATAGGCAGAACACTCTATGACATACATCACGGCAAGATCCTTTTTGACCCACCTCCTAGAGAAATGGAAATAAAAACAAAAAATAAACAAATGGGACCTAATGAAACTTAAAGCTTTTGCACAGCAAAGGAAACCATAAACAAGACAAAAAGGCAACCCTCAGAATGGGAGAAAATATTTGCAAATGAAGCAACTGACAAAGGATTAATCTCCAAAATATGCAAGCAGCTCATGCAGCTCAATATCAAAAAAACCAAACAACCCAATCCAAAAATGGGCAGAAGACCTAAATAGACATTTCTCCAAAGAAGATATACAGACTGCCAACAAACACATGAAAGAATGCTCAACATCATTAATCATTAGAGAAATGCAAATCAAATCTACAGTGAGGTATCACCTCACGCCAGTCAGAATGGCCATCATCAAAAAATCTACAAACAATAAATGCTGGAGAGGGTGTGGAGAAAAGGGAATCCTCTTGCACTGTTGGTGGGAAAGTAAATTGATACAGCCAGTGTGGAGAATAGTATGGAGGTTCCTTAAAAAACTAAAACTAGAACTAACATATGACCCAGCAATCCCACACTGGTCATATACCCTGAGAAAACCATAATTCAAAAACAGTCATGGGGCTTCCCTGGTGGCGCAGTGGTTGAGAGTCCGCCTGCCAATGCAGGGGACACGGGTTCGTGCCCCGGTCCGTGAGGATCCCACATGCCACGGAGCGGCTGGGCCCGTGAGCCATGGCTGCTGAGCCTGTGCGTCCGGAGCCTGTGCTCAACAGCTGGAGAGGCCACAACAGTGAGAGGCCCGCGTACCGCCAAAAAAAAAAAAAAAAAAAGTCATGTACAACAATATTCATTGCAGCTCTATTTACAATAGCCAGGACGTGTAAGCAACCTAAGTGTCCATCAACAGATGAATGGATAAGGAAGATGTGGCACATATATACAGTGGAATATTACTCAGCCATAAAAAGAAACGAAATTGAGTTATTTGTAGTGAGGTGGATGGACCTAGAGTCTGTCATAGAGAGTGAAGTAAGTCAGAAGGAGAAAAACAAATACCATATGCTAACGCATATATATGGAATCTAAAAAAGAAAAAAAATGGTTTTGAGTAACCTAGGGGCAGGACAGGAATAAAGATGCAGATGTAGAGAATGGACTTGTGGACCTGGGGACGGGGGAGGGTAAGCTGGGACGAAGTGAGAGAGTGGCATGGACATATATACACTACCAAATGTACAATAGATAGCTAGTGGGAAGCAGCCGCATAGCACAGGGAGATCAGCTCGGTGCTTTGTGTCCACCTAGAGGGGTGGGTTAGGGAGGCTGGAAGGGAGACGCAAGAGGGAGGGGATATGGGCATATATGTATACGTATAGCTGATTCACTTTGTTATAAAGCAGAAACTAGCACACCATTGTAAAGCAATTATACTCCAATAAAGATGTTAAAAAACAAAAAAACTAGGGACGTGGTAAAACAATTCTGGATAAGTCAGTGGCTCTTAAGTTGCCACAGAAACCTAATTCAAACTGGCCTAAGCAAGAAAGGAAATTTTTTTGGCTCATGTAACTTTAAAGTCCATAGCCATATCTGACTTCAGGCAAAGCTGGATCCTGACCCTCCAGACAGGCTATTATGGGCCTGTCCTTCTCCATCTCTCACCTTTGTTATTCTCTCTGTAGGAACCATTGTCAAGGGGCTCCCACATATGGTGGCAGGACAGCCGTCAGCAGCTCCAATCCAACAACTCTATAGAAAGAGTGTCTCACGCCCAGTATATCCAGGAGGTCCTAGAACTGATGTTCAATGCAATCCTCAATGGCTTATTGACTCAGCCTGTGTCGCATATCCACTTCTGAGCTCCCATGGCCAGAAAGATACAGTACCTTTACTGGTCAGAACTGCATCACAAGATCACTCCTGGAACCAGAAAGTAGAATCAGACCTACATAAATTCCATGATTGAGTATAGATGAAGAAATGGTCCCTAAAAGAAAATCAGTGCTTTATTCACAGGGGAAGGGAAAAATGGATGCTGGACACAATTAGGAGTTGTCTACTACAACTTCTAGTTCTTGTAATGATATAAACTTCCTTCATCTTCTTAGATTTTCAAGGAGAGAGAGAGAGAAAAGAACTTTCCCTTCATGTACTTTCATGTTACAAAGAACAGATCTATTGTCATTCTTAAACTTGCTGCCATTGTCGGCTAGGTAAAAGGAGAGAGAAGATTCCTTTTTGTCTACTGGTCCAGTATCTTTGAGCTATCCCAAGAACCCAGCTGGCTTCACTGAGTTATTCATGAGAAATAACTGTCTATTTGTTCAGGTTGGCAAGTGACATTTCGATTCACCCAAGACCTAGGAATTTGCCTTAGAGGGAGGCAGTAGAATTCTTTGAAAGGACAAAAAGTAAATCTCTTTCTTTGGGTAAGAACTCCATCTGTATCCTCATGGATTGTTGTTTTGTGACAAGAACATATGCTTTTCTTAAAAGCTTCAAAAGGTGGAATGAGGTAAAGAATTAGAACCATCAAACGTATGTATCCGTAACTGTTGTAGTTTGGCTCCTACCAGCAATAACCAACCCCTTCTCAGTTGATGAGACCCTCTTGAGCTCCATAATCACATCCCTCCCAATGTGTCCCTCCATCAACAGATGAGTGTTTCCCCCTGATTTCCTAAAGCAACTGAACTGAGGAATGGAAGAAGTACCAAGGCAGAGAACTGTCTACAAATTAGGTGGATTTTGGAAGGGCCTGAGGTTTGATTGAACTCGTTATTGGTGAAACATCAAATGCTACTTGAAGGGTTGGGACTTGCTCACCTAGATTTCAGGAAGTAGTGAAAATTTTAGGAAAGAAGAAGACAAAATAAATTCAAGATTTTTTTTTTTGGTTGGTAGCTTTAGTCCTTTTATATCTCAGTGTGGCTTTCACTGGAACGTGAGGACATATTAGCCATACAGAAGAAGATCATGTGAGTGCATTTCTAGCTTTTAAACGCAGCGTAAATCATTTTGAAAGGAGGCAACATGTTTACAGGCAATCCCCAACATAAAAACAAGCTGTGTTTCAAAAACCCATTAAGAAATTAGTAGTTTGGACCTGGGAATGGTTTTCCCCATAGGAAAAAAAGTTACTGATTGTAGGGTCCCAGACCATCCTACGAAAAGCCCACTAAAATCCAGTAACCTTTTGTTAGTCACAAAACACTAACCCAGAAGTGGGAGCAGGGGAGCCATCTGAGCCAGGGGCTGGAGAAGGAAATTCCCCTCTTCCCACTTTCCTGGACACACTATGGAGATGTTCCCTAGCCTCTTCCTATCTATCAGTCTTTAAGAATGTCTTCCCAGTTTTCCTGACCTGTTATCACCCCTACCTCCCTATCATGACACTGCACTTAAGCCCACGCTTTCTCCCAAAGTGTTCAGGAGTCCAAAGTTACACCTCTATACTGTCCTCCATCAAAGTACCTGTTTTCTTAGTGAAGTTCATCTCGGCTGCACTCTGGTCGGGGTGGGGGTCAAATAATCTGACCCATGGAAGTTCTTCCCACTCCCTGAAAGACTTCCCTTTTTAAAGTAGACATTTGATTAACCCTAATTAGGTACAAATTTAGGCACTGTAGGGGAAGTCTAGGAGAAGGCAATAGGAGAGGGGTCAATGGAATCCATAACTGGAAACTTTCCCTTGGTGAAACAGAGGGGCAAGGGTCCCACACTGGTAGGACGTTTTCCCCCATGTCTTGTTGCTGCTACTCCACAGCCCAAAGGTCCTCCAGCACCTCTCTTTTATGTACAGACCCCCAGTTGCCCCACATCTCCCAGCCTGACAGGCTTCCTTAGGAAATGACGTGATCCTAGGGGTGGCACTGATTTCACCAGCATCCTGGCCCTCATTTCCCTCAAAGGAAGACTTTTGTTTCTAAGTCTGCCCCCTGTGGCCCACGGCCAGCTGCCATGACTAACACAGACCATGAGTCCTCAGTCAGCGCTGTCTGAAATCTACCCTGAAGATGCTACTCTAAACTAGTGTCTTCCCATGCAGTCTTCTTAAACCCACAGATAGAGGTCCTGAATTGTAGACCCAGTCATATAGCAGGTATGGGAAGCATTTTAGAGCATGGAAGCTAGAATGCCTAAGTTCACATCCAGGCTACACTACTTGCTAACTGGGTAAATTTGGGCCATTTATTTAACCTCTCAGTCTCCTTTAAAAGTGGGATAATAGTACTGTGTATTGTGACAATTAAATGATTATTACATGTAAAGCACTTAGAATCCTATCTGGCATGCAGTAAGGTGTTCAAGAAAGATGAGGAGTTTTTAAGTGGTGCACATACTGAGGTGTTTAGAAATCATATGTTCCATTAGCCAGACAACTATTCTTAGTCATTGTTGGAGCTTAACCTCTTCGATTATTCCAGAGTCCTGGGACATGGCACAGCACACAAAGCATTTGGGAGGCCTTCTGGCCATACTCACTCTGGTTACCACTGAGGTACCCACAGTCCCGTCAGGTGGTAACTGTCAGGGTTGGTTGTAAGGACACTTTTGGCAAAGTCCATGGGTCAAGAGGTCAATATCTATTTCCCTCTCTCCCCCCCCTCACACTTTTCCTTTAAGAGTGTACTCCTTTCATCCCTGACCCCAGGGGCACACCTAATCTCTTTAGTGAGCTTGTGCTAAAATCAAAGACCAAAGACCAGAAGAAAGTTAGAAGCTTCTGTTTTCAACTCTGCAAAAATCCTGAAGCAAAGAAATACCTGGAGACAGAGAAAAAAAACGTATGGTTACCAAAGGAGAAAGGTGAGGGGGGATAAATTTGGAATTTGAGATTAACAGGTACATACTACTATATATAAAATAGGTAAACAACAAGGACCTACTATGTAGCACAGGGAACTACAGTCAGTATCTTGTAGTAACCTATAACGGAAAAGAATCTGAAAAAGAGTACATATATATATACATGTATAATTGAATCACTTTGCTGAAACATTATAAATCAACTATACTTAAATTAAAAAATTAAAATTAAAAAAAAAGAAAGAGAAATACCTGGGTCTAGTTAAAGACTTAAAATAGGAAAGGGAGGGGAATACAAACAGAATATATGCAAATTGTTTACTCAATAAATTTTACTACCGTCAGCTCAGTCACCACAATGGCATCATTTACTCAGTGCAGATTCTATCAGCGAATACCTTATATAAATTGTTCCAGACAACTCCCTGTGGTAGGTGTCTTTAATTCTGTTTCACAGGTGAGGAAACTAGTGTTCTGAGAATTTGCACCATAGTCACATGATCAGTAGCAAAGCTGATATTCCAATCTGTGCCAACTCCCTGTGGAACAGAAAGAAGGAAGGAAGACTGCTGTGGTAGCTGCTGAGATGCTTTTTCTACATGAAATGTTTGAAAGAAAGAGAATGTCTCCTGAACTACTCTTTAATTATCACTCGTAATTTGTTTTTAACCCAATAGAATTGAACTAAAACCAACTTTTGGTATTGTTTCATCGCTTCTTTGTAAAAGTCAAAATCATTCTTTTTATGCTATAATCAAATAAGTTAGCCTATCTCTGGCTCCAGCCCAAACCTAAATACCAAAAAGCAGAAAAAGAAAGTTCAGAACCACATTATTTTTCCATAATATGTCAAAAAACCCTATGCTCTACTTACATTAGAGTGAAAAAAGAACTCTTTCTGCTTCTAATGAGCAATTAATTCCAGCTCAGGATGTTGAGTGTAGAATAGGTTAAGTTCCCCCAAACCACAACCGTTTGTGTTGGATCATGGTTAAAACCCAGAATTCCAACTTCTACAATAATCACATTCTTTTCTTCTACTGCAATGGGAGAAATGACCATTTTATGTAACATAGGAAAAACCATAGCAGAAACGCCTATGAATTCCAGATTTCCTAAACTGTTCTCAAAGCTGTTTAAAATCAGTTGGATACATTTTATTTTAGCAGAGCTCAAAAATTCTGAAATAAACTTTGGGAACTGAATATTTTAAATAAAGATTTTTGGAGGAGAAGATATGAAAATTCACTTAATTAGCATTTATAACACATGTATCACTTAACCTTGATGACAGTGAAACTCCATGTGACATGTATTTGTGTTCAGATCCTGAAGCCCAGAACCGCCCCTTGCACAGCTTCCTAACTGTAATTAACCAATCAGGTTGCTGTGGTGGCCATCTTGTTCTTTCAGCTTAAGGAAATGTTTGACTCAGAGTCATTCTGAAATTTAACATCATTTGGTTCTTATTAAGTAGTAACTAGTCTGGTGTTATGATGGGGGAAAAAAAAAGTCAGAGAAAGCTCTCCTCTGAAGTAGACAGGAAGAACACTTAAATCAAAGAAAATCCTAAAATGATAATAATCACAACAGCAGTACTGGAACTGCCATTCTCCACAGGAAGAATGACCGCTTTTGAATACATTGTAATGACACAGTCTAGAGTCTGTGACTTTACGGTCCTCCTATGACTCTCATTAATTTCTCTGTCTCATTCCGAGCCTTGAAATCACAGTGCTAATTCTCAGAGTGTTTATGAGAAAGTGCAGAAGTTGACACCACTGACTTCAGCTAGGCTGACAGGAAAACTTTCCATTTGTTCAAGTAAATGATCTAAGAAGAGAGGGTGTAGTGTTATTAGTATAAACTATTGAGAAATAGTTTCTTTTCTGTTTTCAATATAAGACTTTTGTAAAGCAACAGAGTTCTTGGGTTTTATCTCCGTGAAGCTTTCTTCAGATGATTTAGCTCATTTCATGTCACCTCTCACTCAGCTTACTCCCTAGACAGCAAAGCCAGAGCAGCACATGAAGAACAGATTTTCCACAATCATTCATCCCTTTGTTGATTTATTTATTCAGTGAATATTTATGAGTTTATATGCGAGTATACGTCAAGCCCAACCCTTGCATCAACACTTACCAACAAAGAAGGAACACCTGAGTGGTGTGTATGTGTGTGTGTGTGTGTGTGTGTGTGTGTGTGTGTGTGTGTGTGCCTGCACGCGCGTGTGGGTAGATATTAATGTTTTGAAGTTACTCCTTTAGAGAAAGAGTAGGAAATGTGTGAGAAAGAGGTTCCTTGTCATGAACTGATGTCTTTCACCTAATGAACCTTCTAGCTCAAAAATTCTGAAATAAACTTTAGGAACTGAATTTTTTAAATGAAGATGTTTAGAGGAGAAGATATGAAAATTCACTTAATTGGCATTTATAACACATGTATCACTTAACCTTGATGACAATGAAAACTCCATGTGAGCCATATTTGTGTTCAGATCCTGAAGCCCAGAACTGCCCCGTGTGGAGATACCTCCATTTTTTAGCTTTGTTTTCTCATCATCGCTAATTGTCAGAGTCCCAAATTGTTTCTGAATAGCAACTCTATTTTAATTGTAATTTTTATATATATCAGCTACTTTTCCTTTCCTCATCTATTTAGCATGGACCAGGGTTCCTGTTTTCCATACAATTCCCGTTACAGTAATTTCCAAGGTTTAAATTGTAAAGCAGCACTTCAGCAACAATGTACTCTATGAGTATATGGTTATAAAGGAATCAGAAACTCACGTTCCAGAGGAAGAAATCATGGTCCCACCATTAATGGGAATGATGGTGGGAAGAAATCTTTTAACATAGTACTTATATTGGTAATCGGAAAAAAATGCTATGAGAGGGGCTTCCCTGGTGGCGCAGTGGTTGAGAGTCCGCTTGCCGATGCAGGGGACACGGGTTCGTGCCCCGGTCCGAGAAGATCCCACATGCCGCGGAGCGGCTGGGCCCGTGAGCCATGGCCGCTGAGCCTGCGCGTCCGGAGCCTGTGCTCCGCAACGGGAGAGGCCACAACAGCGAGAGGCCCGCGTACCGCAAAAAAAAAAATGCTATGAGATTTAGGAGTTTGTGGTTTACCTGTGGTTCTAGGACTATTTTTAAATTTCCCAATTTCAGAAATTGGGTAACTTTCTCCTTTCTGCCTATGGTTGCATAGATGTAAGCTTTAAAAAGTCTTAAGTACATGATGATGAAAGAATTAAAAAGGCAACAAGCAAATAAGAAGGAACTGACATTTTGTTTCCAGCATTCCATATTTCCACTTAATAGATTTATAAGTTCAATTTATCAGAAATTTTGAATACCTTTGCAATTAGAAGCTCTTAAGACTTTCCTTTTCTTGGAGATTTTATCTACAAAATCAGAAGAAAACTTGTTAATGGCCCTCATCAATTACCCACTTTCATTTAATGCTGTGTCACTTTGGCCCCAGGACTGAAGAACAAAATTTCAAAGTGTATGGTTGTTTAGACATATATTCACTTATTAATTAGTTCCTTAGACCTTTATTTGGTGGTAACTTTGTGCCAGAAGTTTACTTGACTCTGAAGAATTAAGAGTTTGTGTCTGATGGGAAAGGCAATCAGGAAACATGATTTCAAACATAATGGGATGTTTAGGAATAATTGTACAGGAAGAAAGTTCTAGGTGAATGCATAGTCAAGAGAGACTAACTAAGAATAAACCAGACAGATGCTTTTATCCCATAAAACTTCACAGTGTGTGTTCAGCCTTTTTTTTTTTTTTTTTTTTTTTTTTTTCTGCATTTAGGGCACTCTGCCTCCAAGTAAGCTACTCCAATTGTCCTTTGCAATTTCTAAGCAAATATAAAGTAGCTTTTATCATGTTTCACGATGATACTTTTCTTTGGACCCAACCTCTCATTTTGAAGATTTGGGTGACTGTGCAGCACATCTGTCCCTGTTACTGAGACCCTAGAGGGTAGTTTTTCTAACTGTGTGTCACAACTTATTAGATGATCATAAAATCAATTAGTCGGTTACAGTTGACATTTTTAAAGATTTTGAGTAGAATAGAATAGATTGGAGGGCATAGCAGGTCGTAAATATGAGTATTGGTTGGTAGAAATTTTGTTTCACAGCCAGTGTGTGCACACATACAAGTATGTGCTGGATCATGGTGTAAAGTATATTTTTTCCTATGGGCCATGATTTTTAAAGGTTGAAAAACTCTAGACTTTAAATTCCATATCTGGCTGGCTTGCCATTTCATTTATAAGAGCTCATATAGTATTTGTTTCAGACTAGGGGCTCAAGAAATTTTTTGAATAAACATTGTTGAATACATCTTATGTGAAACACATAATGAAAGGCACAGTTTGCTTTTCTTGATTATACCCATATATCAATATGATATGTAGATAAAGATAGATACGTATACAATTTGCACATGTATTAATTAATTTTAGTTTAGCAGCCAATGGTTTATGTAGCTCTTAAATGGACATATTAAGACTTTACAATTACATAGCCAGATCAGGTGGATATAGTTGGCATACTGTAGTCTTTTTTGTTTTCCTAAAATTACTCTTTTTCTCCATTTACATCAAAAAATATTTTATTATATAATAAATGTAATACATGCTCACTGTAAAAAAATTTAGATATTTGGTAAAGTGTTAAAACAGAAATTTAAGTCACATATTATCTGACCACACAATAAATGAACATTGTGTTTTGGAGTACTTTCTTTTGTATGAGCACATACATACACACACACACACATACACACACATCTCACATGTAGTAATTACATTGGAATCCTACTGGAGATGCTGTTACTTAAGCTACTTTTCACTTTCTATTATATTGTGATCATTTCTCATGCCATTAAATAATCTTCAAAAATATGAATTTAATGTTTAATGCACAGTATTTTCTAGAAAGGATATTCAATAATTGACTAATCACTTTATCATTTTGGATGTTTAAATTATTTTCATCATTTCTTATATAAGTAATGATGTACTAATTAGCTTTATAAATAAATCTTTGCATCCTTATGTTATTATTTCTTTACCATAAATCAGTATATTTGTTATTTAATATAAGGCTATGAAAAAAAATTTTAATTGATCCAAATAACCCAACTTGCCCCTAGAAAAGTTTTTAAGTTTATATGCACCCAAAAAATATATTTATTAATACATCCAACAAATATTAATGTTCTGTTTTATACAGGTTTCATAGCAGCCCTATTAAAACTGAGTATTTTCATTTTTCTTATTTTTTTATCAATTTGATAGCAAATATCAACTACTTGGTTTTCATTAAATTACAACTGAGATAGAGAATTTCATGTGTTTACTGGCCATATAAATTTCTTCTTTTCTATGCATTTTTCATTTTTTCTATTACAGTGTTTTCCTTTTTTGCTCCTGAGTTGTAAACGTTCTTGATATAGAAGGAATATTAAGCCTTTACTCTCAAATATCATTAAGAATTTTTTCCAGCTTTATCAATTGTCTCTTTAATGATACTTTAGAGAGAAAAAAGCTTTCATTTTTATGTAAACAAGTTAGAGACTTTTATTAGTTTTTTCAAATGGCATTTTACACATTAAATCAAGATGGTCATATGATTTTTCTTCTTTTTCTATTAATGTGATGATTAATATTAAGAGTTCCTAATATTGAATAGCCTTGCAGTTCTGAAAAAATAAATCTACACTCATATGCTGCCTGTTTTATTCTTTTAAGATAGAGCTGGGCACAAAGTGCTAGTCTTTTATTTGTGATTTTGTATCTATATTTGGAAGTGAAGTTGATAATCTAAGCTTTTGTGGGTTTTTTCCTAACTTTAATAGTTTTACATAGAAGGGATATATTACCTTTATAAAATAATTTGAGTGTCTTTTATCTGTTTCTTTGTAACAATTTCTATAGTCTAGGAATTATCTCTTTGTCAAGATTTAAAATAACTCACCCATAAAACCATCTAGCCTGATGCTTTTTTGTGGGTAATTCTTTCACTCCTTTTTCAACTATTCCTATAGATGGAGATCTTGGGAAAAGGAGCTATTTCCTCCTGTACTGAAATTTGGAAAGTTGCTATCTTTTTTTCTATAAAATTATTTATTTCATTGAAATTTTCAAACTTTTAGTACATTTCATGTTTTTACTGCTTAATATGTTTAATAACTTTTTCTGTTCTAATATATTTATTTTTTACTTCATTAACTTATTATTTCTCTTTCCTTAAGAAAGGAAAAAGCCAACTTTTAAAATTATTGAGTTTACTTATTTCAGTTACTTTTTAGTCATGGTCAATAACAGTATAATTTAAGGCAATGAGTTTGCTTTTGAATTTAGTTTGGTGAACTTCCAGAAGTGTCCAAATCTTACCTTCTTCTTAATTCTTTTCTAAGTATTCTGAAATTTTAAATGTATTTCTTCTTTGACCAAGACTGATTTCTATGATCATTATTTTAAATTTTAAGAATTTATGTTTTTCCATCTAAATTTTTATTAATATTTAGTTTTAATGCTTCGTAGTCAAGGAGAGTGACTTCTGAAATTTCTGGCATTTACTGAAAGTTGGGATAATGTATGTGTATGTAACTTTTTGTCATTTAAAGATTTAATTAAATTAAAACTAATTATTTTTCTATAAATGTTTATTATTTAATAAATATTTATTGAGTGCCTGTTATATTCCAGGCACTGTTAAGGTGCTGGGGATATAGCAGAAAGCAAAATGGACAAAAGTCTCTGCCTTGGGGTACTTGCATTCTAATATACAACATATATGAATCACTATATTTCCTTGAAAGTAAGTCAGCATGGTTGTTATACACACAATAAATTTAATGACAGCTTTTCAAGAAAAGAACAAAAAAGAGAACACCACCACATTCAATGTAAGTTTCTATATTAAGAGCCATCTCCATTTCTCAAATGTTTAAGTGTAAGAAATGTGTGTCCTATACTTGGTAAAAATGGTAAAATAATCTTATGAACTGTATTTTTTCTGACATTGTATATATTTATTTAGCATCTTCTTGATCTGTCAAAGATAGATAGCCATTAAGTGTAAGTCCCCACTTACTATTCTGTTACTGAAGCTTTCAGCTTCATTTTGTTTTAGGTCTGTCTCTTGTAAAAGGTTGAATTGTGGTATTTGATTCATTCTGAGGCTATCTCTCCTGTTATCATAACTGGCATTCTTATTCTTTCTGTCATTTTGTTTTAGGCTTCGGGCTTTGTACACCTTTTTCTGTTTCCCTTTTTTTAGCTGTATTTTCTTTGATTATTTTATTTAGTAATTTCAATCATACTGACTTTATAAAAACATTTTTAGCCTATTTTCTCTATCAACATCAAAAATGAAATCATCTCTGTTGAGTTCCTTCCATGTCAAAGGAACAAAGTAAAATGACTGTAAGTTATCACAGATTTCCCTCACACTTTTTAACCTGTGGTATTTTAGATCCAGTCATGTTTTTAAAGAGAAACGTGTATCTTCTTTTTAATATTTTGTATGGGCCATGTTTCCTTCATCCAAGGATTGCATTCCAAGCCTACTGCTAGTCCTTCTTTGCTTTGACAGTTCCATAGTTGAGTTCTTTATCTTGGCTCACCTGCTTACCTTTTTGAGTAATTGTACTTGAGGAAGAATACATAGTATGTGTATATATATATATATATATATATATATATTTTTTTTTTTTTTTTGTGGTACGCGGGCCTCTCACTGCTGTGGCCTCTCCCGTTGCAGAGCACAGGCTCCGGACGCGCAGGCTCAGCGGCCATGGCTCACGGGCCTAGCCACTCCGCAGCATGTGGGATCTTCCCGGACCCAGGCATCAGCAGGTGGACTCTCAACCACTGCGCCACCAGGGAAGCCCCATAGTATATATTTAAATCCTTGAAATCTGATAATATTCTTATATAAATCTCAACACTTAATAACAATGCCTGGTGCTTTGAGGTGTATACTAAATATTTGTTGACTAAATTACATACCTGTTTCCCAAGGGTTTTTTCCTAAAGATTCCATTGTCTTTTGCTTTTTAATATTGGTGAAAAAGAAATCTAAGGCTGACCTGATTTTTCTTCATTGTAAGTAACCTGTTTTTCCTATCTGGATCTCATGGGATTCTTTCTTTATTCAGGATATTCAAAATTTTCATCTGAGTTTGTCTGGGTATTGGTCCCTTTTCATTCATTTTGCCGGGTTTTTATTGAGTCCTTTCTATTAGCAACTTCAGGTTGATGTCTTTCTGTTTTCTTAGTAGAAAGCGTGGATGTTGTTCCTTAAAGGAGACGAGTGAAGTTTCCTTGCTGGGGGAAGAGCTAGCCGATGTAAATTCACACCTCCTGCTGAGAGGTGAGGCAGCTTGAGAGGACAGGAAGTGAACCAAAATCCTGACCAATACCTAGAGGAGAACTTGGCTTCTGCTTAGTTTCTCAGATGGTTTCGCTGAAATCCATGGGCAGGGGGTCAGCTTTCTGTGCCCTTGGTCTGCTTCACCTAGCCCTCTCATCCTATATCACCTATAACTGTGTCCAGCTTTCATCCTATATTACCTATAACTGTGCCCAGGGTTCATTCTCATACCATTGCCCATCAAGTCAGGAGAGTATCTTCTATCTCTTGGATTTTTTTTTCGCCCTGCTGTTTCCACTTCAAGAACACTGGGCTCTCCAGATGTGCCGTTTAGGAAGGCATGTTCGTTTTTCTGATCTAATACTTTTATTTTTTATTTCATTAACTTATATTTCTCTTTCCTTAAGAAGGGAAAAAGCAAACTTTAAGACCAGAGAAAATCCATGTTAGTCTCCCCCATAACCTGTCCTCTAGCCTCATCCCTCAAATGGAACAGTTTCGGCCTCGTCATCTGTCAGCTCCCCTAGAAAGTTGGCTGTGAGCTGTCACCATGCTTCCCTTCCAGCTTGACCTTCCAGGTTTCCAGGAGCTACGCCTAAGTGCCTAGCCCTGGGGCAAGTTTCACCTATTTTATATGCACTTGGTCATTTCAGCCGGAATCTGGGAGATCAGTAGTAAGTTACCTGTGTCATTGCCATTGACTCCAGAATTCGATACCCATTAAAACGCTTAAACTTCTCCAGAAGAAGGGATTTCTTAATGATGATCATAGCAAGACCCAGGACAGCTTTATTGCAGCACAAAGGCCATTTTCCTAGCGTAGCTTATTCTTATTCACACACAGAAAAACAATGTGCATCTGGTGCTATGAATGGAAAATATTATGGCTTTTTTTCCCCTCCTATGTTGTTAACTCCTAATTTTTCTTTAAATGGTTGTGCAAAAGTGTGACATGGTGTAAAACTTCCAAATTGTTTTCCTCACCATTCAAAGGAAAGGACCTCTGCAAAATGTAGTAACAAAGCTGGTTTTCTGGTTGCACGTCAGTATTACTCCAGTGAGGCTAAGCTGAAAAGGCCATAGAAATTCAGAGGGTTGAGTTACTGTGGGTCCTTTATTTACACTAAAGATGTGAAAAACAATTAGAGTGTAATGCTAGGTGTTGTGTGTATGCAACTACCTGGGAATATATAAAAGTTTTACTTTCTCTGTCAAGCTGCATTGGTATAATTGTTTAAAATGAAAAATAAAGTTCCTGCCACAAACATAGAGATACTGGTTACCTGACTTCAGTAGTTCCTAGACTGAGGTCTGTAGTGTGGGTCTTAATCTAATAATGGAACCACATTTATAACACAGGAGAAGATCCTCACTGTGGGTTTAAAACAGTGGGCCTGAGTGAACTTTTATTTTTTTAATAAATTTATTTATTTAGGCTGCGTTAGGTCCTTGTTGCTGTGCGTGGGCTTTCTTTAGTTGCAGTAAGCGAGGGCTACTCTTTGTTGTGGTGCGCAGGCTTCTCATTGCAGTGGCTTCTCTTGTTGCGGAGCACGGGCTCTAGGCACGTGGGCTTCAGTAGTTGTGGCATGCAGGCTCAGTAGTTGTGGCGCATGGGCTTAGTTGCTCCACGGCATGTGGGGTCTTCCCAGACCAGGGCTCGAGCCCTTGTCCCCTACATTAGCAGGCAGATTCTTAACCACTGCACCACCAGGGAAGCCCCTGAGTGGACATTTTTGAAGGCTTGTCCCTTCTCACATTGAACTAACATTCACCCTTCATTTCGGTGACAATTCCATCTAATGAGAATTTCAAGAAAGCCTTGGCCAAGTCCCAGCCCCTTTACCCCTGCAGATGTGATTATTTGTTTTTCTATAGGTCCATGATCTGTGCCCACTCTCAAGAAAGTACAGGAAAATCTGTAGAATCCTTTTTCAGAAGTTCTTGGAATCAGGTCAGTCCTACTCTGATTTCTATGACCTCCTTTCTTTCAGGATCTGGGGCTGCACCTCCCCATGAATATCAGATTTCCGCTGAGGCTAATATCTCCGATACCCCCCAGAACCCTAGGGTTATAGTTCCTATTGGAATCCCCTGACCTGGATTGGTCACCCATTTGAGCTGGCCCCCAACTGCTTGCCAACCTGTCATGGACAATCTTGAACGTAGATTCTGTTCACAGTTTGGTCTAATCTCTCTTTTCCACTCAGACTCATCTTCGTATGTCTCTTCCCCTGTGTACTCATTGCTACACCTGGGTATTGGTTGTAGGGTTGTGGGTATGTGCTTCTATTGGGTTGGCCAAAAGTTCATTCGGGTTTTCTGTAGCATCTTACAGAAAAACACAAACGAACTTTTGGGCCATCCCAATACGCACCCTTATGCAGTTGTCACTGGTCTGGCCCATTCAACTGCTGGCCACATACCTGGTGGTGCCAGATCTTGACTTCAGAACTAGAAGGGTGGGTGGATGCAAAGCTCATTCCAGTACTGCAAGGTAGAGTTCTACAAAAAGTGATTGACGTTTACAGCCTCTTTTCCTAAAATGTTGGTAAGTGTGTGCATCCAGATTACATCAGTTAGAAAGCCTGCAGGAGCTCTCGGGCTCCAATTCCACACGTGTGATTCTCCAACTTCACAGCAAGCTCAACTTTGACGTCAAATTGCTCATCGTCTGTTTATGGCACTTACTGCCTAGCCATATTTCCATTTTTAACTTGGAAACAAATATGACAGATGCCACATTCCATATTACCTTTTTAAATTCTAGTGAGGAAATAATATAAGATGCTCAATTAATTGACATGGAAAAATCTAAACTTAGAAGAGTACCACTGAGTTTTGGCTTAGTGCTTTGTCTTTAATGATTATTGTATTTTTTTCTAGTTTAATGTTCTTGAGGTATGCAAACCCAAAGCCTAACTTCACTTCCTTGATTTCCTGCTATTTAGAAATGTCATCTAGGGGTAGCATGGAATAAGGGATGTCAGTCTTCATCAATAATGAGAAATGATTTTAAAATAATTTAAAATGATTTTTCTTTTCATACGTCCACACCCCCTTTTTATAGATGAAATCACTGTATGTTCATGGATTTTGAAATAATAGGTATGGATATGGTGGCATGACCTCACTTGAGTATGAAAAAAATTAACTTCTAACACATTTTAATGCAAATGTTACCTTTGTAAGTGGATGACCTGAAAAGAAAAAGTGTTTCCATAGTAACCTAAGGGAACACATAACCTGTTTATGATAATTTCTCCATGAAGAGAGCCAGGCATGGATTGGGGATATGCTTTGATGTCTGCTGGGAAAAAAAAATAGCTGACAACCTTGTGTGAGTGAATGGTTAGATTTCACTTTATTTGTAGTTAATTTATAAAATAAACTCTCATAATGAACTGCTGAAATACACACTTGAAACAACCAGATGATCCGTCAGAATATTCTCTAAAATGTAATTTGCCATAGGTGACAACTGAGGCATCAGTTTAAGAGGAACAGATTAGAGATGAGGTCTTACAATAGATCTTCCCCTTCTGCTCATTTCTTTTATCTATACTCTGTGTTCTTCCCTAGGAATCACTGAGGCCTTTCAAAGCTCTTAGATTTCTCTTTTTTTTTTTCCCTCATTTTTTACCTCCGAAAATGTTATGTAAAAACTGCCCTTCCAGAATTGAAATTCTGTACTGTGAAGATAACACCGAAAAGGAACATATTGATTATACTTCACTTTGTCTACTGACGTGGCTGTTTGAGTTGGCGGCTTTTTGGAGGTGCCATTAGCTAGAAATGAGTCTGACATCTACAAGACACTATATGGTTATATTCCACTCTTCTTACAGATATAACATCTAGTTAAAGAAAAGCTTGTCTAGAAGAGTTTTTCTTTTTTCCTTTTTTGAGGGTAATTAGGGAACAGATGCATACAGTTTTGAGAAGTAGTTCTTTGAAGAGCCATTTTTGAGTCAGCTCCATGACAGGTCCGTGCCTGTGGGCTCTGGTGTGGACTTAGGGCAGAGACCTTGGCTACAATTACCCATCTGGTATCCATCTGGTAGCACAAATGAAAGATAATACCAGATCACAGAGAAACCTTACCAACTGCCAACTTGGTATAAGCAGTCAAAGAGAGGTGCCACCCAACAGTGCTGTGAAGAGTAAGAAATGTTGTCCTTAGGATATGCACATTTCCACCCCAAGATGCAAAAAACAGCACATGAGAGCATATGGAAAGGAAATACTGCGCACATCTAACCTTACAGCTGCAACTTATTAAATATTCCACTGAGTTGTCTCTGCCACATTAAGTTGCTAGTGGAGTTTGGGAGAAAGTGTATTATCCTAATATACTTGAAACCTGTCTTTTGCTACCCACGTCCGTCCACAACAGGGTTAACAGGACTTGAGGACTTTTGGATGAGGAGTAGGTACCAGCATCAAAAGGGCATTGATTTCACTTCCATGTAATGCCACTTTGCAGTAGTCAGGGATTTTGTGCTTGCTGTAAAATGATTTCAACATGTATCAACTCATTACTTTCTCCTTATTTTTATTCCCCCTTCTCTGACTTTGTCTGCTACCCTGCAGAATGCAGTGTGCATCCTGGACACTGTGTGGCTATTACAGTGGCTAATAGTTGAGACTCTATTAATATAACCATCAGAGATGTGCTGTCTTCAGATAGCACCCTCCCACCCTGTGGAGCTCCAAATGTAAACGCTGTTTTGAGACGGAGGGGGCAGCCTATGAGGCTGCCCATGCGTGGAAGCCTGTCCCATCCATTTCCTCCACTTGCTCTGCAGTACTGGTCCCCGCCTTGCTCTTTCTCTGCAAAAATGCCAGATATGACCAAATAGAGTGAGAATTTAGTGACCTTATAATTACCTAAGCAACAGCAACACATTCTCTTGTCTTTTCTATGCGTTAAAAGGGTTGTCTTCATAGCAACATATATGTGTATATGGTAGTTTATATACTGCCATATATTTTGAAAGACATAATCACACTCCTACCTCTAAGCAATTTATTGAAGACAGGAACCCATTTTCACAGGAGAGAAAACTGAGGCTCAGAGAAGTTACATGGATTGCTGACAATCACAACATTAGCTTTGAACCCAGATCATCTGACCCAAAGTCTAAAACTCTTCCACTGGATTTAGGTTTTTGGTTTTATTTTTTTTATGTCTCTGAATTTTTCTTCCCTTCTTACAAAAGGAAATATTAACTCCTTAAGGATTATTGCAGTTTCCCAATGAGTGAGGCAGCAAGAGTCAGAGATAGAGATTCTGAGTAGAACAAAAACTCCCCGCCCTGTGGGTGGTTGTAAGGAGGAGAGCTAAGTTGAATTCCTTTGTTTCATAAGCTCCTTCAAAATGTTTCACATACTTCCACCGAGAGAAAAAGCAAAGGAAAAATATCTTCTTGGATTGGCCACACAGAGACCCATGCTGAACAATTCAAGATGAAGTGGGGAAGAAAGAAAGGTTGTAATTGAGAGGCACAAATCACCTGGCTGAGAAGTGTTGTAAAGTAATTAAATCGTGCAGGATCACTAGGAAAGTGCCAGAATGGAGGTGAGTGAACAATGGGATGTCAAAGGAGAGGGGTTGTGGTGCCAAAGGTGAGATTTCAATATCAATGTCCACTGTGACCGGTGCAAAAAAGCCAGAATGAACTTAAACCTGATTCCACGTGGAAGAACTGAATTGCGTACTCTGTGCAAGAAGACAGAATATTGTAAATTCACTTGCTTTTCCTCTTCTAATTTATGAGACTTTTACCATAATTTATACTAATTAGTCTTTCCACTTAAATCAAGAGGGAAACTGCAAATGTAGCCATCCCTGGTCTGCTCCTCATTAGAGACAATTAAGAGAATAACAAAAACACATCATAGGATTAATGATAAGAAAAGCCACCCAGAGAGAGAAACACAACGCAGGAAATGATCTTGTGGAGCTGGACAAAAGAAACTGATAGCCTTCAAGATCAACCGCTCTTCCAGCTAAGGTTTAACCAGGGTCAAAAGTAGAATCGCTGGGTCATGCTAGCCTCCCCTGCTGTATTCTCATCTGTGTTTTTCCTATCTCCTGTCATCATACTGCATTTATTAAGAAATGTTCTCGCTCTCTAAATCCAATTCATTAGTTTCCCTCCATGCATAAGAGGTATGGCGTTACTGATGAGAGAAAAACAAGTACAAAGTTCATCAGCCTTGGTGAATTTCAGTCTTGCATATTATTGTCATGGAAGCTTTATCCTAGCATTCAGCCGGGGAACAGACACAGGAGAGGGACTGGATATGAGATGTCCTAACACCACTCTCAGAGTCCTGCTGCTTATATCATTTTATACTTTCCCAAAGGGCGAAGGAGGAGATTAGGGAACATTTAATTGCCTTATAAACTGATTGACAAATTGGTGATCTGATGCATATGGATGATCTTTTTAGTGAAATGGCTCAGAAGCCGCTAGCAGAGATGATCAGGAGCCGTGATTTGCACACCCTCCACAGGGTTATTACAGGGAAGCGGAAGGATGGGTTGATTATTATCTTTGCTTCTTTCTGTTTTTTTTTTTTTTTTTCTTGAATGTTTTCTTCACCTCCAGGGAAATGCATTCTAGCAGCATGAGCACCACTATTAATCAACACTTGTAGCAATAATCAGTGAGTGAAAAATGGTGACCAGAATCCGCGGATGCATTGGCGTAACTGTCTTCTGAGTTTTCCTTTGTGATCATGCCTTGGCATTCTAACATGGATAATTTATACAAAATTAACGTTGGCACTTTCTGAGGTGCAAAGATTTATAGAAGCAGTGCTTACTTCTTCACCCATTAAAAAAGAAAGAGAAATCGTTTCTGGTCATGATGAGTAATATCTTAGAGCCTTTAAAAGTATACTGGCTATCTTCATGTTTCTTTGTGTTACATTTAGCCAGCCAGCCCCTTCACTTTTGAACATGGATGTCATGAAAGGCAAAACCGTTATACGTTTTTTTTAACATCTTTATTGGAGTATAATTGTTTTACAATGGTGTGTTAGTTTCTGCTGTATAACAAAGTGAATCCACTATACATATACATATATCCCCATATCCCCTCCCTCTTGCGTCTCCCTCCCACATTGTTATAAGTTCTTGCTTCCAGTTTTCCCAGAATTTTCATCAGGAGTGGGTGTGAAAAATAGTCAAGAATTCAAAAATAACTCGGGTCCCACGATCCTTCTGAGAGCTGTCTGGTATTATTGTCAAAGCAAAAAGAAAAACCCAGGCTGAGATATCAGAGGGGCAAGATGCTGTTGCCACACCTGAGAAAGTAGTTGTCAAAATAGAGTGACTTGGGGCTGGTTGATGACATTATACATAAGTGAAGCCATTTCAAAATTCGGTTGCCACTTTCATTCCACCAAGCTACCTTTCAATTCATACCATCTTGTGATCAAAAGGATCAATTCTGAGGTATCAACACTTGCAGAATTGTTCTGAAACTCTATTAAGTTGGGATGGGCTTGCCTGGAGCCTAAAGAAAGTCACTAAGGTGCAAGACCACATCTTAAAGGGTGAATGACAGACCAGGACTCATAGGAGCATATGACACCAGCCCCTTGTCTGCAGATCGCTCCTGTCGTTAAAATCAATGCAACTTAATTAAAGCAAATTACAGATAGATACATCTATAAATAAGGTATTAAAGTGTGCTGCTGGATATGATAATTGCTGCATATTTAGCAATCAATGTGTGTGTTCTGCTTTTGCCAGGAGGAACGCCTTTCAGTGGAATCAATGGAGCTTTATTAAAAACCATCCAAATTAGAGGGAGAAATGATGAGTGTTATAATAACACAAAATCACTGTGTCAACTTTCATTGCAAAGAAAGGGAAGCAAAATATGTCCATCCCTCTTTTTCCACTCAAGGAAAATATTAGACATATTCTCTTAAAGATGTGTATATTTTGAATTCATAAATTTTAATTTCTGCGTACTCTTCTCCCAGGAGAAGGTGGAGGGAAGGTAATGATCATAAATAAAATAATTCAGCAGTGGGAGTGAAGTGTGAGGAACACCCCAGTGCCCAGATACGCTGTTTTATACCTTGATGACAGAAGACAAATAAATGAAGTCCATACTCTAAACAGAGCTTTAAGTGGCTTATTTTACTCTTATAGCCACTAGATATTTTGTGTGTGAAAGTTTTCATAGGTTAATTCAAAATAATGAATGTTGGAAATAAAAACTCATTTTCATCACCTTCCTTAACTTCTCTCACTACCTTACCCCTGTCAACTTTTATCATAAATAAGAATTCAGCTTCTGGCGAAGAGACATCTTTTCTCTACTCTGGTTAATTTTAAAATATACATCTCAAATCTTTCATCACCCAATTTAAAAATCAATAATGGAAAACATAAGGGTTAATTAAATCACTCCCAGGTGACCAGAACCATTCTCGTATTTAAGACAATAAATATAAAATTACAAAAAGACGAAGATTTCAAGGTAGAATTCCTTTTTTTTTTAAACATCTTTATTGGAGTATAATTGCTTTACAGTGGGGTGTTAGCTTCTGCTGTAGAGCAAAGTGAATCAGCTGTACGTGTACATATATCCCCATATCCCCTCCCTCTTGCGTCTCCCTCTCACTCTCCCTATCCCACCCCTCTATAGAGGAGAACACAAAGCGCCGAGCTGATCTCCCTGTGCTATGCAGCTGCTTCCCACTAGCTATCTGTTTTACATTTGTTAGTGTATATATGTCCATGCCACTCTCTCACTTTGTCCCAGCTTACCCTTCCCCCTCCCCGTGTCCTCAAGTCCATTCTCTACGTCTGCGTCGTTATTCCTGTCCTGCCCCTAGGTTCTTCAGAACCATTGTTTTTTCTTTTTTTACATTCCATATATATGTGTTAGCATACGGTATTTGTTTTTCTCCTTCTGACTTACTTCACTCTGTATGACAGACTCTAGGTCCATCCACCTCACTACAAATAACTCGGTTTCGTTTCTTTTTATGCCTGGGTAATATTCCATTGTATATGTTTGCAACATCTTCTTTATCCATTCATATGTCGATGGGCATTTAGGTTGCTTCCATGCCCTGGCTATTGTAAATAGAGCTGCAATGTACATTGTGATACATGACTCTTTTTGAATTATGGTTCTCTCAGGGTATATGCCCAGTAGTGGGGTGGCTGGGTCATATGGTAGATCTATTTTTAGTTTTTTAAGGAACCTCCACACTGTTCTCCATAGTGGCTGTATCAATTTACATTCCCACCAACAGTGCAAGAGGGTTACCTTTTCTCCACACCCTCTCCAGCATTTATTGTTTGTAGATTTTTTGATGATGGCCATTCTGACCAGTGTGAGGTGATACCTCATTGTAGTTTTGATTTGCATTTCTCTAATGATCAGTGATGCTGAGCATCCTTTCATCTGTTTGTTGGCAATCTGTATATCTTCTTTGGAGAAATGTCTATTTAGGTCTTCCGCCCGTTTTTGGATTGGGCTGTTTGTTTTTTTTGATATTGAGCTGCATGAGCTTCTTGCATATTTTGGAGATTAATCCTTTGTCAATTGCTCCATTTGCAAATATTTTCTCCCATTCTGAGGGTTGTCTTTTGGTCTTGTTTGTAGTTTCCTTTGCTGTGCAAAAGCTTTTAAGTTTTATTAGGTGCTATTTGTTTATTTTTGTTTTTATTTCCATTTCTCTAGGACATGGGTCAAAAAAGATCTTGCTGTGATGTATGTCATAGAGTGTTCTGCCTATGTTTTCCTCTAAGAGTTTTATAGTGTCTGGCCTTACATTTAGGTCTTTAATCCATTTTGAGCTTATTTTTGTGTATGGTGCTAGGGAGTGTTCTAATTTCATTCTTTTACATGTAACTGTCCAGTTTTCCCAGCACCACTTATTGAAGAGGCTGTCTTTTCTCCATTGTATATTCTTGCCTCCTTTCTCAAAGATAAGGTGACCATATGTGTGTAGGTTTATCTCTGGGCTTTCTATCCTGTTCCATTGATCTGTATTTCTGTTTTTGTGCCAGTACCGTACTGTCTTGATTACTGTAGCTTTGTGGTATAGTCTGAAGTCAGAGAGCCTGATTCCTCCAGCTCTGTTCTTCTTTCTCAACATTGCCTTGGCTACTCAGGGTCTTTTGTGTTTCCATACAAATTGTGAAATTTTTTGTTCTAGTTCTGTGAAAAATGCCATTGGTATTATGATAGGGATTGCATTGAATCTGTAGATTGCTTGGGTAGTATAGTCACTTTCATAATGTTGATTCTTCCAATCCAAGAACATGGAATATCTCTCCATCTGTTTGTATCGTCTTTAATTTCTCTCATCAGTGTCTGATAGGTTTCTGCATACAGGTCTTTTGTCTCCTTAGGTAGGTTTATAACTAGATATTTTATTCTTTTTGTTGCAATGGTAAATGGGAGTGTTTCCTTAATTTCTCTTTCAGAGTTTTCAACATTAGTGTATAGGAATGCAAGAGATTTCTGTGCAGTAATGTTATATCCTGCTACTTTACCAAATTCATTGATTAGCTCTAGTAGTTTTCTAGTAGCATCTTTGGGATTCTCTATATTCTCTATAATTTCATGTCATCTGCAAATAGTGACACTTTTTTTTTTTTAACCGTGACACTTTTACTTCTTATTTTCTGGCTTGGGTTCCCTTTATTTCTTTTTCTTATATAATTACTGTGGCTAAAACTTCCAAAACTATCTTGAATAATGGTGGTGAGAGTGGGCAACCTTGTCTTGTTCCTGGTCTTTGAAGAAATGGTTTCAGTTTTTCACCATTGAGAATGATGTTGGTGGTGGGTTTGTCATATGTGGCCTTTATTATGTTGAGGTAAGTTCCCTCTATGCCTACTTTCTGGAGAGTTTTTATCATAAATCGGTGTTGAATTTTGGTGAAAGCTTTTTCTGCATCTATTGAGATGATCATATGGTGCTAATCTTTCAATTTCTTAATATGGTTTATCACAGTGATTGATTTGCATATATTGAATAATCCTTGCATTCCTGGGATAAACCCCACTTGAATGGTGTATGATCCTTTTAATGTGCTTTTGGATTCTGTTTGCTAGTATTTTGTTGAGGATTTTTTCATCTATGTTCATCAGTGATATTGGTCTGTAGTTTTCTCTTTTTCTGACATCTTTTGTCTGCTTTTGGTATCAGGGTGATGGTGGCCTCATAGAATGAGTTTGGGAGTGTTCCTTCTGCTATATTCTGGAAGAGTTTGAGAAGGATAGGTGTTAGCTCTTCTCTAAATGTTTGATAGAATTTGCCTGTGAAGCCATCTCATCCTGGGCTTTTGTTTGTTGGAAGATTTTGAATCACAGTTTCTATTTCTTTACTTGTGATTGGTCTGTTCATATTTTCTACTTCTTCCTGGTTCAGTCTTGGGAGGTAGTGCTTTTCTAAGAATTTGTCCGTTTCTTCCAGGTTGTTCATTATTGGCATATAGTTGCTTGTAGTAATCTCTCATGATCCTCTGTACTTCTGCAGTGTCAGTTGTTACTTCTCCTTTTTCATTTCTAATTCCACTGATTTGAGTCTTCCCCCTTTTTTTCCTGATGAGTGTGGCTAATGGTTTATCAACTTTGTTTATCTTCTCAAAGAACCAGCTTTTAGTTTTATTGATCTTTGCTATCATTTCCTTCATTTCTTTTTCATTCATTTCTGATCTAATCTTTATGATTTCTTTCCTTCTGCTAATTTTGGGGGGTTTTTGTTCTTCTTTTTCTAACTGCTTCAGGTGTAAGGTTAGGTTGTTCATTTGAGATGTTTCTTGTTTCTTGAGGTAGGACTGTATTGCTATAAACTTCCCTCTTAGAACTGCTTTTGCTGCATCCCATAAGTTTTGGGTTGTCGTGTTTTCATTGTCACCTGTTTCTAGGTTTTTTTGATTTTCTCTTTGCTTTATTCAGTGATCTCTTGCTTATTTAGTAGTGTATTGTTTAGCCTCCATGTGTTTGTATTTTTTACAGATTTTTCCTGTAATTGATATCTAGTCTCATAGCATTGTGGTTGGAAAATATACATGATATGATTTCAATTTTCTTAAGTTTACCAAGGCTTGATTTGTGACCGAAGATATGATCTATCCTGGAGTATGTTGCATGAGTATTTGAGAAGGAAGTGTATTCTGCTGTGTTTGGATGGAATGTCCTAAAAATATCAATTAAGTACATCTTGTTTAATGTATCATTTAAAGCTTGTGTTTGCTTATTTTTTTCCATTTTGGATGATCTGTCATTGGTGAAAGTAGGGTGTTAAAGTGCCCTACTGTGATTGTGTTACTGTCAATTTCCCTTTTTATGGCTGTTAGCATTTGCCTTATGTATCGAGGTGCTCCTATGTTGGGTGCATAAATATTTACAATTGTTATATCTTCTTCTTGGATTGATCCCTTGATCATTATGTAGTGTCCTTCTTTGTCTCTTGTAATAGTCTTTATTTTAAAGTGTATTTTGTCTGATAGGAGAATTGCTACTCCAGCTTTCTTCTGATTTCCATTTGCATGGAATATCTTTTTCCATCCCCTCACTTTCAGCCTATATGTGTCCCTAGGTCTGAAGTGGGTCTCTTGTAGACAGCATATGTATGGCTCTTGTTTTTGTATCCATTCAGCCAGTCTATGTCTTTTGGTTGGAGCATTTAATCCATTTCATCTAAGGGAGTTATCGATATGTGTGTTCCTATTACCATTTTCTTAATTGTTTTGGGTTTATTGTTGTAGGTCTTTTGCTTCTCTTGTGTTTCCTGCCTAGAAAGGTTCTTTTAGCATTTGTTGTAAAGCATTTGTTGTAATGCTGCTGAATTCTCTTAACTTTTGCTTGTCTGTAAAGGTTGTATTTCTCCTTTAAATCTGAATGAGATCCATGCTGGGTAGAGTAATCTTGGTTGTAGGTTTTTCCCTTTCATCACTTTAAATATGCCCTGCCACACGCTTCTGGCTTGCAAAGTTTCAGCTGAGAAATCAGCTGTTAACCTTATGGGGATTCCCTTATGTTATTTGCTGCTTTTCCCTTGCTGCTTTTAATATTTTTTCTTTGTATGTAATTTTTGATAGTTTGATTAATATGTGTCTTAGCATGTTTCTCCTTGGATTTATCCTGTATGGGACTCTCTGCGCTTCCTGGACTTGATTGACTATTTCCTTTCCCATATTAAGGAAGTTTTCAACCATAATCTCTTCAAATGCTTTCTCAGCCCTTTCTGTTTCTCTTCTTCTTCTCAACTCCTATAATTCGAATGCTGGTGCATTTAATATTGTCCCAGAGGTCTCTGAGACTGTCCTCAATTCTTTTCATTCTTTTTTCTTTATTCTGCTGTGAGGTAGTTATATGCACTATTTTATCTTCCAGGTCACTTATCCATTCTACTGCCTCAGTTATTCTGCTGTTGATTCCTTCTAGAGAATTTTTAGTTTTATTTATTGTGTTTTCCTCATGGTTTGTTTGCTCTTTAGTTCTTCTAGGTCCTTGTGAAACATTTCTTGTATTTTCTCCATTCTATTTCCAAGATTTTAGATCATCTTTACTATTACTGCTCTGAATTCTTTTTCAGGTAGACTGCCTATTTCCTCTTCCTTTGTTTGGGTTTTTACCTTGCTCCTTCATCTGCTGTGTATTTCTCTGTCTTCTCATTTGCTTAACTAACTGTGTTTGGAGTCTCCTTTTCGCAGGCTGCAGGTTCATAGTTCCCGTTGTTTTTGGTGTCTGCCCCCAGTGGCTAAGGTTGGTTCAGTGGGTTGTGTAGGCTTCCTGATGTAAGGGACTGGTGCCTGTGTTCCAGTGGATGAGGCTGGATCTTGTCTTTCTGGGGAGCAAGACCATGTCTGGTGGTGTGTTTGGGGTGTCTGTGGACTTATTTTGATTTTAGGTAGCCTCTCTGCTAATGGGTAGGGTTGTGTTCCTGTCTTGCTAGTTGTTCGGCATATGGTGTCCAGCACTGTAGCTTGCTGGTCCTTGAGTGGAGTTCGGTCTTAGCATTGAGATGAAGAGCTCTGAGATAGCTTTTGCTGTTTGATATTACGTGGGGCCAGGAGGTCTCTGGTGAACCAATGTCCTGAACTCGGCTGTCCCACCTCAGAGGCTCAGGCCTGACACTCGGCTGGATCACCAAGAATCTGTCAGCCACCCAGCTCAGAATAAAAGGGAGAAAAAAAAAGAAAGAAAGAAAGAAAAAATAAGATAAAGTTATTAAAGTAAAAAATATTATTATAAATTAAAAAATGAAAAAGTAATTTAAAAAAAAAGAAAGAGAGAGAGAGCAACCAAACCAAGAAACAAATCCACCAATGTTAACAAGCACTAAAATCTATACTAAAAAAAAAGAAAAGAAGACAGAACCCTAGGACAAATGGTAAAGCAAAGCTATACAGACAAAATCATACAAAGAAGCATATACATACACACTCACAAAAGGAGAAAAAAGAAAAAAATTGTGTGTGTGTGTATATAAGGAAGAGAACAACCAAATCAATAAACAAATCTACCAGTGATAATAAGCTCTAAATACTAAACTAAGATAAACATAAAACCGGAAACAAATTAGATGCAGAAAGCAAACCCCAAGTCTACAGTTGCTCCCAAAGTCCACTGCCTCAATTTTGGGATGATTCGTTGTCTCTTCAGGTATTCCAGAGATGCAGGGTACATCAAGTTGATTGTGGAGATTTAATCCGCTGCTCCTGAGGCTGTTGGGAGAGATTTCCCTTTCGCTACTTTGTTCTCACAGCTCCCGGGGCTCAGCTTTGGATTTGGCCCCGCCTCTGCGTGTAGGTCACCTGAGAGCGTCTGTTCCCACCCAGACAGGACAGGGTTAGAGGAGCCGCTGATTCGGGGGCTCTGGCTCACTCAGGCCAGGGGGAGGGAGGGGTATGGGGTTCGGGGCGAGCCTGTGGCGGCAGAGGCCGGCGGGACATTGCACCAGCCTGAGGCGCGCCGTGCGTTCTCCTGGGGAAGTTCCCTGGATCACGGGACCCTGGCAGTGGCGGGCTGCACATGCTCCCAGGAGGGGAGGTGTGGATAGTGACCTGTGCTCGCACACAGGCTTCTTGATGGCTGCAGCAGCAGCCTTAGCACTTTATGCCCGTCTCTGGGGTCTGCGCTGATAGCCACAGCTCGCGCCCATCTCTGGATTTCGTTTAGGCAGTGCTCTGGATCCCCTCTCCTCATGCATCCCAAAACAATGGCCTCTTGCCTCTTTGTTAGCTCCAGACTTTTTCCTGGACTCCCTCCCGGCTAGCTGTGGTGCACTAGCCCCCTTCAGGCTGGGTTCACGCAGCCAACCCCAGTCCTCTCCCTGGGATCCGACCGAAGCCCGAGCCTCAGCTCCCAGGCCCCACCAGCCCCGGCAGGTGAGGAGACAAGCCTCTCAGACTGGTGAGTGCTGGTCGGCACTGATCCTCTGTGCAGGAATCTCTCAGCTTTGCCCTCTGCACCCCTGTTGCTTCTCTCTCTTCCGTGGCTCTGAAGCTTCCCCCACGCCCATCCTCCCGTCTCTTCCAGTGAAGGCATTTCCTGGTGTGTGGAAGGTTTTCCTCCTTCACAGCTTCCTCCCTGAGGTGCAGGTCCCATCCCTATTCTTTTGTCTCTGTTTTTTCTTTTTTCTTTTACCCTACCCAGGTACGTGAGGAGTTTCTTGCCTTTTGGGAATTCTGAGGTCTTCTCCCAGCGTTCAGTGGGTGTTCTGTAGGAGCTGTTCCACATGTAGATGTATTTTTGATGTATTTGTGGGGAGGAAGGTGATCTCCACGTGTCACTCCTCCACCATCTTGAAGTTATCCAAGGTAGAATTTCTAAGAGATGAAAAAAGGAGCCACTAGACAGTCTGCCACTTCTATAGAGTCTGGTAAAGGCATTTAAGATTTCTTCCATTGAGTCACTCTGTATGCACTTATTGTTTGTCTCTGGAAAGGGAAGGAGGAAAAGAAAGAGAAAAAGTGAAAAGAAAAGAAAGAAAAAGGAAGGTAACAAGAGGAGAAACGGATGTTTGGAAAGTGATTTATAACTATTTCACTTAATCAAATGTTGACATACTGAACATCTTCCAGGCACTGGTCTAGGTGATAGGAAGAGAAAACCAAGTCCTGACTTTTGTGGAGTTTATGTTTGTGAGGAAAGAGAGACAATAAACAAATGAAGAGTAATTTCTGGGCCATGATTATTTCCATGAAGAAATAAAAGCTGGTCTAAATGACTAGGGCATGGTGCCGGGTGAGGCACACTGTTTCATGTAGGGTGGTCAAGAAGGCTTCTCTGAGAAGGGGACTTTTACACAGAGAGTCGAGCAAAATAAGGGACAAAAGCTTGTGGGTATCTGGAGAGTAGGCATTCCAGGGAAGAGGGAAATGTGCCCACAGAAGCCTTGAGATAGCAACTTGCTTGGCAAGCCTGAGGAGCAGTGAGGAGAGCAGCATGGCTGGAGCCATCAGAGCAGTGGGGCATTGGAGGGATCAAGACAGGGAGGTAACTGGGTGAAAACTGGGTGAGTTTTTGGAGCTAAATTAAGTCCACTCTACTTAACCATTCTCACCATTGGCTGTTATTTCTAGTTTTCTACGATGCATATACAATGCATAATACTCATGCTTAGAAAACAGTCAAAAGGGTTGGCATCAGATGTAGGTTGCTATGTTCTTTTTAAGACCCAGCTCTTATCTATTGATTTTCAGATGAGGTGACCTATGATTTCACTCCAGACTGCCTATGCCAGAGGCCATCATACTCACAGATTGTTCATAATCGTGACACATGAGTTTCCTACTCTACAGAAGGGTGTATACAGATGAGAATGGAGTTCTCCCACGTGTATCTTAGCCCCAGGTCTAACATGCAGACATATTGCCCCCTTATTCCAATCTGCTCTGCTTCCTTCTGATTTAACTACAGGCAGTACCATGGACCACATCTACCTCTGATTTCTGCAGGTTGTGGAAAGAGAAAGTAGCCACAACCACTGATCATATACATCACAGACATCTGAGTCCTTTCTTTCCTTTCACACACACACCATCCTCATGTGTTCCACAGAGTTGCCCCCTATCAAAAGGTAGAGAAAGGGGCAGAGTCATGGTCCTAAGGCTCCTTACTGGGGTACTTTTTCTGTGCCTAAAGATGTCATAGGACATTTCAAAACTAAGCTACCTTTTGAGATATGTACTAACAGTCATTTGCAACTTGGATACACAAAACAGTATGACTGCTGTGGTTCATTGTAATTTGTGAGTATTCTGGTCAAATCAAATGCTACCATTCAGGTCATACTATAATACTACTATTATTGGAATGTTTGCTTGTAGCATGGAAAGAAATGTATTTTCTTTGGAAATCTCTGAAAATACTGATATAGGACCTGATTTAACAGAACTCTTTAATTCACAGTATTTAAAAGAATGCAGTATTTGAAGCCATTATTCTGTAAAATCTTTCCCATTCCTAGGAAGTAGGTGAGTTCACTCCACCACCATTATAATTTCCTCTTTGTACACGCTTTGTACATGGTGGGTCTGGTCTCCCTGCTGCTTTGCTGCGACTCCTCAAGCAATAGCCAAGCTTGCTCATTTTCAGGGTCCCCGATTTCCATGACTCATAGAAACTAGCAATTAGAAACACGTTGCAGTGTTGGGTCATTTTTCTTTGAGGCCCTGACCAGTAGAGAATTATACTCCAAATCACATTTCCTGGTGTGTTGTCCTTTCTGATTGTAAACAGTCTCAACAGTGCTGCATTGTGTTAACCCACCAGAGTAGGTTGAGAAGCAATCAGAGTGAGTCTAAAAAACACTTGGCAGCAGGCCTAATGAAAAATGGAGTGGACAACCCCTGTCTTCCAGCCATGCTGTGCCCATTGGCACCCAGGTGTCCTGGGGGAGGCATCCTCATGAAGCCAGCCGCCTCCCGACGGGGGAGGGCGCAAGTGCGCCTTCTGCATTTCAGCAGTATTTTCCTCCCCACATCCTACCAGGTACCTCCGCCACCCTCCCTGCTTCGACTCCTGCTGCGGTAACCACATCCGCAAGAGCCGTGTGGCTGACAGGGTCTTGGTGCTCTGGTCAGGTGTCAGGCCTGAGCCTCTGAGGTGGGAGAGCCGAGTTCAAGACGTTGGTCCACCAGAGGCCTCCCAGCCCCATGTAATATCAAACGGCGAAAGCTCTCCCACAGATCTCCATCTCCAGTGCTAAAACCCAGCTCCACTCAGTGACCAGCAGGCTACAGGGCTGGACACCCTGTGCCAAACAACTAGCAAGACAGGAACACAACACAACCCATTAGCAGAGAGGCTACCTAAAATCAAAATAAGTCCACAGACACCCCAAACACACCACCAGACATGGTCTTGCTCCCCAGAAAGACAAGATCCAGCCTCATCCACTGGAACACAGGCACTAGTCCCCTACACCAGGAAGCCTACACAACCCACTGAACCAACCTTAGCCACTGGGGGCAGACACCAAAAACAATGGGAACTATGAACCTGCAGCCTGCGAAAAGGAGACTCCAAACACAGTAAGTTAAGCAAATGAGAAGACAGAGAAATACACAGCAGATGAAGGAGCAAGGTAAAAACCCAAACAAATGAAGAGGAAATAGGCAGTCTACCTGAAAAAGAATTCAGAGTAGTAATAGTAAAGATGATCCAAAATCTTGGAAATAGAATGAAGAAAATACAAGAAGCATTTCACAAGGACCTAGAAGAACTAAAGAGCAAACAAACCATGAGAAAAACACAATAAATAAAACTAAAAATTCTCTAGAAGGAATCAACAGCAGAATAACTGAGACAGAAGAACGGAAAAGTGACCTGGAACATAAAATAGTGGAAACAACTACCATAGAGCAGAATAAAGAAAAAAGAATGAAGAGAACTGAGGACAGTCTCAGAGACCTCTGGGACAACATTAAACACACCAACATTCGAATTATAGGGGTCCCAGAAGAAGAAGAGAAACAGAAAGGGACTGAGAAAATATTTGAAGAGATTATAGTTAAAAACTTCCCTAATATGGGAAAGGAAATAGTCAAGTCCAGGAAGCACAGAGAGTCCCATACAGGATAAATCCAAGGAGAAACATGCCAAGACACATATTAATCAAACTATCAAAAATTACATACAAGTTTTAGCCACAGCAGTCAGAGAAGAAAAAGAAATGAAAGGAATCCAAATCGGAAAAGAAAAAGTAAAGCTGTCACTGTTTGCAGATGACATCATACTATACATAGAGAATCCTAAAGATGCTACCAGAAAACTACTAGAGCTAATCAATGAATTTGGTAATATAGCAGGATACAAAATTAACGCACAGAAATCTCTAGCATTCCTATACACTACTGACAAAAAATATGAAAGTGAAATTAAGAAAACACTCCCATTTACCATTGCAACAAAAAGAATAAAATACCTAGGAATAAACCTACCTAAGGAGACAAAAGACCTGTATGCAGAAAATTATAAGACACTGATGAAAGAAATTTAAGATGATACAAACAGATGGAGAGATATACCATGTTCTTGGATTGGAAGAATCAACATTGTGAAAATGAATCTACTACCCAAAGCAATCTACAGATTCAATGCAATTCCTGTGAGACTACCACTGGTATTTTTCACAGAACTAGAACAAAAAAATTCACAATTTGTATGGAAACACAAAAGACCCCGAATAGCCAAAGCAATCTTGAGAACGAAAAACGGAGCTGGAGGAATCAGGCTCCCTGACTTCAGACTATACTACAAAGCTACAGTAATCAAGACAGTATGGTACTGGCACAAAAACAGAAAGATAGATCAATGGAACAGGATAGAAAGCCCAGAGATAAACCCACGCACATATGGACACCTTATCTTTGATAAAGGTGGCAGGAATATACAGTGGAGAAAGGACAGCCTCTTCAATAAGTGGTGCTGGGAAAACTGGACAGCTACATGTAAAAGTATGAGATTAGATCACTCCCTAACACCATACACAAAAATAAGCTCAAAATGCATTAAAGACCTAAATGTAAGGCCAGAAACTGTCAAACTCTTAGAGGAAAACATAGGCAGAGCACTCAATGACATAAATCACAGCAAGATCCTTTTTGACCCACCTCCTAGAGAAATGGAAATAAAAACAAAAATAAACAAATGGGACCTAATGAAACTTCAAAGCTTTTGCACAGCAAAGGAAACCATAAACAAGACCAAAAGACAACGCTCAGAATGGGAGAAAATATTTGCAAATGAAGCAACTGACAGAGGATTAATCTCCAAAATTTACAAGCAGCTCATGCAGCTCAATAACAAAAAAACAAGCAACCCAATCCAGAAATGGGCAGAAGACCTAAATAGACATTTCTCCAAAGAAGGTATACAGACTGCCAACAAACACATGAAAGAATGCTCAACATCATTAATCATTAGAGAAATGCAAATCAAAACTACAATGAGATATCATCTCACACCAGTCAGAATGACCATCATCAAAAAATCTAGAAACAATAAATGCTGAAGAGGGTGCAGAGAAAAGGTAACACTCTTGCACTGCTGGTGGGAATGTGAATTGGTTCAGCCACTATGGAGAACAGTATGGAGATTCCTTAAAAAACTACAAATAGAACTACCATATGTCCCAGCAGTCCCACTATTGAGCATATACCCTGAGAAAACCAAAATTCAAAAAGAGTCATGTACCAAAATGTTCATTGCAGCTCTATTTACAATAGCCCAGAGATGGAAACAACCTAAGTGCCCATCATCGGATGAATGGATAAAGAAGATGTGGCACATATATACAATGGAAAATTACTCAGCCATAAAAAGAAACGAAATTGAGCTATTTGTAATGAGGTGGATAGACCTAGAGTATGTCATACAGAGTGAAGTAAGTCAGAAAGAGAAAGACAAATGCCATATGCTAACACATATATATGGAATTTAAGAAAAAAATAATGTCATGAAGAACTTAGGGGTAAGACAGGAATAAAGACACAGACCTACTGGAGAACGGACTTGAGGATATGGGGAGGGGGAAGGGTGAGCTGTGTGACAGGGCGAGAGAGAGACATGGACATATATACACTAACAAACGTAAGGTAGATAGCTAGTGGGAAGCAGCCGCATGGCACAGGGATATCGGCTCGGTGCTTTGTGACCGCCTGGAGGGGTGGGATAGGGAGGGTGGGAGGGAGGGAGGCGCAAGAGGGAAGAGATATGGGAACATATGTATATGTATAACTGATTCACTTTGTTATAAAGCAGAAACTAACACACCATTGTAAAGCAATTACACCCCAATAAAGATGTTAAAAAAAAAGATGTGGCACATATATACAATGGAATATTACTCATCCATAAAAAGAAACGAAATTGAGTTACTTGTAGTGAGGTAGATGGACCTAGAGTCTGTCATATAGAGTGAAGTAAGTCAGAGAGAGAAAAAGAAATACCATATGCTAACACATATATGTGGAATTTTTTTTAAAAATGGTTCTGAAAAACCTAGGGGCGGGACAGGAATAATGATGGAGAAGTAGAGAATGGACTTGAGGACTGGGGGAGGGGGACGGGTAAGCTGGGACTAAGTGAGAGAGTGGCATGGACATGTATACACTACCAAATGTAAAATAGATAGCTAGTGGGAAGTAGCCACATAGCACAGGGAGATATGCTCGGTGCTTTGTGACCACCTAGAGGGGTTTGATAGAGAGGGTGAGAGGGAGATGCAAGAGAGAGGTGATATGGGGATATATGTATATGTATAGCTGATTCACTTTGTTATACAGCAGAAACTAACACAACAAAGTAAAGCAATTATACTCCAATAAAGATTTTTTTTTTAAATAAAAAGAAAACTGGTGTGGACCTAAAAACTTTTAATAGGCGCTTTTTCTTTTTGTAGTTTCTTGCAGTTTGGTTTTTATTAATATCAGGCAATTGGGGACTTTTAAAGCCATTTACTCTGTATTTGAATTCTCATTGAGTGAGAGTTGCAAGGTAGAGTAAGTGTCTGGTGGCTGTTAACTGAGTCATGGGTCATTGAAAATGTAGTGTGCAGAATTGAATTTTGATTTTTTAAAAAATGAGTCGTTAACTTTTGGACCACATGCTCCTCTGTTCCCAGGAATGGAGTGACAGGGGCTCGATGCCTGTTCTTTCCAAAGCGTTGCATTTTCCTTGTCCCACCCACTTGAGTTTTGATGCTCTTTGAATTATGGTGTTTGATCTCTGTTCCTAAGGATTGAAGATTCTACCCATTCTTTCTTTGGATGAGTTGCTCCTGGCTGATGACCCTCGAATTGAAAATGATGTTTCCCCTGTGAACGTCCTAAGTTTAAATTCAGTGTTCTTCGTATGGTCAGTGACTCACATGTGGATAGCTAGGGTGATTTATGGAGTTTTGCTGTCTGCAAAGTAAAATTTTCTCGTGGCCCTTGGGGAAGATGCTCAGAGAGACCCATCCCCTAGACTGTGCTGGACCAGTTGACAGAATCAGGAGATGAAGTTCTCTCTACTTTCTTCCAAATGACTTGGATTAATAGTGGTGTTATTTTCCATACCAAAGCCCAATTACATGGTGGAAGATTTTTAGTAATTGGGCCCTTTGGATTTTAAATCTTCTCAGGTCAGTGCCCACGAGGAAAGCCTTCAGTAGGAAGGACCCTGGGGCTTCGCACAGAAGGTAAATCTGATTTATAGGTGGACCTGGCATTACGTCTGTCACAAATACATTATGAATGGGCATTATACATTTTCTAACACACAAATCAACTCCCCCTGGCAAATTATCCCTCCTCCTAATGGATTACACCATTGGAAGTTCCTCATAATTTTCATCCTAAGTTTTCACTTTTCTTAGTTTCATTACATTGATGAGTATATCCTTTTGCCTACGTCTTACGGGTGTTAGGTATATTAGGCTAAAGTTTATAAAATCACCCTACAATTCTCCATCTGGGCCCACTAAAATAGTAAAAAGCAGTTGTAGATGATAAATGGATGTTGATTTCTGTTCAACATTTATACTATACTGGGGCACAAGGAATACACCTTTAAGTAGATAAACATTTTTCTTCTTAAATATGGGAAGTCATCTAAACAGCACTCAACCAGCTTTTCAGTTGTTTAGCTGCCATTAAGCTAGGATTTTGTTTCTTTGCTTAGAGAGAATCATGTCCAGTGTTGGTTTCCTTTTTCTTTTTCTTTATCTTTTCCCTGTCTGCCAACCTCTTGCTACGTGATGCTTCCCTACAGACTCTGGATCTTTGCTTTTCGGGAGAAACTGTACCTGGACTGGCCTGTCTCTGAACACAGAAGCCAGAGATGCTTTCAGACTTGAAAACACAGTGATGGGGCCTTCCACCACAAAGTGGAGCTAAATCTGGGATTGCACTCATTTTGGAAAACCGACAATAGACTGTGGTAGGACCTCTAACAGAATGGCTGAGGTCAGCAGGTAGGGGTGGACTCACTACCCATGCACAGAGCCTGTTCTGCCCTGGGAAAGGACCCAGCTGTCATCCTCTCCGCATCCAGTCTGTAGGAGTGCACACACAAGGGGTCGGTATTTTTGTGTGATCCCAAACAGTTCAGTAATGTTGTAATAAAATGCACACTTCACATCTGTACTGTGAAATTCCTAAACCATAATGAATACTGCTTCTTGGCTTCACTTCGTGCAGTGGAATTAATGTTCCCTCATGAATTGGAGCATGGTACTCACTTGTTAACAGCCTCTTGAGGTAGGCCAGCTAGGTTAATCCAAGTCTGTTTTCTGTGGGTAGTCTAGGATTACATATTTCTCTGCCTGCCTGTGTTACATCTCACCTTCAAGGTTACTTGTTTCATTTAACTGGTTCATTCTTTTCATCATCCAGCCTTTACTGAGCATGAAGTATGTGCAGGACAACAAGTGTTAACGAAGATCATTGTACAAGATCATTATAAAATAATAATCTAGATAGTTATTTTAAAAGATATAATCTAGACTCTTGGAAAATAGGAAGTGACTCGCTCTGTTAAGAGCTTCCCAGAGGACTTGGTAGTGGGAGAAAAGGGCAAAGGGAAAAGCTGAGGCAGGGTGTGGAAGTGTGAGCGTGCATGGGGGTCAGGGAAGGACCAATGGTGGAGAAGGGCACATGTGGGGTATGTAAGGATGAAGTGGCCGGAAGTGGGGCTGCAAACATGACGATGGTACTGATAACAGTAGACTATGAAAGGCTTGGATGCCATATTCAGGAATTTAAACTTTATCCTAGTCATTGAGCAGTTTCTGTGCAGAGTAGTAAGACGATTATATGTATGTGTGTATAAATATATAGACATATTCACACATGTAAATATGCACACAGACATACATATATCATCCTTTTAAATGCGACATCATTCCAGCCACTCATCCTATATATATATATATATATATATATATATATATATATATAAAATGCAGAAAAGAGGCTTTTTTACAAGAGGAAGTAAGAGCATTCCCTTGCATGCGCCCTATCTCTCTCTCTCTCTCTCTCTCTCTCTCTCTTCTTTTTCTCTCTACTCACTCTCTTACTCTCTTTCCCAGAACTGTTTTTGGACCAGTAGTACTGAAGAAGCTTCCATTAGTTTAGCCAGGGCAAGTCAGAGGATCACGGAAATGACCCCTACAGAGCAGGAAAGAGATTCTCTCCAGGTATTTTTCTTACCAAAAGAAAGGTCAGGTTCGCTGTAACTACAGCAACAATAAGAACAACTATGATTTATTGAACATATAAGTATACTCTGTATGTAAGACATGTATTATGTGGTTTACATGCCTCCTACCATTTAGTCCTTACAGTAACCATCTGAGGTGGGTACTATTTTTTTTTTTTTTCGGTACGCGGGCCTCTCACAGCTGTGGCCTCTCCCGTTGCGGAGCACAGGCTCCGGACGCGCAGGCGCAGCGGCCATGGCTCACGGGCCCAGCTGCTCCGCAGCATGTGGGATCCTCCCGGACCGGGGCATGAACCCGTGTCCCCTGCATCGGCAGGCGGACTCTCAACCACTGCGCCACCAGGGAAGCCCTGAGGTGGGTACTATTATTAGCCCTGTTTTACCGGTGAGAAAACTGAGGCTCAGAAGTTAGCTTGCTCAAGGTCACGCAGCAGATAACGGAATTCAAGCCCAGCCGGTCTGTTCTGGAGTAGCTGCTCCTGACCACCACGCCACAAGCTGTGCAGGCTATAGGGACCATGGCCTCTCAGTGTCCAATTAGAAACTCTTTTTGCAAGTCAGTTTCTGGTTAGAATGGAGGGACGCGGCGCACTGTAGGAATGATGGTGCTTTTTTAGGATTGTCTTACTGTTGTGCCTCCCTCTTTGAGCAAATAGTCTTACAAGGAATGTGTAACACCTGCCTTTCTCTTGGTCAGCGTATTGGCGTGGATGAGTCCGATGCTGTATGAGAACATCCTCTGATCATTGTAAAATCCTTTATTGATATCGAATCTGTTGATATTCATTCTAAATGTATGTAGGAACTAGACAGCAAGCACATTTACAAACAGGACAGATATTTTGAAAATTAGTATCGGCCCCCGAAGGGTCGGCCTCGAGAGTAGATGTGTGCACAGCCCCTCCAAGCCCAGGGTCAGGTGCCCCGAAGCCAGCCCTTGCTGATCGCCCTGTCCCCCCAGATTTTTTACCCGGTGGAAGCACAGCTGTCACAGTTAATGACCAGCTGTTTTTTATTTTAACAATGGCTATTAAAGCCCCCACACAAGTATTGTTTCTGTACTATTCCCTCAGCAACTTTGGTACCTGGTTCTCAAGCTTTAATCAGGTCACTGAACACAGTCTCCAAGCCTGAGCCCCTCCCCCCCTCCCCCAGGTCATCACGCAGAGTGAGTGCTTCCGGCTCAAGTGGCACTGTCAGATCTCTGCTGGGTGGACTTCACAGAGAAGGCAGAGGAAGGTTAGACGGGGCTCAGGTGGAGTGTTTCTAAAGCCATCTTAGGCAAAGGAGATGAAGCTTTGATGTAGACTTCGGCTATTTCCAAAGCAGCTTAGAAACAGAGGGGAAAACAATCTTGGTACTGGTCTTCCTGTATCAAAACTTTGCTCATTGTAGTGTCAGTATTCAGCATACAGGGAAGCCCAGGAAAGGACCCCTAGGACCTCTTTAACCACTCGGTGCCTCCTCCCTGGTATGGGACTACTGTGGTGCCATCATGCTACGTTCATCTCTTGGCTCCTACAAGAAACTTGAGCTGATTTTTATTGTTGTTGCTCTCTGTATGTTTGCACCATTTTATATCCTAAGCTGAGTTCTTGATTTTGCAGCAGCATACTAAAAAGCAGTGTGAACTGGCAGGTTTGGGGTATGGTTTGCAGCTGGTCTATCACTTCCTCTTACTGGAAGCTTCAGCTTCAAGTATGATACAATTATCATAGTTTACAGGACCTGAGCTTACATTTGCATCTTTTTAAAAACACTCTCTTTCCGCATTAATTTTTCGGTAGATGAATAGTCCAATACACTCATTTTATACACTTTCTCGTCTTGGTATAAATTCATATGGTCCGGTGCTATTGAAATCAGAGCACCGGACCTGATTTCTAAGCACCGAGGTCTAAGCCCTTTGGACAGTTTTTGGAGATTGAAAACGACCAAATGAATGCAGCCCTGGGTTACAGTAATATCTCTAACCATCCCCTTTACACTCATTGTCATTATTTAGGTTAAAATGTGTATGGAAGCCACAGTGGTTTTTCAGCATGCACAGATTACTGCAGAAACTTCCTCTATTAATGGAAATTATTAGAGGATGGAATTGGTACTTGAACAGCAAGAATGGCATTAATTATGGGAAAAGCAGTTGTATCTGGCAGTTGGCAAGCATGCGTTATTCTTCAGCTCTCTTCCATGGGTTTGTGTCCAGCCAGCATTAGAAATCCAAAAGCTTTTTATTTTGGCAAAGTTTTCACAGCATTTGGACTTCTCGCATCTAGATAAAAGATAATTTGGAAAGAAATTATGTTGATGAAATTGAAGAATTCAGTAATGAGTTCTGTGTAGATGAATCAATGCCCAATTAAATGATTATATCAAATCCAACTTTAAATGTTGACTTAAAATGATCACATTTTAAAGAGTTTGAAAGTAAGATGCTATACATCTAATCTGAAGAACAAAGCCCTATTACTCAGCCTGGTAGGGGAATGGGCTATTCTGATTGGTCCAAGAGTTTGATTAATGGAAACTTAGGACAGGAATTACCTGTATGCTGAGAATGAAAATCGTTTGCAATAACCTAGCTTATTTTCATTCCATAGTTCCCTTTCCTTTTTTGCAACTTTTCTCTGTTTCTCAGGGTTTTATTTTTTTCCTTTTTCCCTGTCTACACCCCTTTTTCAAGGCTTTCTTCTCTGTTTATCACTGTTTTAATGTTCTCACCACCCTCTACAAAATCTGTTTTTCTTTCCCACTGCTACTTTCACCTCTTCTTGTCCCTTCACAGCAGTGAATACAACCAATCAGAGCAACATTTGTTCCTTCATTCATTCACTCAATTAGCATTTATTGAGCCCTTGCCATGTTTAAGGCACTAACTTGACCGCTGGAAGAGCTACCAAAACTACGGAAGTAGACATCTTGCCATCAGCACAAAAGTGCATTCTTGGGATCCATAAAATGCCCAGTGCAATCAGATCGTTGAGCATATATGACAGGAACAACATAAAGCTGGAAAATTAGATGGCTGTCAGTTACTGAGAGCCTTTATTCGCTAGCTAATAGAAAACCATTGACAGGGTGTGTGTGTTTGGTTTCGTTGTTCAAATTAGGTTTCGACACAAGAACATCAGTTTTTCAGAAAGTCATCTGTTTAGTTCTTCCTTTCTCCTCCTCTCGTCTTCATTCATCTTCCTAGAACTGAATTCTGCTGGTATAGCAGTCGGTTGCAAAATAATTTTGTTAATATAAATGTAGGGCTATTGTGTGTCTGATTCCAGCATTAATGGTAGCATGGGTCTGGTAACTTTGTGAAGCTGCACGTTGAGGTACATGTTTAGCTCAACAGTGATTATTCCCAGTGTGCCCAGTAATTTATTCTATCAGATAAGCTTCCCCTACTAGTGTACTAGTATTATTTTTGAGCTATTAGAATCTTTTCTAAGCAATTACATACTTAAGGTTCCTAATGGTTTTGATTTATACTCCAGATTCAAGTTTAAATCTCAACTATAAGAATGTTTCTAGGTTGTTTTTTGTTGTTTTTTTTTTAAAGAAATGAAAATAAATCAGGACTAAATAAACAAAAGAGCTTGGGACTTCTCTGGTGGCGCAGTGGTTAAGAATCCGCCTGCCTATGCAGGGGACACAGGTTTGAGCCCTGGTCTGGGAAGACCCCACATGCTGCTGAGCAACTAAGCCCGTGTGCCACAACTACTGAGCCTGCGCTCTAGAGCCCACGAGCCACAACTACTGAGCCCGTGTGCCACAATTACTGAAGCCCGTGCTCCGCAACAAAGAAAAGCCACCGCAATGAGAAGCCCGCGCACCGCAACAAAGAGTAGCCCCCCCGCTCACCGCAACTAGAGAAAGCCCGCGTGCAGCAACGAAGACCCAGCACAGCCAAAAATAAATTAATTAATTAACAAAAGAGCTTGAAAGGTGCAGTCTTAATAAGACTTAACCAAAGGAAGATGTCATAAAGCTTCCTTAAAAACATTTTGATAGTATGTATCCTATTATTTCACAGGTCTGGTTCAAAAAACTAGGTAGCCATTAGGGAAACATTAATTTTTTTGTGTTAACTGCTACTGAGTAGATGTTTGAGACTTCTGTTTCATTGACTCAATAAATACTAATGAACAAGGTGATATGCCAGGCCTTGAGAATGTAATGGGTCAAAAAAGAGGCATTGTCTCAATTCTAATGAAGCTTGCAATCTGATGTCTTGTGTAAACCAAATTAATAGAGTGACACCATTCATGAATACTGAAAAAAAAAACCTGTAATACAGCAGGATATTTTTAACAAAAATAATCTTTTATTAAGTTATTTTTATTAAAAATTATTTTTGCTATAACAAAAAATTAACATGTATACGTATATTAATGCCTCCAGCTTTTTTTTTTTTTTTTTTTTTTTTTTTGCGGTACACGGGCCTCTCACTGTTGTGGCCTCTCCCGTTGCGGAGCACAGGCTCCAGACGCGCAGGCTCAGCGGCCACGGCTCACAGGCCCAGCCGCTCCGCGGCATGTGGGATCCTCCTGGACCGGGGCACGAACCCGTGTCCCCTGGATCGGCAGGCAGACTCTCAACCACTGCGCCACCAGGGAAGCCCCCTTCAGCTATTTTAAATAAATATCACTAGGCAATTGGGGTTCAGCTGTATGGCTATGATGACCATAAGCACATTCAGAGTGCTCACAGGCAGTCATAATTTCACGTGTTCCATCTCACTGCCAACATAGGTTTATTTGAACTTTCAGGTTTGATGCCTCAGTTCTTTGTTTAAGAAATAGAGCAACAGTAACTATAATGATCACTTCTAACATATGAGGCAGCATTAAGAGTGAGACAAGCACTACTTTGGGGTCAGGCAGATCTCAGTTTGGATCTTGTCTTTGCCACTGTATGACCCTTTGGGCAAGTTGCTTTAACATCCTCTGAACTCTAGTTTCCCCACGTGTAAAATGAGGCAGAAATGGAAATGGTCACATTGATTTTAACGCATGATACTGATTGTAGAGTGTTCCAGAGAATCTTTTCTTTCTAGTAACTATAATGGGAGTGATTTGAACTTGCCCACTGACTAAACTATTAAAAAAAATTCTGAAGAGCTTAACATTTTGCATATATTTACATTGTTTAGTCTTTATAAATGCAAGTATATTTTAAATATGCTAGAGAGCTTTAGTCAATGAGTATCCTTTATAAGACTTAATAGTTAGAAGAGATAGTATGAACTCATAAGGAATAATGTGAACAAACTATTATCATTTTCAGATTTAGTCATATTTTGAAGGTCAACTTTGTTTCTTTTAGGATGTGTAAAGAAGGTTGTCACAGAGTACAATAAACTAAAACAGCAGAGGAGTAAATAACTCACATATTATATCCAAGAAACAATTGGAAACCAAATTCAATAAGTACTGGGTATTAGAACCTAGTGATTACTGTAACTAACCAAAACTCCACCAAAGTTCTTTTTTTCTGTTCCTGGAAAATACAGGACAGGTGTGAACAGACAGATTTCTTGGGGAATGCTTTTCCTAATACCTTTTTTTTCATCTTTTCATCAGACCTTTGTCTCCTGCCAAGTAAGATGTCAGTCAGTGTTATATGTCAGTCAGTGTTACAAGATCTCTTTTTGTAGGTAGACAGATGGGAAAAGGAAATGAGGAGTGGTGTCTGGCTCTTTAATTAAAGATGTAGAGCCAGAGTTTGCTCTTCAAGCTTGTTGGCAAGACGCATATGCACACATGTACACACGCACACACACACATACACTAATGCACAAAGTGCATCTGATAGATGAAGCCAAGTTTGTAAATTGTATCCACAATCATAGTTTCTATGGTAACTGTATCTTAGGCCCAGACACAAACAGAGCTGGGCAGGAGGTGTCTGATTTTATTTTCTCCAAAGATAATCAGAAGAGAGATCATTCAGGCTGTTGCCCAATGTGTACATATGTATATGTATACATATGTATATGTGTACATATGTATATGTATATGGCTAGAACTTGGATGGTGCTAGCATGAGATTTAATGCTTAAATCCCAATAAATGTGTTATAACTTTATAATGTTGCAGATTGCTTTGCTGTCTTTGTCATTCAGCTTTAAAATAACTATGTGCATACATATAGTTACTATATTAATAAGGTGTAATTGGTTAACATAATGTGGAAACTATATACAAGATAACTTTTATATGTGTGTAGGTTAGAAGGGACTTTAAGAATTTATGTTTTAACTCCAACATTTTACAAGGGAGGAAAATATAGGCACAAAATGGTTAAAAGGCTTATCCAAGAGTTATTTTAAAAATATTTTTATTTGCTGTATTTTCTAAACTAGCAGATGTTCTAAGCAAGTCTATAAGCTGAATACCCAGTTATTTGACAAAATTACTGAAATTAGATTAGAGAAAATAAACACTTCAGAAATAATGGTTTGAACGAGTGTGTGTACTTTTGCTTCTCTAGATAGCATATCTGTAAATACATATCTCAGGAATAATATACTTCACATTGCAAAAGAGAAATAATTAAGCAGCTTATTTTAATTAGTTTCTTTTTGTTTAGATGGAATATTGTCAGTTGCCCTTCCTCCAAACATGTAGCATTTTAGCAGAGTGTCTGAATATTAGAAGATTCTCAAAGCCAAGTTTATAACTTTTTAGATGTTTTTATTGAGTTGATTCCTTTAAAAACCTTCCAGCCAAACCTATAGCTAGGTAAAAGCAATGTAATTAAAAGAAAGCTTCTGGAAACTGCTCAAAAATATCTGTCATGTTACCAACTTGAAATGAAAGGCTTATTTCCTAAAATGGCATCTACATTTTTATACTTTGCATTTTAATCTTATGATGTGTCTGGCAGCATGAAACTCATTCTTGGGTAATGGGTCTGAGTAAGACATATTTGTAAGTGAGGATGTTATGTGTAGGTGAAAAAGCTGTATTGCACCTTTGCACAGCCTTTCCATCACAGCAGCTTTTAAATTTCCTCAGGAAAATTGACTTATGGGACATAAATTACAACATTGGCAAAAATGTGTCCTGATCTGTAGGAATAGGAAAACATGTTAATTTTGAATTGTTTCCACTTTTTATCATCAGATATTTGATATATCCTTTTATTTTTAATGAATTGTTTAGAAATGTTTGAAAGGGCATTAAATCTTCCCCTCTTCCATTAATCTGCACATGGGGGAAACAGGGGTGTTAAATGGCCTCTTTAGTATATTGCTTTATGAAACTGCTGATTCTTGCAATGCCGGGCTACAAATACACACTAATTTAAGGAACACTGAATGTAAGTGGCAAGCTCCTTGCTTTTGTAGAGAAAAGACTAATAGCTTTATTTTAACAAGGCTCTTAACACCCCAGCCAGCAGCAGGCACTGAGTGAATGAAATGGGAGAACTCCCATGGACTAAAAGCATCTTAATTCAACATCCCCCCTGCTCGCCCCCCGCCCCCAAACACCAAGCCCTCCTGATAGGCTGTCATAAGCTGTCATAATCCAAACAAAGAAGATCGCCATGTGCAAGGCATACCAAGGTATGAGCTTTTCACGTTGTTTTGAATGAGCTCTCTGAAGTTTCACTTCCTGAGCAGCAGAGAGATAAATATGCCCAAAATCCAAGCATAAGTTCTAACATTACATTGTTGTGGAAAAGACTATGTTTCTGTTATGGCTTAAGTCAAGATTATTCCTATCAGATGTATATTTAGGTCATTACATTAAAAAAAAAAAAACCTGCATGATACGAAGTGAGATAAAGGGCTTCTTTAAAAAAAATTAATTGGATCAAAGCCGCTGACCTTATGTTTTTGTGATGTGAGACATTACCTAATAAGGAGTTCTTCAAGGAGACGCATTTCTGAGTCTTGTTGAGCACAGAGCAAAATGAGAAATGAGCTTATAAATGCCTCTGCCAGTTCTCTCTCCCCTCACTCCCTCCAAAAGTGGCTTGACTTCCTAAGGACCCGACTAAAACTTATAATTAGTTTCTCTTTGGCAACCCTCTAGCTTCAGTTTCCTACTTTCAGCTCACAGCTATTTGTAAGAATCTTTGTCCCCAACACAATAATCTGTATTGCCACCATTTCTGATTGGGATAGTAAAAGTGATCAAATTACAGGAGGAGATTAGATAAGTTATGATTTATCCATAAATCTTATATAGCTATTAAAATTCACGTTTGTGGAAACATATCTACTAGCACAGGAAAATGCCACTAGTAAATAGTTGGGAAAAATTTCTATATACCATTAAAATATGTATATATTTGTAAATGTTAACAGAGGTCATCTTTGGGTGACTTAAGGAGAAAAAAATAGGTAAATCTGTTTTTTAAATAATGGAACGCAAATGTATTGCTGTCATCTCCCTTGACTAACCGTGTGTCCCTGAGCAGGAAATGACTTTTCTCATCTCTGTGTCTTAGAGTACTTAGCATACGGCTCTAATGTTTAGAGTCACTAACAAATGTTTATTTACTTGAAAGTATTAATCTCATTTTCTGAGCATGATAGCATAAGACAGTGCAACCAGTGGGTGTTTATTTATTAGAAAACTGTAAAGGTTTTCAACACCATAGAGTCTGGCTTTCAATAAAGCACCAAGCAACATCTCATTGCCAATTCCCACATACCCTTTTACAGACTTTCTATCAGTCAATGTTCAGTTGCAGGGAACAGTATACACTCTAGCTAGTTTAAACAGGAACAAATTTATTACACCATATTAACAGGCTTACAGAATCATAAGGAAGGCTAGGAAACAAATTCTTAGATAAGCTTTCAGGAATGACTTCCCAAACCACACAACAGAACTAGGCTACCCAGGGCGCTTCCGCCATTTCTTTGAGGAAGGTTTTGGCTCCACGAGCCACACAATAATGCCTGTATCAGAAGCCACCATAATTAGGAAGGTGCCACAAACAGGAATTCACCTTTAGTGCCACCAGCTCCAAAGCTAGCTATGAAAGCTACACTCCACCCCCAGAAACTAGCAATGGCACATCTGCTAACACTGCCATGGGAAAACCAAGCACACCTTTGGACGTTCTTGCCAGAATCAACAGTGGAAGCATAGCCACTGCCTCAACTCCATTTCTCAAATGACATGGCCCACCTTAAATCACACCCAGAACGTTGACTACAAGGGAATTCTGGGAAAGGTAGTTTTCAGCTTTCCAGGCTCTATGGTTCAGAGTGACCCTCGACAAGGAGGGAGGATCGAGTAAAGCTCGCCAACACACCATATAAGCCACAGATCTTGTCTTACTGAAGCTCTTGGCTGCTTTTGACACTGAACCACACCCTCTTTTGTGGAATTCTTTTCCCTTAATTCCTGTGAACGTTCTCTCCTTGCTCTCTTCTTGACCAACAACTTTTACTCAGACTCCCTCCTGGGTTCAATTTTTTTTTTGCCTGCCCCTTAAATTATGGTATTTCTAAGATTATTATTGGCATTCTCTCTTTTCATCACATGTCTTTTCTTCTACTCTGTCCCTGTAGATTCTTCCTGGGCAGTCTAATTCTTTTCCAAGGTTTCAGGTACCAACTATAGGCTGAATGTTTCTCAATTCTACATCTCTAGACCAGATTTTTCTTCTGCATCGCAAACCTTTATACTCAATTATCTCTCAGACATTTCCATCAGATGTCCCAACTCAAGCTTAATATATCTAAGTGTTCCCTCCTCCAACCCCTACCCCTACCCCTACCCCCTAAATCTGTTCTTTTTTTAGTCCCATCTTGGCAACAGTTATCAAATTCACCTAGTTGCTAAGTTCAGAAACTTAGGCATGATTCCAGACACATCCTTCCCATTAATTCTCAGTCAGTTGTATTAAATTTACCCTCTTAACATCTTTATGATGCTCCCTTGTCTCCATCCTTTTGAATAGCCCCTTGTTTAGGCCTTTATCATCTCTGACTTAGACTGTCGCGGGAACCTCCATACTATGGCAAGAATAATCTCTCTAACTGTTCCATATGTGCTATCACTTATGGAATATCACTTCTCAGTGGGTTCACCATCAACTAATGGTAAAATCAGGTTCCTTGGCATGAGCTCCTCCAAGATCCAGTCTATGGCAGTTTCTCCAGAGCTTGGACTCTGAGATCAGACAGACCTGAACCTTGTCTCAGATATGCCGTGTCCTAGCTGTATGACCTTAGCCAACTGCTCAGTTTTCTCATGTACAAAATTGGGCAACCATTGGGGATATTTGGGAGGAATGAATGGGCTAATGCAAATAAAACATTTAGCCTCGTGCTTGGCACTCAATAAGGGTCAAATAAGTGTTAAATTGTAGTAATCAAAGAAGTACTAAAAAATGGAGGGAGAGTCCGTGTTGGAAAGTCTATGTTCTTGGGTAGAGTCAATATTGTCTATATGTCCGTTCTTCCCAGCTTGATCTATATATTCAATGTACTCCCAATCAGAATCCCAGCAAGTTACAAACTGATTCTAAAGTTTATGTGGAGAGGCAAAAGTCCCAGAATAGCCAACACAATGTTGAATGAGAAGAACAAAGTTGGAGGACAGACACTACCCAACTTCAAGACTTACTATAAAGCTACAGTAATCAAGACAGTATGGTATTGGTGAAAAAAATCAACAAATAGATCAGTGGAAGAGAATAGAGAGCCCAGAAATAGACCCACAGAAACACAGTCAACGGATCTTTGACAAAGTTGCAAAAGCAATATAATAGAGCAAAAATAGTCTTTTCAACAAATGGTGCTGGAACAACTGAACATCCACATGCAAAAAAAAAAAAAAGAAGAAGAAAGAAAAAAAGAATCTAGACACAGACCTTATAGTCTTCACAAAAATTATCACAGACCTAAATGTAAGATGCAAAACTGTAAAACTCCTAGAAGATAACATTGGAAAAAATCCAAATGACCTTAAATTTGGTGATGACTTTTTAGATATGACACCAAAAGCATGATCCATGATATATATGGGAACTCTCTGTACTTTCCTCTCAATTTTGCTACAAACCTAAAACTTCTCTAAAAAATAAAATCTATTTAAAAAATTGCACTAGTGGCAATAATATTGTTGTAACCATAATAGTAGCACCAGTGATGTTGTTGCTACTGTTACTAATATCCTTTTCCTTAGAGCCTCTGTTTCTTCTTTTACCAAAATGTTGACATTCCCTGGGAACACAGTGCTCCTTTTATGCCTCCATGTTGTTTCACTTTGGTTCTGTCTACTGAGAATGCCTTCTCCTGCTACTCCTACCCCCTCCTCCTCCTAACAAACTCCTCCTCATTCATATTCAAGTTTAAATGAAGCTTCAACACCCCCATGAAGCTGTCTTCAACTCTCCCAGGTGGACTCTGGTATCTGTTCCTTCAGACTCCCACTACCTCCTTCAGACTGACACTCCAGCGGTGATCTCATTGTACTGTAATTGTTTGCAGGCCTGTCTCTTTTATATTTAAAGCAATGAAGAAATCAAGCCGCTGTTCATTGTTTTGAAAGTGGTACCTAATGTGGCATTAGAATACAGAAGGTGTTCAGTAATTACTAACTGAATGATTGTATTAAAGATGCTGCAGTATTAATAGGGAAACACACAAATACATATACAATTGGGGAAGAATGGAATAATTTTTTAATTGAAGTATAGTTGATTTACAATATTGTGTTAGTTTCAGGTGTACAGCATAATGATTCGGTTATACATATATATGTGTATATCTATGTTCTCTTTTTGATTCTTTTCCATTATAGTGTATTACAAGATATTGAATCTGTGCTATACAGCAAATCCTTGTTTATCACTTTTACTCTCATACTCCCAATTTATCCCTCCCCTCCTTCCCCTTTGGTAACCATAAACTTGTTTTCTATGTCTGTGGGTCTGTTTCTGTTTTGTAAATAAGTTCATTTGTATCATTTTTTTAGATTCCGCATATAAGCATTACCATATGGTATTTGTCTTGCTCTGTCTGAATTACTTCACTTAGTGTGATAATCTCTAGGTCCTTCCATGTTGCTGCAAATGGCAATATTTCATTCTTTTCTGTGGCTGAGTAATATTCCACCATATATATATATGTATGTGTGTGTGTGTGTGTGTGTGTACACACACACACACACACACACCCCACATCTTCTTTATCCACTCACCTGTTAATGAACACTTAGGTTGCTTCCATGTCTTGGCTATTGTAAATAGTGCTACAGTGAACACAGTGGTGCCTGTATCTTTTTGAATTAGAGCTTTCATCTTTTCCAGATGTATGCCCAGGAGTGAGATTGCTGGATCATATGGTAACCCTATTTTTAGTTTTTTTGAGAAACCTCCATACTGTTTTCAAGAACAGAATAATTTTTGATGTGTAAGCATGCCATCCATCTTTTGAAACCTGGCCTTTGCTCTTCTACTTCCATGAAGTTTTTCCAAACACCTTCATCTGTGCTTCTGCTAGTAACATCCTGAATGACATTGGTTCATGCATTGTCCAACGTCACTCTTTAATTATTTCATTTCTGATCCTTGTTTTCCCAACAAGACTAAAAGCTGCTTAAGGATAAGGATCATCCTACATTTCACAGAATCTAGCATGCCAGCAGCTTACCAGAAGAACCACAGCACATGGGCGCTGCCTCCTGAGATCCCAGAATGTTGACTGCCATTATTAGGCCAGGCCAGTTCAGATAACGGCCCTGAAAGTATTAACTTGGAGTTTTGTGGCCACGTGAAAAAAATTAGTTGTAAATGTCTGAAGCCATCCTAAGGATACATAAATATGTTTTTCTTTTTTTTTAATTTTAATTTTACCCACAGTCTCCTAAAAGACCCACCTCATTCCTTATTCTTCTGTATCTATGGCAACGAAGCATGATGTTTTTATAACAACCACAATTAGTAATCTTCAACATATTTCTGGTATTTACATTAATTCTCCCTCCATAAAAAATAGGTCAAAAACAAAACAAACCTTAGACAGGAGTGACTGGGGACAATATTTCTATCCATCGCTTCTTTTTCTGTGCCATTTATTTATCCCCTAACTGTCTGACACCATCCTTGCCCCTAGTTTTTGTTAAAAAGGTTAGCAGTTTAAATCAGGGCTTTATCCTAATGCAGAGAATTCTGTCTCTCTGTAGTTACTTCTAAAGCTGTAAGTGCAATCTTCCTCCTACCTAGGTAGCTATTGGGCTGTCAACCTCTCAGATGACGCCAGGTGCTCCTATGTATTGGTGAAATATAAAGAGGTTTTACAGGGCACACTCCTAAGGGCCTCCTGTAATAATGTGACACCAGGAATAGTCTTTCTTAACTCTAACTGTGCGTATATTCTCGTTTTGCAACACCTCCCCTGACAAACCCTCCCTACACACACCACCCAAGCTGGGATGGTGGTTGCATAGAGAGCTGGGACTTTTCGTAGGAGGAAAATAAATTCCAGCTTGAGTACTACCCAGAAAAATTTCCTCTACAACCTTGACACTGTTACTTCCTGTGCTTATTAGCAAACTTCCCCTTCCCCTCCATTATAAGAGGCCAGGTTTTCTATTTACCCCTTCCATGCGCATTATATGAGAGCTACCCTAGCACAAGAGTGAGGACACAGGTGGCCATAAACCACATGTGTTGACGGGAACAACTGAGGAATTGATCAGTCACCAAGTACCTTCAAATACCATGTTCGTCGCATATGTGTCTTTAGTTGGTATGATAGATACAGAAAGACTATATGTAAAGTCTTTAGATTCATGGCACTAACACACTTTATTGAGAACCTACTGGGGCCAGTCACTCAGTGCCCGTCAGAATCTGAGGCTGGTGGAAGAGACCTGAAGAGAGGTGAACACAGGAAGTACATAGGAAGGGACAAAAACCAATAAAGACCAACACTAGATTGAAAATAGTTTGTCACTTCTCTGTGTTTGTTTATAAGGGAGCGGGCTCAGTGAGGTTCAGGTGATCAGAGAGGGCTTCATAGAAGCTGTGGAAGAGGTAGCTGATTGCCACCGATCCCAGGTAGTAAAGAAAGGTTTCGTGGAAAGTATACACTCTTATCACAGCCAAGAGGAGCCTAAGGAGATGTGATGACTAAATGTAATATGGTGTCCTGAATGGGATCCTGAACAGAAAAAAAAATTAGATAAAATCTGAATAAACTATGAACTTGAGTTAACAATACTGTATTAATATTGATTTATTAATTGTAAGAAATATACCATAGGAATATGAGATGTTAGTTATAGGGAAACTGGGTGCAGACTATATGGGAACTCTCTGTACCATCTTCTCAATTTTCCTGCCAGTCTAAAGCTGTTCTGCAAACTAAAGCCTATTTTGAAAGAAAAAAAAAAGCAGTCTTAACAATCTACAGAATATCCCTGGCATGGTGACAGGAGGGAGTCAGTTTGACAATGACCCTTTTTTTGAAAGAAGTGACTTTGTCGTTAAATGCCATGTTTGTGACTCGATCATCAGTTCCTATAACGATGCTGAGTTCTTGCCTGCTTTCCCGTGGTTAATTTTTGGCAGGCGGCAGCAGCATTTGTGCAGTGATTACAATTTTGAGATGCATTGACAGTAACCAGGGTGCATAATGGATCTTCATCTCTAATTACTTTTCTCTCCACAGGTGTCTGGAAAGGGTCCAGATGGGAATGCACACAACCTCCGCTTTGAGGGGATGGAGAGACAGTACGCCTCCTTACCCAGGTAGGTCACCATCCCACCCGCACATAAAGTCTTCAGAAAATACACATGAAATAGAAATCTGGCTCTGAAATGGGGAGTATGTTATAATTTTGCCTTACTGCATCTGCCACAGCCCTCGTGCCATCTTCACAACTGTGCTAATAATTGAAACACTTGTGGGTTGTTTTTTAAGGGAAGAAAATAGTATATCATTGCAATTGAACATGTCAGCAAGAATATTGGATTCTGAATGGAAATCCTAAGCCATTGCTGTAAACATGGTATTGAACAGCCTGTACCCAGCTTAGAGACAATAAAATAGTAAATCCTCTGTCCTAGGAATCACCCACAAGGAAGGGCATGCCAGCCTTAACCCTGGAGCTTCATGTGGGTGTTAAAAAGCAGGAGAGAAATATGAACCTGGAAAGGGGTTCTTTGCTTGATTTAGAGCCTGACCGTGTTCTTTGGGCAATAAGCAAATATTGGTGAGAGGCACCGACACAGTGTGGGGAAAAGACAGCTGCGTGGGAAAGTTCGCTTGGTGATTCTGGCCTAACAGGATCCACTTATGCTGTAACTAGACACCCCTGAAAATGAGATACAATTCTCAAAGGTTTGTGCTCTTATCTGTGAGATGAAGAATAATTTTAGTCTGTAATCAATGGCACATGACAAAGAGGAAACCTTTCCAAGATGACATACAGTGCCGTGACTATGGGAGTTGAGTGAGTTGAGAGTGTGAGAATTTGTGAGTTAGAAAACAAAAAACAAAGAAAGGTTAATGCCAGGCAGAAAACTAAAATGTTACAGAATATCTGCTTTTAAAGAGGGGGGTGGTGGGGAGGACCCTAAGTAGATCTTTTCTGTCATCATACTGAATTGCTGAAGTGCTAACTCAGAGCTGGGTTACCGTTTTGAGTTGCGTGTTGGCTATATTTCTGCGTGTGAAATGACAGAATTAACAGCCCGAATATTACAACAGGCATAGCCCAAGCGACCATTTGCTCTTATAAATAGTATGTTGATTTTCAAAAGTAATAAAATCTCAAATCTAGCAGAGAACCAATTTTGAACACTGATTGGGCAGGATACCCAAAATACAGTATTTTAAAAGCTCCTGTACAACTATATTTTATCTGCGTTTTCCCTTTGTATATGTTGTCTCATAGTTATTTTTCTCATCCTTGATTTCTTTCCTCTCCTTATTTTTTTCCCTGGCTTAGTATTTTGTTTTCATTTTAAAAAATAGAAGTAGTCTCCAAAATTCATTTTAAATATAAAATTTCTGGCTTTCAGTATTGAAGTGCATGGAAATTGTGGTTAAGGCAGATGGAAAGTACTGTATTCTTAGGATGGGAAGAAAAAGGAAAACTGGAAACAGTTTAACGTCTTCCTGGCCAACTTGTACTCAGACTTCGGAAATGGATTTTTTTTTTGTTTTTGATACAAATCAAAAGCCCAGAAATAGCATTTATAAGTACAGAAATTCAACAAATTTCACTCATTCATTCCTTCCCCAAGTATCTACTGATCATCTACTATGCATCAGGCCCTGAGAGTCTGGAGACTGGGGATGCCGTGGCTCTAGACACCTAGACAAGGACCCGCCATCTAGGACAGGAGGCAGCAAAACAACTTTTTGTGAGAGTACAACCAATGCTTAGATTAGTAATGATTAACATAAAGTCCTCTGAATTTCCAACTCCTATTTATTTTAATTAATAAGCCCTGAAATGCTCAGCCATGGCTGACTCTAAACGCATCTATTTTAGGATTAAACACTGTGGAGGGAGTGTTTTGACAGAGGCAATACGTTGATGCTCTGTGTGGCTCTGGAGCTATCATCGCAATATATGAATTGACAAAATCCTGCCAGCCCCGAGAATATAACTGTAGCCAAAAGTGAAGCATCTTAGACTGAAAACAGTTTTGACGAACAGTGCACTCACACACGTAACACAGTGGTAGAAGTGATGAGCTGCACGTGCTAACACACCTTTTTAGCTACCTGGCAAGAAGGAGTCATGATGGACGATAAATAAGGCTCAGACAAATGCATGAGAGGTCCCTGGCACTGGTTTCTTAATGCAGGGGCTTGAACTTGAGTTTCCATCTCAATTATCTAAGGGGGATATACAAAGTATCCCCACCAGCATGCTCTAATCCATCGAGGGTGGGTCCATATTTACCCAACGGGATGCAGAATGCCGAGGCAGGGGACAAGCTACTGGCTTCTGTGTGCCGGTGACATTTACTCTGGTTTTCTAGTCTTCTCCCGCCCCTAGAGATTTTACTGTCCACTTAATTGAATCACCCCAGCTCCACTGCTCCTTTGGTCAGGGGAGTGAGGCGAACACATCTCTGTAGGCACCAGATCCCCTCTTAGTCACAGAGGTGGAGAGCTTTAAAATATTTATGGAGTTAAATTTTTAATTAAAAATCGGAATAATTCTATCTACAGGAAGTCAGTGGCCAACCTTATAGGGGACTTAATATGCTACTGACTGACTTGGTTCCTCTGCTGTTTGTGGAGAGCATCACAGGAGTTTTAAGATACACTCAACAGTGTTGATTTATATGCCAAATTTGGAGCCATCAACATGGAGAGAAAATGCCCCCCAGTGCATGGAGTTGGGGAGGAGCCCTGGTCAAGGGACACCCTGCTATGCTTTCATGGAACTCTGTCGTTTTAAAGTGGGCCGTGCAGCCTGCTGCCAGGCTGGATGACACCTGACAAAATAAAGCCAGAACCCTAGCCAGTTCAGGAAAAAGATAATTCCCAGCACTTGCTAGTTATGAGGTTGCCTAAGGCTAAGGGCTAAGCGATGTTAAGTGTTATCGTTAAGCAATTTTAAATCTTCTGCCTCTGAAGAAAAATGACTTTATTTCTTTTCTCCTGAGGGTGCTGTTTTGGAAAGCGGAGCACGGTTGTACTACAGCCTCGTTAGCAAGCGCCAGGCTTTTCCCAGGGCCAGTGTTTTAGCATCCTCTCCAGCCCCCACTTCTCTCTGGTAGTAAACAGAGCAAAATCAGCATCCCCTTATTCTTGCCTGACACAAATTATTACTCGCCCTGGGTGAGCAGGGAAGTGGCTGTTTCCAGGGCTGCTCTAATGTGTGAGCAACAACGTGCGTATTTTTGCAAACAGCTTCTTTTTCACTTCAGCCTCCCAGCCTCTTTCAATTCTCGAAGGCCCCATTCTGATTTTACAGGCCTCCTCCAGGTCCGTCTGTTCAGCAGTGAACTCTCTCCTCTCCCATCTGAAGCCTCCATCATTCCCACCTGGCCCATCCCCGGCCCCATGGGATCCCATTATCCCTTCTCTGCAGGTGGCTCAGTGCATCAGCACATGAGGTTGCTCTTCCGGGCTTGTAATCAAGTGTTGAGTCCTGAGGAGGGAACAAAAAGGCTCTACATCTCTTCTGTGGTCCTACATGCGTGAGTGCTGAAAGGTTGCTGGAGAAACTCATAAAAGCATTCACTGGTTCCTCTACAAAATTCACATTATCCAACCCCAGCTGGGCCCCTGCTGCTGTCCAGAATTCCTTTTAGTCGTGCTGTCGACTCCCTTGACTATCCCCACAGTGGCCATTCCAAACCTTTTCTGCTCCCGTTAAGTTCTGCAAAGATGACTAAGCCCCCCAAGCCCAATCTCTAGAGATGATCTCACTTCCTTTCCTTTACAGCCTTGAGACATTCAACCTTAGTTCCTCAACTTCTCCCTACAATTCAGGCTTGCTCTGTCTTCACTAACACACACTTCCCAAGGGGAGACATGAAGGCATGGACTTGGAGTCAGGCCATAATTACAGCCCCGTCCATCACTTCTCACCTGGGTGACCTTGGGCAAGGATCCAACTGGTCCAGGCTCAGTTCTTTAATCTGCAAATTGGGGATTATATTAGGGACTCTGTACAGCGCCTGTATGAGTATTAAATACAAATGATACAAGCAAAACCCTTAGTGAAGAGCCTGCCTGACATATTTTAAGGATTCTTTTATATTGTTAGTTCTTTTTAATTTTCTCTCTGGGGATGACATGTTCCTTTCTTTTATGAGTCAAACCTATACAGCAGAGCTCATTCTCACTGGCTTCTTGGGGGACCCTACACAGTCAACTACCCCTCTCTCAGCTGCATCTTTAAGCCCTTGGCAATTGCTTTCCTCCCCCTGCCTACTACTCTGAATGCATAGTCTCAGCTGCACAGTTCACTGGGAATTCCTCAGCGTGGAGAAGGGAAGCGCCAGCAGCTCATGGAGATATGCTGGGGACATAACTGAGGCTGAAGGATTAGCCAACGCTTAGGGAAGGACCAGCAGTCCGGATGATCAAGGAAGAGGGCACAGCAAACTGAAATGATCTGAATGATAAGCTGTGCTGTGGACATGCTGGGAGACAGCAATCCTTATAAATAGGGAGCTCATATCAGGGATATAGGAGTTGACTCGGGTCTAGGCAAGAGGCTATGGCCCCTGGCCAATAAGACTTAGATGCAGACCCAGTGTGTCCCCGGTGGTGGAGACCCACCCAGTGTGAGTTAACCAGCAAGGCTGGACATGATGTTTGTGCTCCTAGGACAGATATGATGAGGGAGCAACACTCTCTGGACCAGTGCGGGGAAGTCCTGAGATATCGCGAAAATACTCCTGTTGTCTCAGGACTGGACAGTGCTGATTGAGCCTGCAGCTGTAGTGACTCATAGCCGAGCAGGGCTCAGGTGGCAGGACTACCCCCTGAGCTTGACTGTAGTCCATCCGAGAAAACAAAGATCTTCCCTTAACCCTCCTTCCTCCTCCAATTCCCATTTTCCTGCTTTAGGAAAAAGTGGCTCTATTTCCACACCACCCACTGAACTCTTGCCTCTTGCCCCAGGCTTCTGAACATGTCACTGATGCTTCCAGCGGACTCTGCTTCCAGCCCTTTTCTTTCTTTCTTTTTAATTTTTATTTTCTACTGGAGTAGAGTTGATGTACAATGTTGTGTTAGTTTCAGGTGCACAGCAAAGCACCTCAGTTATACACACACGTCTCTATTCTTTCCAGCCCTTTTCTTTTTCTCTTTTTTTTTTTTTTTTTTTTTTTGTGGTACGCGGGCCTCTCACTGTTGTGGCCTCTCCTGTTGCGGAGCACAGGCTCCGGACGCACAGGCTCAGCGGCCATGGCTCACGGGCCCAGCCGCTCGCGGCATGTGGGATCTTCCCGGACCGGGGCACGAACCCGTGTCCCCTGCATCGGCAGGCGGACTCTCAACCACTGCGCCACCAGGGGAGCCCCAGCCCTTTCCTTTATGTGGATTCTGTCTGAGCTGCCTCCTCTATTCTTATAGGTTCAGTTCTCATCACTACGATGATGAATCCAAAATGAACCTTCCTATCTCAGTCTTACTGTGACCCAGTTACAGCTGCTGCTTAAGGTACCCATCCTTCTACCTCCAAGAGACCTCAAAGCCCCCGTGCCACAACCCAAGCCCTCTGCCACCTTTCTTTAGTTCTTCCTTCTTTCAACGTCCATAACATTGATTTAGCGCTTTACCAGCGCCACCGAAAACACCTTGAATTAGATATTGATTCTTTGCTGCCACTTTCCACCACTGTTGGATTATAAATCCCGTGGAAGAAAGGATATTGTTTTATATCCATCGTTTTTTACACCTATCAACAGGACCTAACATAGGACCATGTATACAGTAAGTTTTTAATACGTGGGTACAAAGATGAGAATAGATTTGTTTTTATATAAGTAAGTTGTAGGAAAAAATTCCTCCCAAGATTTTTTGACCATTTATTTTAGGGCACTATTTTCCAGGAAGAGTATTGATTTTCCCATGAGAATGTCCCTTTTCTCTGGAATCAGTAAAGCCCAGACTTCCAAATAGTTGTCTCCTGTTGAGTGCTTACCATGAACCAGGCACTCTTCTAAATGCTTTGTATCCACTGACTGACTTAATGCTCACAACAGTCCTATGACTCAGTACCAACCCTATCATTATCCTCATTTCATAGGCAAGGATACAGGCAGAGAGAGATCAAGTGAAATTGTCCAAGTTCAACAGCTGGAAGTGGCAGAGTTGGGATTTGAACCCAGGCAGTCTGGCTGCAAGTTTGTACAATTAACTTCTGGGGCTCAGGTCATCCAGCTCAGAGTAACATCCACACTGTGCGATTATCCCATGCCCTTGTCTTATTTGCTCACCTGCTTATCATTCTCACTAAAGTGTAAGTGCCTTCGAGGACAAGGGACCGTATTTTATTCATCAGAACATCACTAACAGACAGGCTTGGTAATGCCTTTCAACTGTTTCTGCCATGCTGTCATAAAATCAATTCTTTTCCCATTCCCTGGGGTCCTTCCCTTGAAATATGAACAGTTTAGTGTGTAATTGCTAGATGAACGTTGAGCAATAGACTTTGCCTACCAAGAAGGGAATCCTGTTTTGTTAGAACGCTCCTGAGAGTTGAAAAAGCAGTATCTGCAAATTGGTGCTTTGGTTCTTTGAGATTAAAATTAATATCTATCCAGAAGAAAAAGGATGGCGATAAATTTTCTGGTGGAAATCTGCATTAGCACTCCCGAGGAGAGAGACTCGCTTTCCCGAGGCTGATGCAGGACAGAGGCCTGCTCGGGCCAGGTGTGGCTTCTGGTCCTGATGATGCTCTCGCCTGTATTCCATGAGTTACTTGATGGGGAAGAGACGTCTCTCTGAACAGCTCAAGCAGCTAGAGCGTGGCTGTGTAATGAGAAGCAACATACTAGAACTGATTTTGGGCAGAAAGAGCAGCTCTAGAAGGAGCTAACAGCTTATGCTTGCTTTCTGGGAGCCCAGAATAAACTCGCTTTCTAAGCGTGTTCCCAGTGTTTTGGTGCTGGTTAGGACTGTGTCCAGGTCAGAAGAACACGCCGTAAGAGCATACTTCCGCTTTAATGTTTCCGTTAGCTCACTTTGTGGGTTTCGGGTTTCTCGTCTGTCTGTGCCGTTGCCCAGCCCCAGGAAGACTCCAATCACAAGTGCACGGCTAACTTTGAAGCCTGCAACATGCTCAGCGCCTACTAGGTTACATCATCCACAGAGTCGTTTACCTCACTGCTTAAGGACACTCTCCCTCTCTGATTTCTCGTTCTCATCTCCAGTTAAACTTCTGCTCTGCTCACAGCTATTGAATTTTCCTTTGCCGACCTTGCCTTGTTTTCTAGCCCTTGCTAAGCAGTTGGCAGTGACATTCAAGTTCTGCAGAGATCTCCACCAATGGCACAGTCCGGGTCGTTGCTGAAGCTAACGGAGGTCGTGATTCAATGAGTTCAGTGAAAACTTGAGCAGTCAGCAGGTGTATATGTGTGTGAGCGTGTGTCCGGTGTGGGTGGAGGTTTGGCCATGTGGATCTGTAGAAGTTGACAAAGTCTCCATACTGCCTAATCGAGTACTTCTCTCTGCCACAAGGCCAGTTTGTCAAATAAGATGTTTCACGAAAATATATGTACTGCTCGCCACAGCCCTGGCAGCTGGTCGAATGTTCATCCAGGGTTTGAGGCCATTACAGCTAGTACTTTCTCTCAGCAAGTCTCTAGACGGAGCCCTGTCGCATTTCATCTATAGATCCGACAAATCAAGACCGGTCGCCCCATCACCCTCCTTGTGGCACAACTTTATCAGAACAGCCTTTCTTGCAGTGAAAAGCTACCTCTCAGCATCCCTGTCTATGACTGCTGCTCTGACTTTGCAGGCCAGCTGAGATGGGCTGAGGAACTTGTCTTTAGCGCATCTCCCACATCTGCATGTGACAGAGTTTAATGCTTTTGAAAATCAATGGAGCTCTTTTAACCCACCAGATTCAAATTTCTCATCCTTTCTCCTCAGTCCCTGAAAATCTAGTCTCTACTACCCCTGCCCTGTAGAGTAAGCTGCCTATTTGACTGGCCCTTCTACCACCTCACTCTTAATGCAGAGGACAAAATGATGAATTAGCAGCAATTTAATTCTTTGTGAGATTAAGATGTCTCTCAAGACGTCAACTCAAACTTCCTGAAACATGCAAAAAGCCCTAGCATGTAATACCGCCTTAAGATGCCAAGCAGCTGAGATCAGGGGGTTAATGCTACTGCCATATCATTTTTATGCCACTTAGTTCCTCAGATAAAAGTCCATTTTAATCAAACTTTTTATCATTTCCTCATAGCCAATATATCCTTGATGCCAGTTGGAATATTTGATATTATTCAGTCGAAGGCCTCCATTATGAGTTTAGTTAGAATGTTAGTGATTTAAAACAAGTTCGGACCCATTACAGTACTGATGTCCCCAGAATTGTTTTAAATGAATCTTTTTTTTATTGAAGTATGGTTGAATTACGATGTTGGGTTTATTTCTGCCGTACAGCAAAGTAACTCAGTTATATACATATATACATTCTTTTTTCTATTCTTTTCCGTTACGGTTTATCCCAGAGTACTGAATATAGTTCCCTGTGCTATACGGTAGGACATTGTTGTTTATCCCTTCTATATGTAATAGTTTGCATCTGCTAACCCCGAATTCCCAGTCCATCCCTCCCCCCGCACCACTCCCCCTTGGCAACCACAAGTCTGTTCTCTATGCCTGTGAGTCTGTTTCTGTTTTGTAAATAGGTTCATTTGTGGCAATATTTATATTCCACATAAGTGATATCATACAGTATTTGTCTTTTTCTTTCTGACTTACTTCACTTCGTATAACAATCTCTAGTTGCATCCATGTTGCTGCAAATGGCATTATTTTGTTCTTTCTTATGGCTGAGTAGTATTTCATAGTGTATACATATGATATCTTCTTTATCCATTCATCTGTCGATGGGTATTTAGGTTGCTTCCATGTCTTGGCTATTGTGAATAGTGCTGCTATGAACATAGGAGTACATGTATCTTTTTGAATTATTGTTTTCTCTGGGTATATGCCTAGTAGTGGGATTGCTGGATTATGTGGTGATTCTATTTTTAGTTTTTTAAGGAATCTCCACACTGTTTTCCACAGTGGCTGCACCAACTTACGTTTCCACCAACAGTGTAGGAGGGTTCCCTTTTCTCCACACCCTCTCCAGTATTTGTTATTTGTAGACTTTTTAATGATGGCCATTCTGACTGGTGTGAGATGGTACCTCATTGTAGTTTTTATTTGCATGTTTTAAATGAATCTTGGTGGACCACATGTATTAAATTCCATAGATTTTTACTTTTCCCTCATTTTCCGTAGAAATTCCTAAACTGTTACATATTTGTTAAGCACTCTTTTTAGAAGAAGAAGAAGATGTGCTTGCTATTTCAAATAGAGTGCTAAATCTGGCATTACCTTGAACTTGAAACATGTTAAGATTGGTAAGCTGACATCCGTGTTTTCCCTCCTGCACATATATTTTAAAGTTTTAGCATTTATTTCCCAATTCTCCAGCGAAAAGGAAAGAAAAGAAGGTTATTTTGTGCATAGGAAGGTACTTAGAGTGTTTCTTTATCTCTAATTTCTCATATTCTTTGGTCATTCTTGATGTTTGCCTATTGTATGGTCATTCTACCACCTGCCCCCAAAAGTTCCGCGCACTGGAATTACTGTGGTGAGTTTCTTGACTGCGCCGAGCTGTTATGCACGATGTACCGCTCTCCCTCTGCACCCGCCTCCCCATCTTCTACATCTCTCCAGCCATTTGCTACTGTCTCTTGGCCCAAGTTCCGCTGTATACAGGTTTTGTCCTGGCGTCAACCTACTGCAGGCATAGACACTCTGAATAAACCAAGTATATTAATTCGTTGTAATATCTGGTTTGTATATATTTGTGAGGCCTGTGCTTTATGATTCTTTGAAGTGACATGATATCACCAAAACATGCAGGGATCTTGGATAAAAAATGAGTGCCTCCCCAAGAATATACAGGGGAGAATGGACAGCCTCTTCAATAAGTGGTGCTGGGAAAACTGGACAGCTACATGTAAAAGAATGAAATTAGAACACTCCCTAACACCATACACAAAAATAAACTCAAAATGGATTAAAGACCTAAATGTAAGGCCAGACACTATCAAACTCTTAGAGGAAAACATAGGCAGAAACTCTATGACATAAATCAGAGCAAGATCCTTTTTGACCCACCTCCTAGAGAAGTGGAAATAAAAAGAAAAATAAACAAATGGGACCTAATGAAACTTCAAAGCTTTTGCAAAGCAAAGGAAACTGCAAACAAGACAAAAAGACAACCCTCAGAATGGGAGAAAATATTTGCAAATGAAGCAACTGACAAAGGATTAATCTCTAAAATATACAAGCAGCTCATGCAGCTCAATGTCAAAAAAACAAACAACCCAATCCAAAAATGGGCAGAAGACCTAAATAGACATTTCTCCAAAGAAGACATACAGATTGCCAACAAACATATGAAAGGATGCTCAGCATCACTAATCATTAGAGAAATGCAAATCAAAACTACAATGAGGTATCACGTCACACAGGTCAGAATGGCCGTCATCAAAAAATCTACAAACAATAAATGCTGGAGAGGGTGTGGAGAAAAGGTAACCCTCTTGCACTGTTGGTGGGAATGTAAATTGATACAGCCACTATGGAGAACAGTATGGAGGTTCCTTAAAAATCTAAATATAGAACTACCATACGACCCAGCAATCCCACTACTGGGCATATACCCTGAGAAAACCATAATTCAAAAACCGTCATGTACCAAAATGTTCATTGCAGCTCTATTTACAATAGCCAGGACATGGAAGCAACCTAAGTGTCCATCAACAGATGAACGGATAACGAAGATGTGGCACATATATACAATGGAATATTACTCAGCCATAAAAAGAAACGAAATTGAGTTATTTGTAGTGAGGTGGATGGACCTAGAGTCTGTCAGAAAGAGAAAAACAAATACCATATGCTAACACATATATATGGAACCTTAAAAAAAAAAAAGGTTCTGAAGAACCTAGGGGCAGGACAGGAATAAAGATGCAGACGTAGAGAGTGGACTTGAGGACACGGGGAGGGGGAAGGGGAAGCTGGGATGAAGTGAGAGAGTGGCATGGACATATATACACTACCAAATGTAAGGTAGATAGCTAGTGGGAAGCAGCCACATAGCACAGGGAGATCAGCCCTGTGATCTGTGTCCACCTAGAGGGGTGGGATAGGGAGGGTGGGAGGGAGATGCAAGAGGGAGGAGATATGGGGATATATGTTTATGTATAGCTGATTCACTTTGTTATACAGCAGAAACTAACACACCATTGTAAAGCAATTATACTCCAATAAAGATGTTTTTAAAAAAGAGTGCCTCCCAAATGCATGAGCACATGCATTTAGTTTCCATTTTTATGTACCAAATTCTGCACCTAAATTGTTTCCAAGATGTCATGTTTATTCCTAAACTAGCCAATTGTATTTGAAAAGAAAATCAAACTAAGAGCAATTAAGGCAAAGGAAGTAAGGGGAGTGTCATAAAATATACCGAGTGCCTACCATGTGCTGTGTATTTTACATGCATGGTCGCATTTTATCCTCGCCATCCATGTAGTCGTTAAGATGCTCATTTTTTTTAATTTAAAAAATCCATCCTTGAAGTGGCAGAATCAGAATGGAATCAGAATTCAAACTCAGTTCTTTCTGGTTTCCAAGGTCTTTTTTACTTTGCTTTACCACACCTCTAACACGGACAAGTTAGGGAGAGGTTGGAATACCTCAGCTTTTTTCATGAGCAACATGAGTTCATGGGAAGGAAGATATCTAAGGTCAGGTCACATTAAAAATTCACCCATGTTCATTGTCTTTTAGGGCTCTAAAAAATGAAAAATGTTGAACCCTTCAAGGGTAAAAAAAAATCATAATAAAATACAATGAGACAAATAATAGGGAATTTATGAGAAAAAAAGAAAAATACTTTCCAAGCATATCATTTTCATTCTTATATCACTGTGATAAGTTTTCCCTAAGTAAAAACAAGATGGCCACATTTTCCTTACAACAATAATTCTGTTCCTATTGGAAACGTAAATAAGGTTGTAAACAGCTCAACCTAGGGTTGTGCGTGCACAATGGCTACAAACCCCAAGTGCGTAGACCAGGTCCCCAGCCCCCAGACTGCAGTCTGCACTGCCCTTCCGCAGAAACACTTGTGACGGGGCATGGGGTGGAACCAATATTTCTTAAGTATTCATTATGCTTCAAGAATTCTAGTGGGCACTTTAAATGTTTGAGTTCATTTATTTCTTGTAACAATCCTGAAATAAATAGTATTATCCCTATTTTATGGATGAAGAAACTGAGGCTCAGAGATGCAAAGCGGTATGGCCAGAGTTGCACACAGAATATGTAGCAGATTTTGGATTCAGTGCAGCTCTTTCTACCTCTGAAACCTATAGGATCTCCATGAATCAAGTTGTCTTGTGCTAGGCTGGCTGTAAACAGGCAGGAGAGAAGCCTTCAGTGATCATCCTCTACTAAGGCCACCCTCACTGTGCTGACCCCACCCTAAATCACCACAGTATGTAACTGTGGGACATGAAAATGAACCAACCCCTAATAGGCTTCAAAATGACTAAGAACAGCATCCATGAACCGCAGAGTTCCCCTTTAGCATAATAAACACCCACCTCCTTCCAGCTGAAATATCTTTTAAACCATGCTCTTTTTTAAAGACTGCCTCTTTGTCATGCTAGTGTTTAGAAAGAGACACTAGCTGTTTCCACTTCAGCAATTTTTATAGCCAGGAAAGTATTGTTGCTTCTTTCCCGCAGATCCTCAGGGGACATGGTGAGATGCAAATGCAAGATAACCGTGGAGGGCTGGCTTCTATTGACTCTGCTTCTTCAAGTCCCAAGAAGAGAGCTTTGGCAGTTGATTGCCATGGAGGTGCCACAGAAGCCCATCTGTGCCCTGGATTTTATGTGACACAGGCCCCGTGACCTCAGTCAGAATGCTGGGAAACACCTTGGTCCAGCTCCATTATTTCTAGCAAAGGCAAACATTTGTGGTACAAATGTGGGAATGGTTGGTACAAAAAGAGCAGCATTCATTATGTGTTCTTCCCTATATTCCAAGTCTTTAATTAAGCCTAGATTGAAGTGATTGGGGCTTATCCCAACAGAAGGTTGTACCACTCGACAGTCAGCAGAACTGACGCTTACAGTTGAAGACAGCATCACGTGTTAAATAGGTAGGAGCCTGGCAATTCTCAGTGGCTACTCGCCACCAACAATATGTTCTGGGGTATCATTAGTAGCCTTTGAACTTGACCATTGCTTGAAAACGAAGACAGGGTGGTGACTGCTCAGATAAGGTTTCTGCCCACTAATTGCTTGCATGTATCTGAGGCAAATGCAGACCCATTTCCAGAAATAAGAGTGTGTGACAGCCTGGGTTTTGCAAGGTACTGGAAAGAGTTGAAATTGTTGCAGCAGAGGTTTAAGACAGAAAATGAGCCCACTGAGCTATTTTGAGAAGGAGTTTGCCACGATGAAGTCTTTCTCCTGGAAACAGTCCTACAAAACCGGGATTGGAGTTTATGCTTGGTCACTTTCCACTGATATGCTGGTGCTTTGACAATTTATGCTACATGGTCTGGACTGTGCAATACCCTTTTACAGTTTTTTTCCAGCTTCAGAATCAGGTCCATGTATAAGACAGAGCTTCTAGCCAATGTTTTATATGAGTAATTTCCTGATGTGTTGCATGTAACGTGGCCAAGATAATGTGATGGCTGCCTTCTGTGGGTTGGTTATAGACAAGTCACTTATGTTTCTACCTTGTCGACAATTTGAATTCTTCAATTTGTCCTTTTTCTGGTGACTCTTTTCATATCTGATTTTTTAAAAAAAACACAGATCAGTTCTGAACTGTTCAGAGCTAACTGTGGAACTATATTAGCCTAAACAGATGAGCTAGGAAGTTCACCTACCCTTCCTTATTCCTTCATTCAACAACTATTTACTGGCTACCTACTAAGTTCAATATACTCTGTAGGCCTTGAAGATATAAGTGCTGTAGTACACAGTCCCTGTACCGTGGAGCTTTTAATTCAGTGGAGGAGATAGTAATTGTACAGCCACAAAGAAATCATAAAAACTTGGCAGCTCTGCCCATTATGAAAAAGGAGAGATAAGTGATTCAAGAAAATATAATGAGAAATTGGACCAAATGAAGGGAGGGAGTGAGCTTTGAGCTATGATCTGAAGGAGTTTAGAGAGGAGAAATAAGAAATATTCCAGACAGATGAAAAACACGTGCAGAGGCCTTGGGTAGGAGAGAACATGGTGAACAGAGAGACTGAAGGAAACCCACGAGGCTGGAACAGAGACTGCGGGAGAAAAGCAAGAGAAGTCAGACCATGGGTGGTTGTTAAGGATGTTTAGATTTATTCAAACACTAATTAGAAACCATTATGAGTTTTAGCAGGAGAATGACATGGTCAGACTTGTGTTTCAAATCGGTGGAGAATAGATTGAAGGGAGGCTGGAGTGAAGGCAAACCAGGTCAAAGGTCATTGCTGTTGTTCAGGCAAGAGATTGTGGTACTGATGCTAGTGGAGACGGGAGAAGATGGTGGGTGGCTGGTGATGGGTTGGTTACACGTGGAGGTGTGGAGGGGAAGTAAAGCCAGGTGTCATGAGTGAATCCACACACAATGGCGTGGGTGAGGGTACCCTTCCCCCAGAGAGGAAATGCTGGGAGAGGTCTAGGTTTGGGGGGGAAGATCATGAGTATGAATTGGGAGGTGCTGGATTTGAGGTGCCTTTCAAGCTTCCAGAAGGAGACCCTGAAATGTAAAGTAGAGATGGCTCAACATGGATGGGAACTACAGTGGCTCATCCAGGATGTTAGACTAAAGTGTATCCATCAACACTGAACAGAGAACCCCAGGGTATATCAGCAGTGATGATGTAATGAACTAGAGTCTCAAACTCAGAAAGTACAAACAGAGGCAGGGGGACAGTACAGATTGCACGGGCCTGGGCTCCAATCCACGGTTGTGACTTGTCTTTATTGCTCTGTAGACAGCAGAGGCTTATCTATCACTGTCTGTGTAATTTCATTCTGAAAATGATATTTTTCTCAAGTAGGAAGAAATGGTGACTTAATGCCATCTGGCATCCTGTGACTAAGCATAGCTCTGACCCCATAAAGCATAATCATGAAAGGAAGAAGGAACAGTGGAAATCGTTTTGGTAACCGTGCTGTGCTTATAAAATAGAATATCCTTGTTCTTCAGAAATATGACTGAAACATTTACGGGTAAAAAGGCACAAGTCTCCAATTCACTCTCAAATGGTTCAGGAAATAATAATATGTATATGTGTATAATAATGTGTATATATGTGTATGCATACCTGTGGAGAGAAAAAGGGGGGATAGAGGGGAAGGGAACCTAATGGAAGAAAAGAGAATAAATGACAAAGTAAAAGGGGCAAAATGTAAAGAATTGGTGGATCCGAAAAAAAAGGTATAGGGAGTTCTTCATACTATTGTTGCAGTAGCAATGACAGTGCTAACAAGGAACAGTAGAAGTTCTCATAATTTTCTAGTACAAACTCAAAAGTAAAAAATGCACTCATTCTGGAGTCTTATGCTGGGTTTTCCCCCAAAAGCAGACCCAGAGACAAAGATTTTGGAGCAAGTGATTTTATTTGGGAAGCAACCCCGGGAAGCCCTGGAAGGGGAGTCAGGAAACGAAGGGAAGAAAGCGGGTACCGAGTGCATTAATAAGCAGCGTACTGCTGCGGGCAGCAGGCAGGGATCAGCTATGCAGGGCCCTCTGGAAATAGTCTGAAATGCGCTCACACCTTGTCCCTCATGAGGAACCAGGATGCTGTGGTATTTATCGTTCAAGTCCTATGTGTCATTGGCTGAGGGTTGCTGCTGAAGGAGAAAACTCCTCTGCAGGTCCAGGGCACTGGTAAGAGGACGCCTCAAGCCTCCAAGCACAAGTCCTTGGAGTAAGTCCTGTAATGGGTCCTCAGTGCTGAGGAGCTCTGGGCAGGGCAGGGCAGCACTGCTCCAACCCGCATCCAGTCCCAGAGTCCAAGTGGATCAGTCCTGGTTGCCTTTCATTAGAGAAAAACATGTAATTATTAAGTAGCCCCAGACTGCCTTGATGCCTTCATTTTATTTTTGGAGGAAGTGTTCTGCGAATTGGTCACGTCTCATATGGAACACAGTGAATAACGATAGCATCGACAGGGCAGCCCAAGAGCATAATCCCAGAAGAATGTATTTCTGGTTTCTCTTCACTCAAATATGCAATTCATCAAAATGAGGTAAAGTCTTTGACAAGTTCATTTTCTTTCGAGCCCACGCTCAGAACATCACTAAAATAGAGCAGCACCTCTGGGAATACCCCCGGGATTATGGAAAGCCTCAGGAAAATGGAAATTTGGTCATAAGGTGCCTAAATCAAGCATGCCCATTAATGAAATGGGACTTTGAGTGTCTGCAATGACTTTACTTGTGATCATGGCTGTAAACACACACCAGGTCAAGTTCTGCATGGATTTCAACATGCCACCTTTGTTCCAATTAAGAATAACAGGACCGTGGCCAGAGGCAGGGACTAATCATATATCTTTGGTCATGTTGCACCTGTAGGCTCCACAGTCTCACCTTATTTAGCCTTAGACTTTATGTTAAGATACCACTGTTGGGCTTCCCTGGTGGCGCAGTGGTTGAGAGTCCGCCTGACGATGCAGAGGACATGGGTTCGTGCCCCAGTCCGGGAAGATCCCACATGCTGCGGAGCTGCTGGGCCCGTGAGCCTGGCACAGCCATGGCCGCTGAGCCTGTGAATCCGGAGCAATGGGAGAGGCCATGGCAGTGAGAGGCCCGCGTACTGCAAATATAAATAGGTAAATAAATAAATAAGATACCAGTGTTGTGTCATGAAGCCTACAAAAGTGATCAATCACATCCAGTTCAATTAACATGCTTAAGCTCATCTTCCTGAGAACAAAAGGTATATGTCATAAGTCAAACAGGCTTCAGGATAAATTCCTAAGGTGCAGTTACTAGGTCAAAGAGTGAATATTTTTAAAGTTCTTGATATATACTTCCAGACTGATCGCTGAAAAGGTTGTATCAACATACACCCTCACCAACATGGAATACAAAATATTTTTTAAACTGTGTCAATTTAATAGATTAAAAAGTAATAATTATGATCACAAGCTGTTCTAACTTGTGATTCCTTTACTCTTAGGGAAGTTGAATTTTTCTCATATTTGTTGAAATTTGCGTGGATTTTTTTTAGTCTGTGGTAGCTTATCTGTTTGCTATCATTTCTGTCTAGGTTTGTCTTTTTCTGCTTGATTTACTAGAACTCCATATATTAAGGACATTAACACTTTGTCATATGTTAACTTTATTTTAATTTAAATTATATGTACAGTAAATAGGAATTTATAATTTTATAAGTTAAATCTTGTCTTTTGGTTTATGATTTCTTCTTTGCTTTTACTGATATATTTAAAAAGTTGTCTCCCATCGTCAGATCAGATAAATATTTGCCCATATTTTCTTCTAGTTCTTTATGATCTATTTTTTCATGTATTCTACTGCAGGAAAGTTTTGAACATGTGTCACCATAAGCAGTAATGTACTTTCATAATGTAGTTTCAACCAATTTCAACTATGATGTTGTTATAATCATAAAAAGTACATGGCAGTCTAGACACCCATGCTAAATGGCTTTGTACAAACACGGTGGAAGATATCTGTGCAGTTTATTGACACACATTAACAGTCATTTTATATCCTGCTCTCACTGCAGTTAGGCCCTGTATTAAGATCCACGTGTGTCCTGAAGCATTCTGACCAGGACCCTTGGAACATGGTACAACACCAGGTCTTTAGTGTCCTGGGAGTAGTCGGGATCACCCAAATGGGCTTTTTTTTTTTTTTTTTTTGCGGTCCGCTGGCCTCTCACTGTCGCGGCCCCTCCCGCTGCGGAGCACAGGCTCCGGACGCGCAGGCTCAGCGGCCATGGCTCATGGGCCCAGCCGCTCCGCTGCATGTGGGATCTTCCCGGACCGGGGCACGAACCCGTGTCCCCTGCATTGGCAGGCGGACTCTCAACCACTGCGCCACCAGAGGGCTTCTTTCTTGAGGTACACTTCCTCTTGTAAAATATGTACTCCTCTCCTTGACCCTCTGCCAGCTGCCATGACCCTCTGCAGTGTGAGCAAGGTATAGGAACCTCTTGGAACATGCATTCCTGTGGTCCTCAGATCTGCTTGATAAGAACTCTATGTGTGCTCCTCAAAGGCAGTATTGATATTACTGGAAGTTGCTCTTTTAATTTCTATGAGAAAAAGATGCAGTTTTAGTAGGAGGAGACTTGTATTGAGATGGTATATGTGTCAATTTGGCTAACCCCAAAGGAACTGTGAGAGGAGGGGTTCTTAATCTGGCGTCTTGGTCTGGCATATCAAAACTGTCCACTAATTGGCTTCAGGGGACCTTCAGACTCCCTAAGGTTACATGTCAAGGTTTTTATGAATAAAATTCTGTATGTATTTCTGAGGGTAGGGGTGAATGGGAGAGTTCTGTGACTCAGTAACTTTAGGACCCACTAAACTGGAGGAATTTAAACTCGTCTTAAAAAGGTCATTAAAAAAAATTCTTCACATTATGGTTCCCATGCGGCTAGCATTTTTCTTTCAGTGAAATGACAGATAATGCGTTCAGAGAGAATATTTCATTTGTAAAATTTATGAGAAAAAAATACCCAAATACTAGCTTACTGTGTTGAAGAGTGTCCTTAGTATCAGAGTGAATATAATAGTTTTAGCAAAAACAAAACAAAACAAAAAAAAACTTATTTTGGCCTACCTTTCAACCTCACATCGTATAATGTGTGCCTATATCTCTGTTTTGGACCCTGCCTTTTTGTCTGCTTTCAGAAAGAACAAAACCTTCCCAGCCTATAAATCCCAGAAAGCAGGTTGAATGGCATTGAACTCTTGACTATGTGTCCCCATTCCCCTCCTCCCATCACGCCCACCAGCAACGTGAAATACAGGTCCTGCTTAAGTTTCCAAGGCCACATTCGTGTGCTCACCAGTGCTACCTAAAAAGGATTTACACGTTCTACTCTCTTCCCAGCTTTTGAAAAATAATATTCTGTTCTCAGCCCCAGAAAGTAGAGAGGGAGAGGAAGCCACTCATGGGAATGTGCAGACAGCAATCTTCTTTGGAACAAAAAGTACTATGGCGATCCCGCTATAAATTATAGCTGTATAAAACTGCAGGAAACCCAAAGAAAGTAAAATACTAACATTAAACTATAGCAACCCCTGCTGTATATAATTTAGATAAATAATCCATTTAATGTAGGTAGGATATTGTGATATAACTGTTCATGTGCCACTGACAACAGTTTACACTTGAAAAGAATAGAGGCATTAGCTGCTGGTAGATGGCAAATACATTTTATTCATTCTTAAAAGCCGAATGTCCTCAAATAAAATACTGATCAAGGGCTAAAAATTTCAGGGCTGCTGAATCTTTGTCTCATAATGTGGATTTGTGGCCTAATGTAGACTTTCCTTGACCTTGCATAATGCTAGGATATTAATAAGAGAAAGATGGTTACATAAAACATCCTCTGAATGTGAATATTTTTTTTTTACATATGAGTAATTTCAGGTGGCTAAAGATGGAATGAGCTAACCCGAAAGTAACAGGCTGCTCACTGTCTCAGCCAAATTAGGCTTAATGCTGAAAGGCATTCCTTAAGAAGTCAAGAAGGCCGGGGGTCAAGCCATCAGGCCGGGGAGTGCAGCTGTCGGACCACCTTTCCTGGTCTCCGAGGGAGCAGCCAAAGAAAATCCGGCAAAGAAAATCTCTCAAAGAATCAACAGGGAGAGGAAAGCAGAAGTAACCAGATGTCCCATAAGACTCTATTGGTATTATGAAGAAAGCTAGAGCAGGACTAACAGGGTTTGGATTTTATCAACCTTACTAATAAAAGTCACTTGGCTCTCCATCGAGAAGAGCAGTTGGTACAATATGGAAAGGTTTTAAAGACCATTAATTTCTTGAAATGAAACAGCTGGCCTTATTGGCTATTAAATAATGAGCCAGATTCTCCCAAGTGCCTAAGTCACTCTCTAGTAGTAAATTAGTCATTTAGGGAGGCACATTAACTCTTTAAGAAGATTAGAGTTCGATTTAGTGTACTTTATATGTAGGAGGAAAGTTGTAGGGAATCTGGCTGAAGCTGAGCAAAGAAAAGATGGAGACAAGACAGAATCCAGTGAAGAAAGTCAACGTATGATTTGTGTTAACGTGACAGCTGAGATGAGCATAGGAAATTGGAGAAGTTGAGTTGTTGAGGGATATTTAATCTAGTGTTCTACATTTGGAAGAGATCGTGATGGTAGAAAGAGTTGACACTTCATTGACTGGTCCGTTCATTCACTCATCCTTAGTAAGCTTTTAGTTGGACAGTGCTGTGTAGCTGGCACTGAGCTAGGCATGAGGAAATGCTCTTCAGTGAAACAGAGTCCTTGTCTCCAGGGCTTTACTGTTTAGTCTCTGGTGGCTTGGGTAGGGAGTGGAAAAGAGACCAATAAATAGAGACTGCAATAGAGTATATTAAGTGCTAGAATTTTATTTGCATACATTGAATTTAAAGTAAGGAAGTGGCAAGATATGCAGTGATGAAGCACCTTGTACAACAGGTGAAGAAGTTTGAGTCTACCCAGAAGCCCTCAGGCCATTGAAGGCTTTTAAACAAGGGAACGGTTTAATCAGATTTGCATTGTAGAGAAAGCTCCTTGATAATTTCGTGGAGGGTAAATTGGAGGGACAAGACTAAAATAAGGAAAGACAAAAGGAAGCTGTTGATATAATCCTTATAAGAAATGCTGAGGGCCTGAAGTGAGGTTGTAACAGTGGGGAATGCCAGTAAGTGAAGAAAGCCATGTGCTTTTTTTTTTTAACAACTTTATTGGAGTATAATTGCTTTACAATGGTGTGTTAGTTTCTGCTGTATAACAAAGTGAATCCACTATACTTATACATATATCCCCATATCTCTTCCCTCTTGCATCTCCCTCCCTCCCACCCTCCCTATCCCACCCCTCTAGGTGGTCACAAAGCACCGAGCTGATCTCCCTGTGCTATGCGGCTGCTTCCCACTGGCTATCTATTTTACATTTGGTAGTGTATATATGTCCATGCCACTCTCTAACTTTGTCCCAGCTGACCCTTCCCGCTCCCCGTGTCCTCAAGTCCATTCTCTAGTAGATCTGCATCTTTATTCCTGTCCCGTTCCTAGGTTCTTCATAACCTTTTTTTTTCTTAGATTCCATATATATGTGTTAGCATACGGTATTTGTTTTTCTCTTTCTGACTTACTACACTCTGTATGACAGACTCTAGGTCCATCCACCTCACTACAAATAACTCAATTTCATTTCTTTTTATGGCTGAGTAATATTCCATTATATATATGTGCCACATCTTCTTTATCCATTCGTCAGTCAATGGACACTTAGGTTGCTTCCCTGTCTGGGCTATTGTAAATAGAGCTGCTGTGAACACTGTGGTACATGACTCTTCTTTATTTATTTATTTATTTATTTTTGCGGTACGCGGGCCTCTCACTGTTGTGGCCTCTCCCGTTGTGGAGCATAGGCTCCGGACGCGCAGGCTCAGCGGCCATGGTTCACGGGCCCAGCCGCTCCGCGGCATGTGGGATCTTCCCGGACCGGGGCACGAACCCGCCTCCCCGGCATCGGCAGGCAGACTCTCAACCACCGCGCCACCAGGGAAGCCCCTACATGACTCTTTTTGAATTATGGTTTTCTCAGGGTATATGCCCAGTAGTGGGATTGCTGGGTCATATGGTAGTGCTATTTTTAGCTTTTTAAGGAACCTCCATACTGTTCTCCATAGTGGCTGTATCAGTTTACATTCCCACCAACAGTGCAAGAAGGTTCCCTTTTCTCCACACCCTCTCCAGCATTTATTTTTTATAGATTTTTTGATGATGGCCATTCTGACCAGTGTGAGGTGATACCTCATTGTAGTTTTGCTTTGCATTTCTCTAATGATTAATGATGTTGAGCATTCTTTCATTTGTTTGTTGGCAATCTGTATATCTTCTTTGGAGAAATGTCTATTTAGGTCTTCTGCCCATTTTTGGATTGGGTTGTTTGTTTTTTTGATATTGAGCTGCCTGAGCTGCTTGTAAATTTTGGAGATTAACCCTTTGTCAGTTGTTTCATTTGCAAATGTTTTCTCCCATTCTGAGGGTTGTCCTTTCGTCTTGTTTATGGTTTCCTTTGCTGTGCAAAAGCTTCATTTGGTCCCATTTGTTTATTTTTGGTTTTATTTCCATTTCTCTAGGAGGTGGGTCAAAAAGGATCTTGCTGTGATTTATGTCATAGAGTGTTCTGCCTATGTTTTCCTCTAAGAGTTTGATAGTGTCTGGCCTTACATTTAGGTCTTTAATCCATTTTGAGTTTATTTTTGTGTATGGTGTTAAGGAGTGTTCTAATTTCATTCTTTTACATGTAGCTGTCCAGTTTTCCCAGCACCACTTATTGAAGAGGCTGTCTTTTCTCCATTGTATAGTCTTGACCCTTTATCAAAGATAAGGTGACCATATGTGTGTGGGTTTATCTCTGGGCTTTCTATCCTGTTCCATTGATCTATATTTCTGTTTTTGTGCCAGTACCATATTGTCTTGACTACTGTAGCTTTGTAGTATACTCTGAAGTCCAAGAGCCGGATTCCTCCAGCTCCATTTTTCTTTCTCAAGATTGCTTTGGCTATTTGGGGTCTTTTGTGTTTCCATACAAATTGTGGAATTTTTTGTGGTAGTTCTGTGAAAAATGCCAGTGGTAGTTTGACAGGGATTACATTGAATCTGTAGATTTCTTTGGGTAGTATAGTCACTTTCATAATGTTGATTCTTCCAATCTGAGAACATGGTGTATCTCTCCACCTGTTGATTCTTCCAATCCGAGAACATGGTGTATCTCTCCATCTGTTTGTATCATCTTTAATTTTTTTCATCAGTATCTTATAGTCTTCTGCATTCAGGTCTTTTGTCTCCTTAGATAGGTTTATTCCTAGGTATTTTATTCTTTTTGTTGCAGTGGTGAATGTGAGTGTTTCCTTAATTTCTCTTTCAGAATTTTCATCGTTAGTGTATAGGAATGCAAGAGATTTCTGTGCATTAATTTTGTATCCTGCTACTTTACCAAATTCATTGATTAGCTCTAGTAGTTTTCTGGTAGCATCCTTAGGATTCTCTATGTATAGTATCACGTCATCTGCCAACAGTGACAGCTTTACATCTTTTCTGATTTGGACTCCTTTTATTTCTTTTTCTTCTATGATTGCTGTGGCTAAAACTTCCAAAACAATGTTGAATAATAGTGGTAAGAGTGGACAACCTTGTCTTGTTCCTGATCTTAGTGGAAATAACTTCAGTTTTTCACCATTGAGGACAATATTGGCTGTGGCTTTGTCATATATGGCCTTTTTTATGTTGAGGTAAGTTCCCTCTATCCCTACTTTCTGGAGGGTTTTTATCATAAATGGGTGTTGAATTTTGTCAAAAGCTTTTTCTGCATCTATTGAGATGGTCATATGGTTTTTATTCTTCAATTTGTTAATATGGTGTATCACGTTGATTGATTTGCGTATATTGAAGAATCCTTGCATTCCTGGGATAAACCCCACTTGATCATGGTGTACGAGCCTTTTAATGTGCTCTTGGATTCTGTCTGCCAGTATTTTCTTGAGGATTTTTGCATCTGTGTTCATCAGTGGTGTAAGGCGTGTGCTTTCAAGGAGGGGAATTGATGGGACTTGATGGCTGATTAGATGTGGTCATTGAAGGAAAGGGTGGTGACAGACGTAACTCTGGAGTCCAGGCCTGGGACAACTGTGTGGATGGAGGTGCCATTGTCCTTGGTAGATGATGAAGGATGGGGTGCAAGTTTTCATGGAAAGGCAGTGTTGTGACAGTTCCAGTTCCTAGAAGGATGATGAGATGTCACATAGAGAACTAGAAGTCATCCCCATGAATCACGTAGTGAGATTTGAAAAGCACATACTAAAAGGAAACTGAGATGCACAAAACTGCAAAACTCCTCAGGTTTAAAACAGAATCCCTGAGCACTGTTTTGCTTTCTTTGGTTTTTCTGCCAGAGGAAGGGATTTCTAAGGTGCAGATGTCTCCACACTGAGGCTATATCATTGCTCACCACTAGCAGTATTCAAGTGCTGGGTAAGTAACAAATAGGAAATAATCATCTTTAGAAAAGCCGCCTCTTTTTTAACCCAGCACATCAGTAGTTAATAAAGCATTAATATGAATATCAGGAAATTTATATTCTGTGTAGGCAGTCGAAAACTGCACAGGTTGCAGACGAGGCAAATTAACAGTTCTTTCTCTGTCAGCACTTAAAATCTATAGTGTGGTTTCTCTCTATGGTATGGGGTGAAACGTGCCAACAAATTGGCTTAGATGATGTAAGTATCTGAAAATGTGGAAGAAATTATATACTGGGGGTGAGGAGAAATTCTTATATATTAAAAGGTGTTGACAACTTCACCACAGAATAGCAAAAATGTCCTTAAAGATAAAACACTTATTGTTTCAGAAACCAGAGTTACAGTGCTATCCTATGTGCAGCAAAAGTTGTTTTTAGAAAGAAAATTGACATCAGAGTTTACTAAACCAGTAACTCTTTTGGCAACTTCATGATGAGAACCTTATTCTTTAGGAATGTGAAAAGCATAAAATTAAAAGGGTGGCAAGTTCATAGGTTGCCTAAAGAGAACTTAGCAAAGGAGGGCAACCAACAGGACAAAACATGTCACTCAGTGTCTTTTTGTCAGTCAAGGTGTCATTCTGGTGCCAGTTGTACTATGGTTCCCAGGGAGAGGTTTCCCAGGGAGATGGCCAAGAACTACCCCAGTCACCGTTCCACGTGAGCCTTGTTTTACATTGTTATTCACACACTCCAGCTACGGGAGATAATTGCTCCTCTAGAATAATTCCAAAAATATCTATACCAACAGTGCTCATTTGTGAACTCTGTTCTTCTTTGAGAGCCCTTCTAGTCATTCCTGGTTGTAAATACCCCCATTTTCTAGCAAATGCCAGAATCAGTAAAGACTCGTTGACTTTGTGCACTAACTGGGGGAAATGTCACATCATTTTAACATGTTGCCTGAAACTTTACAGGAGACAAAGTCTTTCTCCTCAGAGTTACATTAATGAGCTTAAAAATGGGAATTCCTGGGCTAAAACATATACATTAATATCTTATTCTTTTCTGTGTTGAGAAGGAGAGGTAGCCAGAAAGTAGAGCGGTGCTGGGACCTGTAGGAGCTCTAAGGGGACAGAAGCCACTGAGGAGTCCACAAAAGAGATGCCGTTGCAAAGACAGCATTTACAGACTTAAAAACAGAGCCTGTGGCTTCAGCTGTCTTTGTCTATGGCCCATCTCGAAAGCAACCTTAAGAGAGAGGGGGAAAAGCCACTGACTGCCTCTTTAACTATTCTTTGGCTCTAGCCAGAGCAAGGCATGTTCCACATAAGGATACATTTTTGAGTATCCTGTTTGCTGTTTCAGAAACCAACCAACAGAAAAATTGTCTGTCGAAGCCAAGAAAAAGCTAATGTTTGGAGAAAATACTTTTTCTGATTTTTAGGCTTAAAATGTGACAGGGAAATGGGAAAGCATTGTAAATAGGTGCTAATTCAGAGGATTTGATGCACAGCGGGTGATAGGTGAATTTTTTAAGGAGAAAGCAAATGTACGTGGATTTTATATTTAAATCCCACCTGGGCCAAATTACAAAAAACAAAACCAAAAAAAGCCTAAAGGAGAACAAAAAGTAAAGCAGATAACATATATTTAAGTATTTCACAAGGATAGCTTAAAGATAAATAATGTCTGCAAAGTTTGTTTCCCTGAGATAAAAAATACTATGGAAATAAATATTTCTTTTAATAGGATCCTTTCATATGTTAACAGTGTCTCAAGTCTCCCTATTCTTGGCATATGGTTTAATACAGTTGGTTTTTAAAGGCACCCGGGTAACTTTCTGGGTATTTGGCCTACCTTGTGGATTGGTTCAGAATCATCCATTGCTTTCCAAAGAAAGATATTCTTTATTCTGTGGGCTCTTCTTTGACCTTTATTTCTGAACATTGGTTAGAATAATGCTGATGGGAAGCAGCTCAGGCTGCAGGCAGATACCTAACCCTTCGGCTTTGGTGGTACAAATGCAGGGGCCACGTCACTGGATTGTTCTCTGCATCGATGGCCATCCACTCTTTAGCAACTTCTAACCCGCTTCTCAGCAGGGATACTCACAAGAGCCCTGCACCATTAACCCTGGAGCAACTGCTCTTCCACTGATGAGCCCCAAAAGCCACCCTAGGAGTCAGTTTCCTATAGACTCTGTTCCTCTCCCTTTCCTCGCCTTACCTTGACAGGTGTTCTCAATGCATTAGATCAAATAAACTATGTCAATTGATTGTAGATAAATGCCAAATAATACTATGTTAGGTAGAGTTTCATTAGTACCCTGTCGTTCAAAGCAAGTGTTTTAAACCCCTTGTCAACTCTATAACCATGTGCATTCAAATAACAAGATCCCCCCGCACCAGCAAAAAAAGCAAGACATCCTCTTGCATGCATTTGTGACATTTAAGAAGTTAGGACAGGCACATCATCTATAACCCTTACAATTACTGTGGCACCTGTATGGAAAGCTGCAGTTAAATTATTGACAAAGTATATAAGCAGATGTATCTACTCTAAAACATAAAGCACATACCTTTACAATATAGGTTGAATAATATAGACCAGAATCATAAGAATGGATGCTAAAAGTAGAGTAAGGAAAACAGTACTGACATTGTGATGTCAAACAGAGTGGACCAAAGTCCACCTTTCAAGCTGACCTCGTTACCGTCCAGATTCTACCGTTATATAACAATTATGCGATTTAACTGTAGTAAGTCCAAATCTACATGGACTCCTGCATTGACATAGCCTATGAAGTTATCTTTAAAAATAACAAACACACACACACACTTTTAGCTCATCTACCAACTAGAAAGTATGAGAATTTTGAAGGTAAGGACTGTGTCTTAAACTTTTCTGTACCCTCTGCAGTACCCAGCTAGATAGTAGGCGCTTGGTAAATATTTGTTTTTTAAAATTGGTTATAATGAGCTATGTTATAATAAAGTTTATCCATTGTACGAGTACAAGTAACATAATGAACAACTAAATAAATCAGTGAAATGTAAAAATGTAAATATTTCCACCGAAAAATCAGACTTTTGAAGCTGTAAGAAAATATATTTCTCTTCTAGCATTCCAGCATCCCAGTCGTTTACTTTTAAAGGCCCTGAATTCTCTTTTCAAAACAGAAACAAGAGTTGTTATTTCTTATATCTAATTGTTCAGAACCTACATTTTGGGGGGAAAAACGGTGGTCAGCATGGGGGGTTAGGGAGCTGTGGAGGCAGAGAAAAATGTCAAAATCAAGGAATCAGAAAAATGAGTGACCCATAGAAGGGGGGAAAAAGCCACTGTGGCTTAGTCAGCTTTTCCTGGCCTCTCTTGCCCTCCTCCTCAGATTCGCGGTCTCCCTTGTGACCCGGAGGTACCTTTCCATCATGGGTTTGAGAATTCTAATACACGAGCTGAAGGGCAGAGTCCCCAAAGGCTGTCTTTGTGCCGGTAGGGAAGGCAGCTGTGGTTATGAACGAGCACACACCAGAGGCCTCCACGCTGTTGGGGACTTCATGTGAATGGATGACAGTTTTAATTTCACTCCCCAGCAGAGGTGGTATCCAGCCAGCACTACTTCAAACCAATTTTGCAAATCACATTTTGTGGCTGAATATTGGTTTACTGCACCCGTTCCGTTTTGGAGACCAAACTTCCCTGGTGGTACCTTTGCTGAGTTGGGACAGCTAAAGGATGATTCTTTTTTCTTGAATTGAAATGACAGCACATTCTTCCACAGATTAATTTTAAATTACCCATGTTTGTATCCTTTAATCAAGATGATAAAAACAGCACAGATAATTTTCTGCACTGTTCTTTTAATTTTTTTTTTTTTTTTTTGGAGAATCAGAAGAGCCAACTGGCTCTTGATATCTATTGCCTCACATACAGAAGTATTACTCCAAGCATCCTAGCTTGGACTGTTTATCATTGTACTCTTAATTCTTTTTAACCTTGATTTTTGCCTTATATTAAAATAAGGAGGAATAAGGTTTAAATTGTAGATTCCACTGAGATTCCTTTTGTGAACATAAAGATGATGCTTTCCTGAAGAGATTTGTTCCCTGGATTATATCTCACACTGAAATAAGGGCCTTCTTACTGGAAGAAATATTTCTTAAAACAGTACTTGCAAGAAGTGTCCCTCTGTGAACTTTTACCAATTAGAAATGGCTCTATACGTAAGACTCTTTAATAATGTCTGTTAAGCAGTATTTTAGCTCATTTTTATAACACATGCAGGTTTGGTGATTTATATTAAACATTAAATATAATAAATTTAGATCTTTCCTTAAGGATGAGGCACAGCATCTCTGAATCACCCATTTAAGCAGAGTGCTCCCTGGAAGGTCCAATCTCTCGCTATCATTCATGGCCGTAATAAAACAGGCTTCTCCTGTCTCTTGCTTGACATCTGTAATAATGGGGGTGACGTGTGTGGTGACACTGTAACAAGAGGGTGTGTTGATATTGCTTCAAGCGGGGACTAAAGGTCCACGACCAGAGGGTGAGCTGAGAACATGCATCAATGACCTCCATCTCAGATTTGGTACCAAAAGCTACGCTAATGCCTATTTTCAAAATTTTATTCAAAGAATAAGTTTCAGTGTCTAAAAAAAGGGACTTTAAATGTCTCACTCTACGTGGCTGGAGTTAGTCAAAGAATTAATCACAAAGAGTGGAACTTTGAACACAAATGGATCTGTTAATGATCATCACATAAGAAAGATTTAAAACCTTCCTATTTTTCAATGATTCCACAGATGGTCACCCCATTCTTCATTTGTTGAATCATGGGAAGGCATAGACAGTAAAGTTCCTCGGGAAAAAAGCTACTCTTTGTGATTGGACAATAATTATAGTAGCCTTCTTTAGAATTATCATGACAGGTTTAATTTCTAAATGATTCTGTTTCATGCTGAAAGTTGCCTGTAAGTTTTGATTGCAATGTGTGTATAAAATGCCTGGATACTGTTGGAAATGTGTATCTTAAAATGAGAAAGGGCTCACATTTCAAGCATTTGAATAGGGTTGAGAATTAACTAATATTTTCAGTTAAAGACACCTGAAACAATCTCAAAATTTTAATTTGATTTTTTTAGAAGAAAAAGGTGGTGGAAGAAGACATAACTCCAGTTTTCAGGCACATCACTCACTGTGAGGTGGCTTTTGTGGACTGGGTTTAGAGCTACTCCACACAGCCTGGCTGTGTCCTGGCCCCCAGATGTGGGTCCTGGTCCTGCTGTCTTCCTTTCTGGCTGCCACTTCGAAATAACTAGATGAGAAGACACAGCTGAGCCAGCCCAGATCCATCCCTCATGCAGTCAGTCCTCAATCTCAGATAAGTTGTGTTTCTACAGTCTGTGTATAAATCAAGTGTCCTGGAACTTGAAGTCCATTTTTCATAGAAAGGATGCTCTGTCCAGTGAGCAGGTTGCCAGGCTAGCAGCCCTACAACCTTATTCAGCCTGTTACATAATTGAAGTGCTGTCCACCTGAAAATCGTTTTTAAAATATTACTGCTGTGGGAGGTTGACCCACCTACCCCAGAGTGGGCGTTCTCTGCAGATAATGGACTCAGAATAACTCATACCCTCTTGCCTTCTGGAGTCACACACTGGAGCCTGAACACAAAAATGAGAAGTAGTGAAAGGAAACAGAATGAACAAACATTACTTTGAAGAATACCATTACAATGCTGGTAATTAAAGCAGAAAAATATAAAATTGAATAAGGAATCATGTTTCATCTGTTTTAATACTGGTGCTTGAGAAAAAGCAGGTTCAATCAGAGAAGGATGAGGAAGTAGCTGGAAGCTGTTGTTGAGGTTCCGAGAGAGGCATCCAGCCACTCTCCAGGTTGATGGCTTTGCTGCCTTCGGGATTTTTTTTCCCCTAGAAAATTCTGTAGACTAGTCTAGAGTCTTGCCTTTTCCTTAAACGTTTTTGGCAAATGGAAGGAACTAATAGAAACAAGGGAAGTTTTTCTTGAGGTGTCTGGGGAAGAGAGGGAGGGGAGGAGGTTGGGATCTATTAAAGGAGGTGGTATTGCCGCTCATGAAATTAACCAGAGTGTTTATTAGTGGCACCCAGAGGAAAACTGGGCATGCTCGATTCTCTTGCTGGCTGATGCAGGGGACGAAAGAAAGAAGGGATGAGGAAGAAATAATTTAACCAGCAGTGCCTTGAGACAGCTGGCGAAGGCACAGAACCCAGGACAGCTGGGCTGTTGAACCGGGTATTCTCAGGGTAGTCAGGAAAGGAATAAAGAATTGGTTACTGGATGGCAGGGGGTGATGGGAAGGTGGGTTGTTGGTGTACGTCTGTAAATGTATAAGCTAATTGCGTAAAATATACTTGTTACATAAATGTATGAAAGTGCTTGTTCTTGATTCAGAGGGTATTTATACCAGAAAGAAAATGCACACCATGGATTCTTTTTGTGAAATGAAAGAGCATTACAAGTGGCTTTGAGCTTTTGTTTAAACAATCCTCAGGCCAGGGCCTATGTCATGAGCTTGGAGTCCACTAGGAATGATGAGAGAATCGGAAATGTTCACGTTTGAGTTCTGCACTTGGAGGGTGTATCTGAGTTCATGGCAATGACGACTGAAGGGATTGGGAGACTTTGGCATCCATATACAAAGGAGAAGTAAGTCATCTCCCTTCTCCAAAGCTCTATATGTATATACGTGTGTATGTATATATGTACATACACATATGTGTGTGTATATGTATATGTATGTGTGTATATATATGTATATGTATGTGTGTATATATGTATATGTATATGTATGTGTGTATATATATGTATGTGTGTGTGTATGATAGATGTGTGCTATTCTGGGACGGCTTGAGGATTAATTTCATGATACTGGTGGAGAGGAGGATGGTGATAGCAACTGATATTCATTGACTGCTTATTATGTGTAGGCACCGTCTGGAGTGTTTTACATGTATTAACTCATTTAATTCTCACCACCAAGAAGTACCATTATTTCTCCATTTTATTGTTAAACAAAGGTAACTTCTTGAGTTTCCTATCAAATTTTAGTTCAGTGATCCCCAAATGCAACCAAGATGAAGCATACTTTCTGTTAAAATTATCTTAAAGCCATACTCACCTGGATAAATTGGAACAACCATTTAGATGTATAACAAAGGATAATGCGGACCTGCCACAATCTTGGGTCCATTGCCTTTTCCTGTCCTAAGTGTACTATTTCCACCTCCCTTCCTATTCTAGCTACCCCTCTTCTAATTCTGTCTACACAGTTTATGCTGTCACTTCCAAGCCTAGACCCAACGTGTTCCTCATAAAACACAGAGGGAGGGGCAGATTTTCAACAATTTTCTTTATATTACTGGCAATTCCTATTATGAAGAGCCATATTAACCAACGACAAGCTTAAGACACTAAACAGCCTTTTCAGATGTTCCTTCTTTGGAATCTGATTGTGTAAATATTCAGGAAAGTGCTTAATTGTTAAAACCCCCAAGTATTTAATCACAATTGAAAACAACTCTTTGTAGACCTACACTTTCCAATATGGTAGCCAATACCACATGTGATCATCAAGTACTTAAAATGTGACTAGCCTGAGTTGTGATGTGTTTTAAGTGTAAAATACACACCAAGCTCCAAAAATTTAGCACAGCCCTCTCCAAAAACTGTAAAATAGCTCATTATTTTTACTTGGATTACATGTTGAAATGATAGTATTTCAGATAATTGGGTTAAATAAAATAAATTATTAAAGTTCGTTTTACCTATTCTGTTTTACTTTTCAATGTGGCTATTAGGAAATTGTAAATTATATAGGTGGCTTGCATTATTTTCTGTTGGGCAATGCTACTACTGTAGGCCCTAAAATGGAGAGTCTCCATAAATACAGAGCTTCTGCTGAACCACCTCCTTAAAGTCTGAAGGGTACGTGTTCAACCTGAGTTTTCTTTTTTGGAAAACACTTTTTTTTTCTGCCCTTTAAATTGTGCATAATACCAGGCACACCTGGATTTCTCGATAATTGCACCCACAAGTGGCTACATGCAGACACAATTAGGTGCTTGCAACTTGTTTGAAGGCACAGGTGTCTAATTGAGCCCACAAATGGCCATTTGGCAGGCACCACTCATTGTGCACACAGCTGATTATAGGCAGAAAATGGCAACAACCAAAAAGGAGGCCTGGATAATGGAGGCGTGAAAATAGATCCTGTGTAACCCCACAGCCTTGGTGTGACCACTCCTTCCTTGTTCAGTCTTTCTGTGGAATGCCCACTTAGGTGTTTATGGCGAGATGCATATTTGGAATGCATAGACTGGGAAATGAAAATGCATATGCCCCATCTCACAAAGTAAATGCTGTCTTGAGCTTTAAAGTAAATGCTGTCTTGAGCTTTTAAGTAAATTGGGACTAACAAAACCCATGTTGTCAACCTGAGTAACCGTAAAGTGGATTCCGCCCTGCTGGGACTGGCTGGTTATAATGGCTAAAAATGATGGAGTGTGTGTGGGAATCCCCAGGGACCCTTTGGTAAATAGTAGTGTTTAAAGGGTTAATTCAACCTAATGCATCATTTAGTGGGGATGGGAAGGCCGGAGTGGTGGCCTCAGGAAGACTCCGGGCAGGCAGGCACTTACTGAAACGCAGGGCAGTTAGAGAAGGGGGAGGCCGGCCTCGAAGCCTGGAGCTGTTGTGCAGGTCAGCATCTCCAGGCAAGGAGTCATTGATATCCCCAGCTCTCACAGCAGCTGAAACAACAAAGCGAGATGTGGAAACACATTCACTGACACAGATTTCAGTGTCCAGAGGAAATGTGGAGAGACACGAGGGCCCTGCCTCTTCAACTTTTAGGGCAAGTACTGGAATGAGGAGTCTTCTGGCTCCCTCCCTTCGTCTTGCAGGGCTCTGTACTAGATTGCAGTAGCTTTGTGGCCTCTGGCAGCAAGCAATTCTAATCAGCACTGTTGATCTAAGTGTCAACCCTCAGGCCACAGCAGATTCAGCATGCAAGGAAATCCACACCTTTTCTCCATCAAAGCAGTCTATGTGCACCATAAAATGGAGAGACCAGGCATTGGTTTCTGAGTTCTAGGAAGACCAAGGATTCCTTGGACAGGGTAGGAAATCCAAGTCAGCAGCCTGACTTGGTCTTTCCGGGGCAGAAAAAGACTTTCTGCTAATGAGAGATTGCTTTAGTAGTGTGCATTTATTTGCAATATAAGTAAGTTCACGATTTACCCACCTTGACAAATTCTCTCTGTGTCTTGAATCATCACATCCCTTTGTACCTGCTCTTTCTTTATGATGATAGCTGCCTATTCTTGAATGGCAATGCTACTGTAATAAATCTCCATAAGAAGCCAATTCTCAGTTCAAGTTACCGCAGGCTGAATATGAAGACGACAGTCTGAAAACAAACACTAATTGTGCTCTTTTAGAAACTCTGACAGGCTCAGCTCAGAACTTCTTTAATTTCGACTGGACTGCAGCTCAACCTAATGTCAACTTACCATAATTCTTTTATGTGGAAGGCTGTTATTCCATTATGATTTTCTCTCTTGTTGCCTAATATCCAAAGAGGGTTGGTGAGAGGTTATTGGAAGAATTGTCTTCATCTCAGATAGTTCATCCCATATGATTATTCTTTATTTTAAAGGCACAGTAGAAAATGTTCTGTTTCCTATTATTAACCTTCTTTATACACAGCCTTGAGATATACGTGAAAAATTTTAATTTTTCTAGGAGTTTGTTGTAAAGAAGAAAATGATTTGGATTTCACAGTTTTATAAATTTTAATTCAAAATCTTTCTCCACTTGACTCATCGCCCCTTATCTGCTGCTCAGTTACTGGACATAATTTAGCACTAGAGGGAGTGAAATACCATGGGGTGATAGTTTTCAGTTGTAAAATGGGATCTGCAAGTTCTCAGTCTGGGCCAAGTGTCCCTGTACTTTCTTATTCTGAAGAAAAAGAAGAAAAGAATTTTCACAAGTTGCAAACTTTGCTACCCAAGTACATGATGGAGACTTCCGGTTTCTGGTTCCAAATGTAAGGAGCTTGGAAGTCACCACATTGTCCTAACAAGTAAAATCTAAACAGACTGAAAAATCAGCAGCTCTTTTTGGATCCATAAGAGAGGTGAGGACACAGGGCAGACTGCTGCCCAAAGATTGGAGAGACAGACAGGCAAATACAGGAAGTATCTGCTTACTAGAGCAGAGTCAGGAGTCGAGCGGCTGCAGGAAGCAGCACTGAGCTAGGGAAACCTGACCTGTAACTGGTGAATTACTGGAGGCTCAGGGGGGACAACTGAGAGTTATAAACCCCAGGGGCACCTTGTCAGAGCAAGCCTCAGAACCATGAGGCAGGGATGTTGGAATTATCATACCAGGAACTTAAAATAATTATGATTCATATGCTGAGGGCTGTAATGGATAAAGTAGATGGCACATAAGAACAGATGGGAAATGTAAGCAGAGAGATGGAAATCCTAAGAAAGAGCCAACTATATGGTGGCAGTTGTAAGGCTATGCCCTTTGTCTATTTCAAATTTTTGATAACAACCTACATCGCAAATTTCTTGAGGCTTTCTTCTAAGAAGCCAAGAGCAGTGAGCTGCTATGCCAACACATCCACTTTCATTCTTTGGTCTCAAGAAGAAAACCTCCCATTGGTGTGTCTCAGGAGCCACATTCACAACCACAATGGACAGAAGACCTACATTACTCTCAGGTGCCCTGTGGAGTCTAAGATGCTAATATGGAAATCACAGGTCTGAAAGAGCCAGCAGTGGTTTCTGAATGAGCCATTCCATCATGGAAGATCACAGAAGTCACTGGTCAAGAAGTAAATGTCTGTTCTTATGAATTGTTTTCATTTCCTTATAAACCACAATTGTACCTGTGGTGTAGATTTGGTTTTACTTTTAGTGTTTTCATGAAGAAGCTACTTAATTGAAAAGGATTCACAATCAGCACTGGAATATATCAGATTTAGATTTGGTGGCTGACTATCATGCCACCTATATTTAATAATCCACTGTGCCAATGCTCTGAATAACAATAACATGGCCATCAGAAGCAGTTTATTCTCTTCTCCAAATTTCTGACATGTAAGAAATTCAGTAGTTATTGGAAGTTTCTGGTATCTCATTGTTTTGGCATTGACTTTAATTTCTCTCTGTGGCTTTTTCTTTTCCTAATGCAGACAGAGCTGCTGAGGGAGAATTCTGTGTTTTAGGCAAACACACAGGTACTGGGTTATTCTCATTGTTTTTTTTTTGCTTTTCATAGATTTGGATTTTTATTATAGAATCTTTTTCTACCATGAACCCCAGTCATGACAAATGGTGGGAGAATAAGTAGAACCGTTGGTCTTTATCAAATGAAAAATAGTTACTAGGCTACTTTTTTTTCCTTTTTCTGCTCCCCTCTCTTTTCCCAGTTTCCCATTTACAGTCATGCTTTGCAAAGAGCAACAGACCCACAAGAATGGGAGTGGATTTATGAGATAGAAAGCAAAGGCTATAGATTCCTTAAGGTCAGGGTCTTGCCTTAGCACCACTGTATCCTCAGCCCTGAATAGTACCTGGCACACAGTAGACATTCAACTAAGTTTTAAGGCAGAAAAAAAAAAAAAAAAAGGCAAAAACACAGGAAGGAATTTGCAACTGAGGGGAAAAAATTTCAGACATTTCACTGCGAAGGTGTCAGGAAGGACAGTTCTCTATTTTCAATCATTTTTAGTTTAAGTGGAAATTTTATTTGTATTAAGTTTTCTGGGCTTTCTAATTGAGTTCTGAGAATTCTTTCATTGAAAGCAAATTATTTTTTAATAAGTTGTATTTCATCACTAAAACAAAAAAACTTTTCTGCTAACAGAAATGCACAAAGCAAAAGGATCGTTGTGATTGACTGAGATGACATGGCATGTTTTTTCCAAGTTTTAATTTTGAATAGTTTGTATATCCATCCCAGAGAATTCTTTTCAAAACTCAAATTTCTCATTTTTGTTATCCATCCAGACCTTGATTTTTTTTAATACATTCAGCAATTTTTATAAAACATAAGTGACTGGAGTTTTTCCAGGCAAGTAATGAAATTTTCAAGTGGGATTTTCTTTGTGTCTTCTGTGGAGTTGTGGAATGCTCAGTTTAAGAGTTGGTAAAGAAAAAGAGGCAGTTGGACGAAGTAAAGAGTCAGCCATACCCTTGATTCTGGTGGTGGTTCAGATGTGCGCACTTGTAAAACCTCATGGACACATTTCTTGTACATAAATTAAACCTCAGTAAATTTGAAAAAGGAAGGAAGGGAAAGGAAAGGAAGGAAGGGAGGAAAACAGTGGTCCTTTATCTGGACTCCCGGGTCAAGTCATAGGCGCTCAAGCTCTTGAGAAGTCTTCGATTTCTGTGGCCATTGCTGGTCTTTGGCAAACTCCAACTCTCAGAGACCATCCCCTAGGATGCCCTGGCTCATACTTACCACACTTTCAAAAGCACAGGAGAAAGCCCAAGCAAGTCCGGCTGCCTTGTGCTGCTCCTGAGAAACAAGTTTCCATGTTCTTAGGCAGTGGGATCACCTGTTTGCCATTCAAATAAACATCATATAAAATCAGTATTCCTTAAGATGAGATTACAATCTCACAAAAGTCAGGCTCTCCAGACCTCCTTTCCCAAAGCAACTCCAGAGGCAGTCCCATCTCCAGTGGTTTATATGGACAGAGACACAGACAGAGAAGAGGAGCTGACAAAGGCTGTCTGTTTCTGTGGCTGGAAGGAAGAGGAGGCTGGAAGACATGGGTACCATGGGAAAGTCATTTTGGTATCTTGCTCTTTATTTACACCCTTGCGTCTGAGCAGGCAGGAATTTCCCTGGCATGGTTTACATTTATATAACTAATTGCTACTTATTTACATACTCCCATTGGACAATTGCTAGAGGACTAGAGTTTGGGATTATTCACTTCCTCAGAAATAAACTAACATAATTGCATGTGTAGTTATGGAAGTTAGTTACAGGCATAGGCATCTAAGCCTAAAGGAAGTTTGTCAAGGACCAGAAATCCACCAGGCACTCTCCCATACTCCGTGCCTCTTCTCTTTCCCCACCCAACATCCTTTTTCGTCACAGTTTAATGAGGGAAGTATTCTAGGCCTTTTGTTTTTCACCTTCTCCACCATGGAGATGCTGGGAACTGTGACAGGCTGAGGCGACATGAGCAACAATGAAGCTTTTCTCTCCCAGGTGAATGGCCATCTGCCCTTTCTAAGCATGTTATCCTACAGACTTGTGTTCATCCCATTAGGTACCCTCCTCCACACACAAATAATAGGTAAACATTATTAGTGTCCCTCTGTATTATTCAGATATTTTTCTATATCCAATACAGAACAAAAATCTCCTGGCAAATATAACGGAAAAGAAGTCCAAAGGTAGACTTATCTTTAGGTGGAACTCAGAGAATGCCATCAGGAATTGCCTTCCTTCTCCCCATCTCTTGACTCTGCTTTCTTCTGTGTTGGCTCTGTTCTCAGGCACAGTCTTCCAGCCTGGGGTAGAGATGGTTGCCTACAACACCAGGCTTATTTCTTATCATCTGAGCCACTCCAGCAAAAGAGGGATTCTCTCATTTCAACATATCCAACAAAAGGCCCAGAATTGTCTCAGGTTGCTGTGATTGAGTTATGTACTTAAACATAGACGATCACCGTGTCCAGGGGGTGGAGTGTTCTGATGGACAGGTCTGGGTCACATGCCACCTCTGGAGTCCTGGGTAGACTCACTCCACCTGAAGCATGGGGAATGAGAGGGGGCATGGAATGATTCCCAGAAGGACAGAATATTATCACCAGGATAGGATGGGACAGATGCTAGGCAACAAGAACAGCAACCTTCCACTGTTCCAACTCTGATGACAAGGGAAGAAGGAAAGATAGAATCGAGCATGAAAGAAAAAAGTAGAAGCTCCCGTCACACACTTATAAAAGGTAGAATGAATGCTAAACCCCTAAAAAATCATCAGACCAAGCTGTTTTCTACTTCTGGGTCTGATTGTCATCTGACCCACAGGTTTCAAGAATCCTAAGAGACTACTACAAGCAACTCTATGCCAATAAAATGGACAACCTGAAAGAAATGGACAAATTCTTAGAAAGATATAACCTTCCAAGACTGAACCAGGAAGAAATAGAAAATATGAACAGACCAATCACAAGTAATGAAATTGAAACTGTGATTTTAAATCTTCCAACAAACAAAAGTCCAGGACCGGATGGCTTCACAGGTGAATTCTATCAAACATTTAGAGAAGACCTAACACCTATCCTTCTCAAACTCTTCCAAAAAATTTCAGAGGAAGGAACACTCCCAAACTCATTCTGTGAAGCCACCATCACCCTGATACCAAAACCAGACAAAGATACTACAAAAAAAGAAAGTTACAGACCAATGTCACTGACGAATATAGATGTAAATATCCTCAACAAAATACTAGCAAACAGAATCCAACAACACATTAAAAGGATCATACACCATGATCAAGTGGGATTTATCCCAGGGATGCAAGGATTCTTCAATACACACAAATCAATCAATGTGATACACCATATTAACAAAATGAAGAATAAAAACCATATGATCATCTCAATAGATGCAGAAAAAGCTTTTGACAAAATTCAACACCCATTTATGATAAAAACTCTCCAGAAAGTGGGCATAGAGGGAACCTACCTCAACAGAATAAAGGCCATATACGACAAACCCACAGCAAATATCATTCTCAATGGTGAAAAACTGAAAGCATTTCCTCTAAGATCAGGAACAAGACAAGGATGTCCACTTTCACCACTATTATTCAACAAAGTTTTGGAAATCTTAGCCACGGCAATCAGAGAAGAAAAAGAAATAAAAGGAATCCAAATTGGAAAAGAAGAAGTAAAGCTGTCACTGTTTGCAGATGGCGTGATACTATACATAGAGAATCCTAAAGATGCCACCAGGAAACTACTAGAATTAGTAGCTCAATGAATTTGGTAAAGTTGCAGGATACAAAATTAATGCCCAGAAATTTCTTGCATTCCTATACACTAATGATGAAAAATCTGAAAGAGAAATTAAGGAAACACTCCCATTTACCATTGCAACAAAAAGAATAAAATACCTAGGAATAAACCTACCTAGAGGGACAAGAGACCTGTATGCAGAAAACTATAAGACCCTGATGAGAGAAATTAAAGATGATACCAACAGATGGAGAGATAGACCATGTTCTTGGATTGGAAGAATATTGTGAAAATGACTCTACTACCCAAAGCAATCTACAGATTCAATGCAATCTCCATCAAATTACGAATGGCATTTTTTTACAGAACTAAAACAAAAATCTTAAAATTTGTATGGAGACACAAAAGACCCCGAATAGCCAAAGCAGTCTTCAGGGGAAAAAAACGGAGCTGGAGGAATCAGACTACCTGACTTCAGATTATACTACAAAGCTACAGTAATCAAGATAGTAAGGTACTGGCACAAAAACAGAAATATAGATCAATGGAACAGGATAGAAAGCCCAGAGATAAACCCACGCACCTATGGTCAACTAATCTATGACAAAGGGGGCAAGGATATACAATGGAGAAAAGACAGTCTCTTCAATAAGTGCTGCTGGGAAAACTGGACAGCTACATGTAAAAGAATGAAATTAGAACACTCTGTAACACCATACACAAAAATAAACTCAAAATGGATTAGAGACCTAAATGTAAGACCGGACACTGTAAAACTCTTAGAGGAAAACATAGGAAGAACACTCTTTGACATAAATCACAGCAAGATCTTCTTTGATCCACCTCCTAGAGTAATGGAAATAAAAATAAACAAGTGGGACCTAATGAAACTTAAAAGCTTTTGCAAAGCAAAGGAAACTACAAACAAAACAAAAAGACAACCCTCAGAATGGGAGAAAATATTTGCAAACAAATCAACGGACAAAGGATTAATCTCCAAAATATATGAACAGCTCATGCAGCTCAATATTAAAAAAACAAACAACCCAATCAAAACATGGGCAGAACACCTAAATAGACATTTCTCCAAAGAAGACATACAGGTGGCCAAGAAGCATATGAAAAGCTGCTCAACATCACTAATTATTAGAGAAATGCAAATCAAAACTACAATGAGTTATCACCTCACACCAGACAGAATGGGCATCATCAGAAAATCTACAAACAACAAATCCTGGAGAGGGTGTGGAGAAAAGGGAACCCTCCTGCACTGCTGGTGGGAATGTAAATTGATACAGCCACTATGGAGAACAGTATGGAGTTTCCTTAAAAAACTAAGAATAGAATTACCGTATGACACAGCAATCCCACTACTGGGCATATATACCCAGAGAAAACCATAATTCAAGAAGACACATGCACCCCAATGTTCATTGCAGCACTATTTACAATAGCCAGGTCATGGAAGCAACCTACGTGTCCATCAACAGATGAATGGGTAAGGAAGATGTGGTACATATATACAATGGAATATTACTCAGCCATAAAAGGAACGAAATTGGGTCATTTGTAGAGATGTGGATGGACCTAGAGACTGTCATACAGAGTGAAGTAAGTCAGAAAGAGAAAAACAAATATCATATATTAATGCATATATGTGGAACCTAGAAAAATGGTACAGATGAACTGCTTTGCAGGGCAGAAATTCAGACACAGATGTAGAGAACAAATGTATGGACACCTAGGGGGAAACGTGGTGGGGGGTGGGGGTGGGGGTGTGATGAATTGGAAGAGTGGGATTGACATATATACACTAATATGTATAAAATGGATAACTAATAAGAACCTGCTGTATAAAAAAATAAAATTCAAAAAAAAATTGAAGTCTATTTGGTCTACAATGTTTCAGGTGTACAGCAAAGTGATTCAAATATATATATATATATATATATATATATATATATATATATAAAAGAATGCTTCCTCAAGTATGTAATCCATTATTTCATCCATCCAGATAGTCCAATATAAAAGGAAAGGACAGGGGCTTCCCTGGTGGTGCAGTGGTTGAGAGTCCTACTGCCGATGCAGGGGACACGGGTTCGTGCCCCGGTCCGGGAAGATCCTACATGCCACGAGCGGCTGGGCCCGTGAGCCATGGCCGCTGAGCCTGTGCCTCCAGAGCCTGTGCTCCGCAACGGGAGAGGCCGCAACAGTGAGAGGCCCACATACCGCAAAAAAAATCAGACACAAAAAAAAAAATTTTTTTTTTAAATAAAAGGAAAGGACAGAGAGGTGTGGGATATTGTGACTCTTTGATGGTCTTTTGGGTGCTTCCCAAATTCCTCTGAGTTCTATGCGTGCATCTGTAACTTACTTTATAGCTGCCCACGCAACTGTATTTGTCTCTGAGAACATAAAGAATCCCAAATCCAAGTTTTCTAGCAATTCCTCAAGAGATGGCCTCAGTATGGACACACTAATAAGTGGCAATTAGACATAAAGAATTTAACCAGTACTACACAAAAAGAACAACTTTTTAGAGGGAGTTTACATCTCAGTGTATTTTGTATAAATTTTTTGTTAACATAGTCCATAAATTTTGGGAAAGTGGTGATAACTTACCTCATTTCCCTCTGGAGGAGGCAGATTTTTAGAGAAAAAAAGGCTTCTGGACATATTTGAATATATGGAAGACTGAGAAAAGCATGTAAGACATTATGGAATCAGGAATAAACATTAAAAAGTTGGCACAGGGAGAAAAATAATAATTTAAAAAGCCAATCTTTATCACTCACTTACCATGCCCAGGCACTGTGCTAAGTGCTTTACAGCAGGGGTCCCCAACCTGGGAAACCGGGTCGCACAGCAGGAGGTGAGCAGTGGGCGAGCGAGCGAAGCTTCATCTGTA
>NW_021703772.1:30227948-30364248 GCF_005190385.1 Monodon monoceros | reverse complement strand
GATCTGAGGTGGAGCTGAGGCGGTGATGCTAGCGCTGGGGAGCGGCTTCAAGTACAGATTATCATTAGCAGAGAGGTTTGACTGCACAGTGACCATAATAAATCAATTGCTTGCAGACTCATATCAAAACCCTATCAGTGAGTGGCAAGTGAAAACAAACTCAGGGCTCACACTGATTCTGGTGAGTTGTATAATTATTTCATTATATATTACAATGTAATAGTAATAGAAATAAAGTGCATAATAAATGTAATGCACTTGAATCATCCCAAAACCATCCCCCCATCCCTGGTCTGTGGCAAAATTGTCTTCCATGAAACCGGTCCCTGGTGCCAAAAAGGTTGGAGACCGCTGCTTTACAGGCATTCTAACGTAACGCTCCTAGCTACGCAGTTAGGCAGGTAACCGTTACTATTCCAACTTTACAGATGAGAAAAATGCAGACAATGTATAGAGGATAAGAATGTTCCCAAAGTCACACATCCATTAACCCGGCACTATTTTTGCTAACTCCTCTGCGATTTCATCCCTTGATGCTCATAGCAGGGTCTGGGTGGATGGTCAGGATGGCTCAGCTTAAAGCTGGCTGAGACCTGAACACAGGCGTCCCTGGAGGTAGAAGAATGGATCAGGAGAGGCCCAGCAGAAGGAGGTAAGAGAGGAGGCCTGGTGATGGAGGCCATCAGAGGCAAGGAAGTCCATCCAGTCTGGACAAAAATCCAAGATCCCAACAGGCAGAGAGGAGCACAGCCTGAGAGGGAACCTTGTAAAAGACCAAAGGCAAAGGTTCTATTAGCATCAGGAAGGTCCAGCAGCAAGTTAAGGCACGCAGCCTTGGACATTAAGATTTCAGGGGTAACCTCATTCCTCATAGGATTTTAATGGGTAGGGCAGAACCTCAGGCCTGGATAAAATGGACGGGTAATACTAATACTAATAATATCTTGTAACTGATTAGGGCTTTGTTGGTTACACAGTGCTTTTCCATACGTCTCTAATCTTCTCCCAACAACCCCATGAGCTTGGCATTATAATCCCCACTTTTAAGTGAAGAAAATGAACATGGAAATTCCTCACTCAAAGCCAGTGGCAGGGCTTCCCTGGTGGCGCAGTGGTTGAGAGTCTGCCTGCCGATTCAGGGGACACGGGTTCGTGCCCCGGTCCGGGAGGATCCCACATGCCGCGGAGCAGCTGGGCCCATGAGCCATGGCCGCCGAGTCTGTGCGTCTGGAGCCTGTGCGTCCGGAGCCTGTGCTCCGCAACGGGAGAGGCCACAACAGTGAGAGGCCCGCGTACCGCAAAAAAAAAAAAAAAAAAGCCAGTGGCAGAGCTGGAACTTGAACCCAGGAGTTTTGACTCCAAGCCCAATATTCTTGTGTACCATAGAGTAGCTGAGCCGACCATCACAACAGAAACTCATTTAGCCAGTGTCTGAGATGGGAGCTTCGTCACTAGGCAACAAGCAAGATGCCAGTTGCTGGGGGAGAAAGGTCTGAGGCTGAAACTCAGATGAGCATATTTCTTTTTTCTCAGTCGGCAAGTATAAGTCCCGCTCCATTTAAAGAGGACCCTTTCTTCCACAAAAGGAATCTCCAGATAGCATTCATTTAATAAATATTGTATTGAGTGCCTACCATGTACCAGGCACTGGGAAATCAACAGTGAACTCAGCAATAGTCCTTACTATTAGGAAGTTCATAGTTTATTGGGGGACAAATAAGAAAACAGGTAGTTAAATATAGTGGTTAGCAATTCCATAGAGCCAGAACTTTTTCCTATGCAAGCATAAAGTCTGCATTATGTTAAAGACCTTCCATGATCTTATATAAATTTAAACCAATCATGACTTAATTTTCTAACATTACTGATATTTCTCAATAAGTTCCTAAGAAGGGCATCTGATTCAGAAATAGGGGATCAGCAAGAAATGGTATCTGGGACAGGAAGTTTTGACACGTTAAAACAAGAACACTTTCTTGGCCTCTGAACTTTTCTACCCAGAATCCTGCAATTTTTCAACTGCCTCATTTATAGGGTCATCATCTCTCACTGTCCCCTTCTCTTTGCTTGCCCACGTCCAACTCTTTCTTCAAGATTCCCTTAATGTACCCCCTCATCAGAACCCTTAGCTATAGCACGTATCCCATGGCACTTACTCAGCACTGAACGTATGTGCCCAAGCTTGTCTTTCACCTCTTTGTCTCCCCAGATAGGTGGTAAGATCCTCAGGGGTAGACTTTGGGGCTCATACCTCTTTGGAAGAGCTTGATATTTAGGGGTTCATTTAGCACTGTCACCAAGCAAGGAGTAAGATGGCCCTCTGGGCTAGGTTAACATCCAGTTTTGTCCATCCAGATTTAGAACTACAGAGGAAAGATAAGAAGATAATTTTTTAAGTAAACATTTGGCTTCTAAAAGCAATTCTGATTGCCTTTCCCTGACAAATGAAATGTTCTCCTGAAGCCATTTCTTTTAACCCGAAACAGCACCCAGAGAAGAAGTAGGTTTAAATTTAGTTATTTTTCCCCATCTTGATTTTCCATGTTATTATTTTTTAATGGTGGTGATGAAGGTAATTAACATTTTAATCCATTTATTGTTGTTGTTGATACTCTTTTTAACCTCAGTTGAGCATGTTCCACACTTACAAATGCCTGTAAAATTGCCCAAACTCCAATGGGTATTTTTCAGCTTCTGGTTTTACCAAACTGTAGTTCACTAAACCTCACTTAAATTAATCAACTAAGTAGAGAATTCCCCAATGGGATGTTAGGGAAGGATAAGTATGTAGTAAATAAAACAGTTAAAGGGCTAGTTCACACCTCATCAAACTGCTGAACTACCTGATAACAGTTAACTACATACATTCCTCATAAAATGCACAGGGCAAGGAGGTAAATCAGAGTGCAGTTTTTCTGAAGTGAGACATACCTACCTTTTAACTGAGGTTTGGTATTACTCTGGCGAGGACTGGAATAAAACTTGCACAGTATCACCTTATTGGCCAGAAAAATTTCTGCATCATGCCTCTCAATGGGGAGTGCAAATTCTGATCCAGAAATCCCATTAGGCAAGTTTCCCTTCATAATTGCAACCATTGAGATACAAGAGTAATATCAGATCTTGGATTATTTTTACCCCAACTTTCCTCCAATAACACTTTCACCCATATCATTGCATTCTCTCTTGTGAGAAGAAAAGCACATATTACTTTACAGATGGAGAAACCAAGGCACAGATAAGCAGAGAAGTCCAGCCAGGGTCGCTGTTGCAGAGGCCAAGCTGAAATGCAGCAATGTGACCTGAGGTCAATTTGGACTGGAGCCCATGTGGTTTCCTGGAAGGGTCATGTAACTGTAACCCCCGATGACTCATTGGGGGCCACCTATTCATTTTACAGAGTTGACGATAAGGCCTGAGAAAGTGACGCGACTTGTCTGAACCGCCTGGGATATGACCCAGTCTTTGCAGTCCCTATCCAGGTCCCTTCTCCATACCGCAGCTCTCTCTAGCACAGAGGTGTTGATGGAGAATTTATTTTTAAAGATTGAAAGGTGGACCAGGCATGGTGATAGAAATTTTAGTCAACCTCCCAGGCCACTTTCACTCTTTAAAGTGGGGAATTGGGATAACATACACCTGTAAGGGGAGGATGCAAACTGAATGCGATGATGCAGAAATCTAGATGGTGAGACTTATTCCCATGGGGCAGGGGCTGAAAACCGAAATAACTATGGGGGCAGGTGGGAACTGTCAAGGAGAGAAGCAGAAAGAGTAGAGCCTAAGGAGGGCTTCTCCCTGCCTCCAGGGGCAGCTCCAGATGATTGCGGTTTTAAAGGAAGCCAAGGCCCCAGTTTAAAGAAAAACAGGAAAGCTGACTTTGTATGTGAAAGCCCTCAATGTTCAAATGTCAGCAACTAGTTGAAATTTTTTTAAATACCAGGTGACCCTATATATATATGAAGATATATATTCATCCATTCATTCATTCATTCATTCATTGGGCCTACAAGTTGCAACCTCTGTTGGAGGATTTCCCACACTGATACATACTAATGTGGAATGGCATGCATAGGGCCTGTAGTATGCAGTCATAAAGTTTCCATTTGTTTACGAATTTGTTTACTTGCTCCTTAGAGGTCTTTGGACAATCACCTTAAACTCCATAGAAGATCATGCTTTTTTTTTTAATTAATTTTTTTATACAGCAGGTTCTTGTTAGTCATCAGTTTTATACACATCAGTATATACATGTCAATCCCAATCTCCCAATTCATCACACCCCCACCTCCCGCCACTTTCCCCCCTTGGTGTCCATACATTTGTTCCTCTACATCTGTGTCTTAATTTCTGCCCTGAAAACCGGTTCATCTGTACCATTTTTCTAGGTTCCACGTTAATATATGATATTTGTTTTTCTCTTTCTGACTTACTTCACTCTGTATGACAGTCTCTAGATCCACCCACGTCTCTACAAATGACCCAATTTCGTTCCTTTTCATGGCTGAGTAATACTCCATTGTATATATGTACCACATCTTCTTTATCCATTCATCTGTCGATGGGCATTTAGGTTGCTTTCATGTCCTGGCTATTGTAAACAGAGCTGCAATGAACATTGGGGTGCCTGTGTCTTTTTGAATTATGGTTTTCTCTGGGTATATGCCCAGAAGTGGGATTACTGGGTCATATGGTAATTCTTTTTTTGTTGTTTTGTTTTGTTTTTTAAACATCTTTATTGGGGTATAATTGCTTTACAATGGTGTGTTAGTTTCTGCTTTATAACAAAGTGAATCAGTTATACATATACATATGTTCCCATATGTCTTCCCTCTTGCATCTCCCTCCCTCCCACTCTCCCTATCCCACCCCTCCAGGCTGTCACAAAGCACCGAGCTAATATCCCTGTGCCTTGCGGCTGCTTCCCCCTAGCTATCTACCTTACTACGTTTGTTAGTGTGTATATGTCCATGACTCTCTCTCGCCCTGTCAAAGCTCACCCTTCCCCCTTCCCATATCCTCAAGTCCATTCTCCAGTAGGTCTGCGTCTTTATTCCTATCTTACCCCTAGGTTCTTCATGACATTTTTTTTTCCTTAAATTCCATATATATGTGTTAGCATACGGTATTTGTCTTTTTCTTTCTGACTTACTTCACTCTGTATGACAGACTCTAGGTCTATCCATCTCATTACAAATAGCTCAATTTCATTTCTTTTTAAGGCTGAGTAATATTCCATTGTATATATGTGCCACATCTTCTTTATCCATTCATCCGATGATGGGCACTTAGGTTGTTTCCATCTCCGGGCTATTGTAAATAGAGCTGCAATGAACATTTTGGTACATGACTCTTTTTGAATTTTGGTTTTCTCAGGGTATATGCCCAGTAGTGGTATTGCTGGGTCATATGGTAATTCTATTTGTAGTTTTTTAAGGAACCTCCATACTGTTCTCCATAGTGGCTGAACCAATTCACATTCCCACCAGCAGTGCAAGAGTGTTCCCTTTTCTCCACACCCTCTCCAGCATTTATTGTTTCTAGATTTTTTGATGATGGCCATTCTGACTGGTGTGAGATGATATCTCATTGTAGTTTTGATTTGCACTTCTCTAATGATTAATGATGCTGAGCATTCTTTCATGTGTTTGTTGGCATTCTGTATATCTTCTTTGGAGAAATGTCTATTTAGGTCTTCTGCCCATTTTTGGATTGGGTTGTTTGTTTTTTTGTTATTGAGCTGCATGAGCTGCTTGTAAATTTTGGAGATTAATCCTTTGTCAGTTGCTTCATTTGCAAATATTTTCTCCCATTCTGAGGGTTGTCTTTTCGTCTTGTTTATGGTTTCCTTTGCTGTGCAAAAGCTTTTAAGTTTCATGAGGTCCCATTTGTTTATTTTTTTTTTTATTTCCATTATTCTAGGAGGTGGATCAAAAAAGATCTTGCTGTGATTTATGTCAAAGAGTGTTCTTCCTATGTTTTCCTCTAAGAGTTTTACAGTGTCCGGTCTTACATTTAGGTCTCTAATCTATTTTGAGTTTATTTTTGTGTATGGTGTTAGGGAGTGTTCTAATTTCATTCTTTTACATGTAGCTGTCCAGTTTTCCCAGCAGCACTTATTGAAGAGACTGTCTTTTCTCCATTGTATATCCTTGCCTCCTTTGTCATAGATTAGTTGACCATAGGTGCGTGGGTTTATTTCTGGGCTTTCTATCCTGTTCCGTTGATCTATATTTGTTTTTATGCCAGTACAATATTGTCTTGATTACAAGAGCTTTGTAGTATAGTCTGACATAAAGGAGTCTGAATCCTCCAGCTCCGTTATTGTCTCCGTTATTTTCTGAAGACTGCTTTGGGGCTTCCCTGGTGGCGCAGTTGTTGAGAGTCCGCCTGCTGATGCAGGGGACACGGGTTCGTGCCCCGGTCTGGGAGGATTCCGCGTGCCACGGAGCGGCTGGGCCCGTGAGCCATGGCCGCTGAGCCTGCGCGTCCGGAGCCTGTGCTCCGCAACGGGAGAGGCCACAACAGTAAGAGGCCCGCGTACCGCAAAAAAAAAAAAAAAAAAGACTGCTTTGGCTATTCGAGGTCTTTTGTGTTTCCATATAAATTTTAAGATTTTTTTGTTCTAGTTCTGTAAAAACTGCCATTCGTAATTTGATAGAGATTGCATTGAATCTGTAGATTGCTTTGGGTAGTAGAGTCATTTTCACAATACTGATTCTTCCAATCCAAGAACATGGTCTATCTCTCCATCTGTTGGTATCATCTTTAATTTCTTTCATCAGTGTCTTATAATTTTCTGCATACAGGTCTTTTGTCTCCCTAGGTAGGTTTATTCCTAGGTATTTTATTCTTTTTCTTGCAATGGTAAATGGGAGTGTTTCCTTAATTTCTCTTTCAGATTTTTCATCATTAGTGTATAGGAATGCAAGAAATTTCTGGGCATTAATTTTGTATCCTGCAACTTTACCAAATTCATTGAGCTACTAATTCTAGTAGTTTCCTGGTGGCATCTTTAGGATTCTCTATGTATAGTATCACGCCATCTACAAACAGTGAGAGTTTTACTTCTTCTTTTCCAATTTGGATTCCTTTTCTTTTCCTTCTCTGATTGCCGTGGCTAGGACTTCCAAAACTATGTTGAATAATAGTGGTGAAAGTGGACATCCTTGTCTGTTCCTGATCTTAGAGGAAATGCTTTCAGTTTTTCACCATTGAGAATGATGTTTGCTGTGGGCCTGTCATATATGGCCTTGATTATGTTGAGGTAGGTTCCCTCTATGCCCACTTTCTGGAGAGTTTTTATCATAAATGGGTGTTGAATTTTGTCAAAAGCTTTTTCTGCATCTATTGAGATGATCATATGGTTTTTCAGCTTTACTTCTTTTAAAAATGATTGTGACTTCAAATTCAACAAGTACTGAGGACCTCAGTATGATTGGTCTTTTTGTTTGTTTCTTCTTTCTTATTTCGTTTCCATCACAACCCTGCAAGGGGAGGAAAGGCAGTCATAATATTCCCATTTTCATATGAGGTCACTGAGGCTCAAAGAAACTTGTTACCTGGATCATATTTCCACAAGGTATCAATACTTTGCTCCCTTCAAGCCCAGTCTTCTGCCTCTGAGTCCCATGCTCTCCCCACTACACTGAGGTGCACACTGAGATCCCTCAACACCTAAAACCCTGAGAGCACCTCCCACCCTCATGGGCAAATGAGATCTAGTTCTGGAACAGGTTGGCAGGACTGGAAGCTCGAAGCCCACAAAAGCAATGGGAGGGCCTAGCATCCCATCTCTCCTGACGTTTAGGAACGAGCTGGCATGGGGCAAATGGTAAATAACGTTTTATTTGGTAATGGCTCTTTAGTTTTAAATCACTTCAGCATTTACTTTTAATTAATTTCTTTAAATTAGATGACTCTTACTTGTAAATATTTGCTTTTCTATGATAAGCTTTTATTTAAATTATTAAAGCTTCAGCCTCATGACTGGTTTTAAGAATGAGGTTGCCACCGTGCTGATAACAGAATGCATGTGATAAAATAGAGGGACATCATTTCATACTGGCACATATACCAGCACCAAATATGGCTGACAGCAAGGCAGCACGCAAAGAAATAGAAGGCGAATTTACAGTTTTCTTTGAATAGTTCAAGGAATAGATCAATAAATAAGGGAATTAGAGAACAAATGCAGGGTGAAATAACATCTGAAGGAGCTCACTCACAACAAAAGCTTGTCCTCCTCTGTCTTTTTTAAAAGCATTCATCAGTGGCTCTGGATCCACATATTAGTTCACTAAAAGGAGTGGAGACGGAGGTATGAGAGGGGGGCTGTGCAAAAGCTCAGGACAGTAACTGTACAAAAACATTGGAGACAAAAAAAAGTAATGATGAGAGCAGAGGAATTTCATAGCCCCAGTCGGTATGGGCTATTATAAGCCTTGATTTGCTAGCTGCTCCATCGTACCAGCATCAAAAGCAAGGATGGAACCCGAAGAAATGGGGCTGACAGGCTGTATTACAGCAGAAAGAGAAATGACAAAGAATGCTCTAATTTCGATAAATGGGGATTTGAAAGTAAAAGGTTCATAATGACATTAATCACCAGTCTTTACCAGCCATGTAATGATCAGCCAGAGGATGAAGGGACCAAGGCAGGATGGGGGGGCTCAGAGCTAGTCATCAGCACCTGAGACTCTCTTAATAACTTTTATTATTTCTCAAAAATCATTTTGACAATACAGTTCAGTAACCTTTGTGCTGTAAATCCATTTCATCTGCAAAAGTGAAAGCTGAGTAGAATGTGATATTATGTGGAATCTGTCATGCTGATGCTATCTCCAAAGCACTCTGCCTAATAATGAGCTGGATTCCAGACAGGAGGGCTGAGTGGGACCGATGGCTGAGCCTCGTGTGTACCCACCAGGCCCAGCCTGGGCTTTGGAACCTGCTGAGTGCAGACAGGAGGTGAAGGCCCAGAATTACCCTCTACACTTTGGTGAAAAGTACCATGAGGTGCCTCAATTCCACATCAGAATTTATACAGAGAGGCCAAAAGTGCTTCTATCTATTATCTGGTGGAAATTAGAGAGGGGGCTGGCTCAAGCCTTGGTGCTGGGCATCAGGGAGATTGTTAGAATATAAATCTCCAAAATACACCCGACAGATTTCCCTGGCGGTCCAGTGGTTAAGACTGCACTTCCACTGCAGGGGATGCGGATTTGATCCTTGGTCGGGGAACTAAGATCCCACATGCCACATGCTGCACGGCCCTCCCCCCACCAAAAAAAAGCCACCCGAGCAGAATTGCAGCTGGTTCAGTGATCAAAATCCAAACTCCCTCCGAGCGGAGCTCTGGGGTCAGGCTGTACCTCCTTCGACATGCCCCCACCAGGGGAGGGTGGGACCAGAGACGTCATGTCACTGCTGAGAGGATGAGGAAAGTCCTTTACACAGGAAACCTACCTGGAGGTGAGATCAAGTCAGTGTTTGAAGGAGATGCCAAATCCTTCGTACCCAAAAGTGAACCCGGCACACCTCATTTACTCATTGGTCCCTGGTCCATTTGTCCTCCAACTGTCTTATAAATTAAATACTAGAACTAACATGCTCATTTCTTAAGGCAGAAAGTGAACCCAGAGGTTTATGAAATATGATCTATAAACCTCATTTAGTCTTATAAATTTGGGAGAAAAGATAACCTGATTTTTTTTTTAAAGGCATTTGGTAGATCTCATATTCAGGCACAAGCAGAATAACTCTTAAGCCAGTTAAATTGTCAGGATTTAAATTTGAGACCCCAAAAATGTAAATGCTCACATGGTCCCCAAAAGAGAACCAAACTTGCTGTGTTTACAAATTATGCCATGTTTTCGTTTTAGAATAAGTGTGATGCGCTCAAAATCGCTTCAATGTTAGTGGCTTGATGGTTACAGAACTCAATGTCCTTCAGATTCACGTGCGCTGGCCTCCGTGCTGTTGAATTGCTCTGTTACGAAGCTGGCCCACAACTTTGCCTGCCTGTCGTTAGCCCTGATATACTATTGCTAGTCCAGTTGAAAAGGGGTTTCTAGAACCCACTGTCTGGCTGGAGTGGGGAAGACAGAGAGGATCTAGATTTCTGACTATGTAGAAATGGCTGACTGTGTAGATTATGTCATTCTCTGAAGGGACCACTGAAGGAGCAGCAGACTTGGGGAGAAGCTATTGTTTAATTTTGTACCAGGTTTGAGGTGCCTACGGAACCTCCAAGGGGAGCTGTCCCCTAGGTAGTGCACATCACTCCCCTGCTCTAGATCCTACTGAACAAAAACCACACTCCTTAATCCTCCCCAGACGGAACTGCTTCCCACTCACCCACTGTTCACGAGCCAGTCAGAAGAATGCCTCTGATTCCTCTCACCTGCTGCCAACAGGCACATTGTGAGCAGGTGAGAAGCAAGAGAGATCAGAGGCTGCACGCTCTAGCTTAATGGCAGAGCATGTGGCCTCCGGGTCAGTCCACCTGGGCTTGAATCTAGACCCTGCTGCTTCCTGTGTGACCTTGGTCAAGTTACTTAACCTCTCTGTTCTTCCATATCCTCATCTGCAAACCAGGGCTAATAACAGTAGCTACCTTAAGGCTCTGTTGTGAGGAATAAACGTGTTGATATGGAGAAGATGCTTAAGGTGGAGCCTGGCCCACTGTAAGCACTCAGGAAAAAGCCACTGTGCTCAGCGGGCTTCGAATCTTTGCAATTCTAAACTCAGCCTCGAAGCTTCTTCCTGAGTTCATCAAGCACAGTAGTAGCGTTCTTTCCAGCATTTATATTTCTGCTCCTGAATTTCAGAGTAGAGAATTGCAATGGCAGGATTCTCTCGGGTCTTAATACAATCATGGTATGGACGCCCTTCCCAGTATACACACACGAAGGTGGAAGTATTTAAGACTCCTTCCCTGTGGTTCTTGACCTTAGTGAAGAGGAATTCTGATGATTTAAGCCTGTGGGTGGTTTACATCAAAATCCTCCTATGGCCCAGGCTTTAGAAATTAATAGCAGAGGAATTGGGGCAGGTAAATATGTGGCAGCAGTATGATGAATACGAGTACCTTCGGATAAGATACATGAACATCTTATCCAAAAATTGTATGTATTGCTCTAAAAATAAATATAATCTAAATTGAGCAGGGCAAAGCAGCACTCATGAACAGTGTGTTTTTGCCCTAGAATGTCCTGTCTCCAGGCAGTTACCTTGGGCAAGAAACTGTGTAGTGCTTCTAAGGGGCAGGCGAAATAGTCTTTAGAATTCAGGATCCTACACTCTCTAACCAGTTGGCCCTCCGTCTGACCTGGAAATTGAACTGTTGTCTCTTTCATGACAATTGGATGAAATCCTTAGTGTTTAGATATTGAAATTCCAGGACTACTGTTACAATAGAGAGGGAGAGATGATTTTTAGTGGCCTAACAAATTATGCTGATTTGTTTCCTATGGTTGCCATTCTCTTTAAATAAACCTATTCCGTGGTTGAAAAGACTATGGGTAATTATATGCAGGTATCGTTCAAATGGATTTCATGACTTTTTTGCGGCCACTCACAACAGTTTTGGCTTCCCACAAGATCCTTTCTCTATGAATGCTCTCACGCTGCCCTTTCTAATTGTCCTCAGCACGCATTTTAGAAACCTCATACCCTGTCACAAAGGAAATTATTTTAGTAGGACCATTTTTAGAGAATACCTCCCACCATCTGATAGCATGAAACGTTCTTAAGGGCCATTTTCCAGATGACATCTGCTACAGGGCTATGTAGGATCCCATCCTCAGCGCACATGCAGTTTGTTAATAACTAAATTCCTGTGTTTGTGGTCACTGTTGAAAAACATGAAAGAAGGAATTAAATGTGGGTGATCAAAATGATGCCTGTCTTAAACTGTTCTAGCAATGTCTTCTGAGCACTCTGTCATTATCATTCCTCTTTCATTTTCTCTGCAAGCATTTCCTTGGTGTTAACAAGGGCCAAACGCATCTGCTGGTAAATCTGTCCCCACTCCAGTTCTTAGCAAAGAGCAAGAGCCCTCTCCCATAACACTATGAGAAATGTGAGTGATGAAAGTAGGATTTTTTCCCTGAAATCACTTCTATAACACAGGCCATCAAATGATCCTTGTATTTATGACTCTGTAAAACCTGCAGAAATCAGAGCTATGTAATATACATTGCAAAGGGCTCTGCTAATCCTGGCCAACCACATTCATGCCCGGACAAAGGATAAAGCCCTGGTAATGAGAAACCTGACACGGAAGGAATTCCAAACACAGACCAAAAGCATCTCTGTCCGCGTAGCATGGGCAACTCAGCTCCTACAAGTATATTAGTTTGTGCTGATCCTTTTTTAGCTTTCCCATATTTGTAGAAGAACCAGAGAAGAAAGCACCAACATCAGCTCAGCCACTAAATAATCTGCACGTGGCGTGCTTGAGAGGAATATGGCTTTGCCAGATGTTGACTTTCTGCCGAGGGGTCCGAGTACCTCTCTTAGCACCAGCAGGTTTACATCAGATGCTTCCTCCCGTTTGAACGCCAAGTTTGGTCACAGTCAATTATTACCGAAAAAGGAAACTCATAAAGGCTACCTTGGAAGTTAAGAAATTGTCTGTTTTGGCTACTAAGAGCACACATAGTATTTTACAGAAATTAAGAGGAACAAGATTCTGCCCTTTGCAAGCTTTTCCTTAAGTAAGAAAGCCAGCGCTTATGCCTCAGGTGGATGTGCTTATCTTTGCTCATAAATTCTTTATGGCTTTCATACTTTTTACCACATACCTTATTTTTATGCCTGCTAAGCTCATCCCCTCTCAAAACAGACTCTCTTCTAGTCACTGATGTGTCTCAATCTTGGCTGTTTTCTCCTGTTATTCTTCAGCTTCACCTGCCTTTCCTCCTCCTAAAAGCTCACTGGATGAGAGACAGAGGTGCTTCTTAAACTCAGCCTTGAGATCCATTGGTGAATTATGATCAGCTCCATATTGTAAGGATTTTTGAAGAATTGAAGGCTGAAAATAATTTCTTTTTCTAAATTACAGCAGATTCAAACTTTTTCCCTTAATAATGTGGCCCACACTCACATCAATCCCCTTTTTCTCTCTTGGCAGGGAGGGAAGGGCACTGAGCTATAGCAGATGGTAGAGAAGTTGGCATAATCCTAGCTTCTGCCTCTCTTGGGCATGTGTGGCTTGTTTGAAAGCCACCCGTCATGTGTATTCAGGTGGAGGAAAGGTGGGGAAGCGCTGTGACAGAGGGGAACTGGACCTCACTGCTACCTCTGGCTCACGTTCATCAGTCCTCAAGCTCTGGTACATGAAACTGGTGATTGCACCAGGTTTTCACCTTTGACATTGTCTCCCTAAGGTTTTGTACTATATTTGAGACTCTCTTTACTATATTTTTAAATGCATAAAGATGTTCCTAGATTATTGTGTTTATGACAGAAACAAAGAAAATTATTTTCCTGGACCATAATAAAAACAGCCCTTAACTGATTTTTTTCAGTCGTATTTTTTTATTATTCTTTTTAAAAAATTTTTAAATTGAAGTATAGTTAGTTTACAATGTTGTGTTAGTTGTGTGTATACAGCAAAGTGATTCAGTTATACATATATAAGACCATATATATTCTTTTCCAGATTCTCTTCCATTATAGGTTTTTATAAGATATGGAATATAGTTCCCTGTGCCATACAGTAGACCTTGTTGTTTATCTATTTTATATATAGTGGTGTGTCTGTTAATCCCAGACTCCTAATTTATCCCCCTCTTTCCCCTCTGGTAACCATAAGTTTGTTTTCTACGTCTGTGAGTCTATTTCTGTTTTGTAAATAAGGTCATTTGTATCATTTTTTTAGGTTCCACATATAAGTGATATCGTATGATATATGTTTCTCTTTCTGTTGGATTCCTTTTTCTTTTTTGTGTATATATCTATTAAGGATATTTGGTTTGTGGTTACCGTGAGGTTTTTGTATAGCAGTCTAATATATATATATATATATATTTAAGATATATATATCTTAAAATTTGTATTTTAAGACACAAAAGACCCCAAATAGCCAAAGCAATATTGAGAAAGAAAAACACAGCTGGAGGAATTAGGCTCCCTGACTTCAGACTATACTATATATATATAATTATGTTTTATATATATATATATATAAAACAATCATACATATTATATATATATGAATGTTTTAAGTTGCTCATCTCTTAATTTCAAGTGCATTTTAAAAACCTTGTATTTTTACTCTCCTCCCCTCATGATTACTGATTTTGATATCGTATTTTACATCTAATTGTTTTGTGTATCCCTTAACTGCCTATTGTGGACACAGATAATTTTACTACTTTCGTCTTTTAACCTCCCTACTAGCTTTGTGTGTAGATGATTTCCTACTTTTACTGTATGTTTGCCTTTACCGGTAAGCTTTTCATTTCATAATTTTCTTGTTTCTACTTGTGGCCTTTTCTTTTTTGTCTAGAGAAGTTCCTTTAACATATGTTGTAAAACTGGTTTGGTGGTGCTAAACTCTTTCAGCTTTTGCTTGTCTAAACAGCTTTTGATTTCTCAATCAAATCTGAACGAGAGCCTTGCTGGAGAGAGTATGCTTGGTTGTAGGGTTTTGCCTTTCATTACTTTAAATATATCATGCCACTCCCTTCTGGCCTGCAGAGTTTCTGCTGAAAAATCAGCTGATAGCCTTTTTGGGAGCTCCCTTGTATGTTACTTGTTGCATTTCCCTTGTTGCTTTTAATAGTCTCTCTTTATCTTTTTGTCATTTTTAAATTATAACATATCTTGGTGTGTTCCTCTTTGGATTAATTCTGTATGGGACTCTCTGCTTCCTGGACTTGGGTGACTGTTTCCTTCCCCAGGTTAGGGAAGTTTTCAGCTACTATATCTTCAAATATTTTCTCAGGCCCTTTCTCTATCTCTCTCTTCTCCTTCTGGGATCCCTATAATGCAAATATTAGTGCACTTGATGTTGTCCCAGAGGTCTCAAACTGTTCTCATTTCTTTTCATTCTTTTTTTTTTTTTTTCTGTTCAGTGGCAGTGATCTCCACTACTCTGTCATCCAGTTCACTGATCCATTCCTCTGTATCATTTCATCTACTGTGGATTCCTTCTAGTGTGTTCTTCATTTATTATATTCTTCATCTTTGGTCATTCTTTATACATTCTAACTCTCTGTTAAAAACTTCTAACTTCTCGCTCTGTGCATCCGTTCTCCTCCCGAGTTCTTTGATCATCTTTACGATCATTAGTCTGAACCCTTTCTCAGGTAGATTGCCTATCTCCACTTCACTTAGTTCTCTTGGGATTTTATCTTGTTGCTTCATCTGGAACGTGTTCCTCTGCCACCTCATTTTGAAGTTGCTATTTGTATTTTTATGTATGTGGTACGTTAGTTATGTTTCTCAACCTTGGAGAAGTGGCCTTCTGTAGGAGATGTCCTATGCATCCTAGCAGTGCACTCCCCTCTCATCACTCAACCTATGCGCTCTAGGGATTTCCCCTAAGAGGGCTGCGTGGCTCCTGCTGTTGTAGTGGGCTGACTATGTGGGTGGTCTGGTAGACTTGGTTGGCCCTGCCCTGTGTGGATGCTGCTGGCTGCTGTTTAGTGGGGCCTGATCATGAGGAGGCTGGTTGTAGAACCCTAGTGGCCTCGTGGCTAGTGCTGGCTCACTGGCGGGTGGAGTCAGGGTCCCGAAGACTCCGGGGCTGTTGCCCCCCACTGGTGGATGAAGCCAGGTCCTTCGTGGGGTTGGACTACTGGAAGGCAGAGCTGGTTCCTGGGGTCTGGCTGCAGGGCCCAGGGATCCCAGAGCTGGTGTCAGATCGCTTTTGGGGGGGGGGGCGGGCGCAGTTCCTGACAGTTGGATATGGGATCCGGGGTGTCCTGAAGGTGACATTGGTCTGCTAGTGGGCAGGGCCAGGGCCCAGCTGGTCTGAGGGTAGGTTCTGGCCTACTGTTGGTGGACTCAGTCGGCTGGCTGTGGGATCATAGTTTTCTTGCTTCTGGTATCTGCCCCCTTGTGGGTGAGGCTGGTCTAGAGGCTTGTGCAGGCTTCCTGGTGGAAGGGGCTGTGCCTGCCCACTAGGGGGTGGAGCTGGGTCTTGGCAGTCTGGTGGGCAGGGCCATGTCTAGAGGCATGTCTAGAGGTGGCTGTGGGCTCAGGAAGTCTTTAGGCAGCCTGTCTGCCAATGGGAGGTGCTGTGTCCCTCCCCAGTTAGTTGTCTAGCCTGAGGCTGTGTGGTGGGGCCAGATCTTGGCACTAATGAGCCATGATGGCAGCTGCCAGGAGTGTTCACACCATTGAATGTTACCAATATATCTACCACCAGTGTTTATGGCCCCAGGGTGAGCTGCAGCTACTACCCCCACCCCCATCTCTCCAGGAGACACTCCGAGACAGCAGGTAGGTCTGGCCCAGGCTCCTGTCAAATTACTGCTTTTGTCCTGGGTCCCAGTGCACGTGAGATTTTGTGTGTACCTTTAAGATTGAAGTCTCTGTTTCCCCCAGTCCTGTGGTGCTCCTGCAATTAAACCCCACTGACCTTCAAAGCCAAATGCTCTGGGGGGCTCATCTTCCTGGTGCCAGGTCCCTGGGCTGGGGAACCCAACGTGGGGCTCAGAACACTCACTCCTATGGGAGAATCTCTGCAATATACTGAATAATTATTCTCCAGTTTGTGGGTCTCGCACCTGGTGGGTATGAGACTTGATTACATCACGAGTCCACCCCTCCTACCCATCTCATTGTGGTTCCTTCTTTATGTTTTTAGTTGTAGAAGATCTTTGCTGGTAAGTTGCAGTCTTTTCATCGATGATGGTTCTGCAGAAAGTTGTGATTTTCATGTGCTCGCGAGAGGAGGCGACGTCAGGGTCTTTCTACTCCACCACCTTGTCCACTCTCCCTTAACTAATTCTTGAGGAAATACACTTAACCTGAGCCAGTTAGTCATGCTGACCTCACTAGTAAGTCAAGGCAATTAAATTCGAGTCCAAGATTCATTAAGCACCTACTATGATTCAAGTACTATGCAAGACATCAGAGATAAGACAGCCTACCTTTGTTCTTGGCAAACAAGACAACTATAATAACTCATGCCCGATAAAGTTTACAACCATTCTATGTTGGGCAGAGTCCAACCCTTTTTTTTTCAGCCCACCATCCCTTCCTCCTTCTTTAAAAATTAGAGTCCAGTCTTATCTCAACCATTGTCAATCTCTGCTTCTCAATCTCTGCTTCTCAATCTCTGCTTCTCAATGCTTCTGCTTTCTCCTTTCATTTCTCTACCCACCTACTATTTCCAGCTTCTGCATATATCTGACCCTCTATGGGTACCATGTATGTTTGTGGGTTTTCTCTTTAAACTCTCTTGCGCAAATTCAGTATACATTTATGGAGCAACTTTGACGTGCAGAGCCCTGTGGTAAGCTCTGAGGAAGATCACTAGATACATGAGACCCAGTTCCTTCCTTCAAGATGATGGTGCTCCAGCACAGTATATAACCAGCCTGAGGCAGGGAGACAGGCAGATGAGGTGAGAATGAACCACTGTGGTGAGTTCAGAGGAAAGAGATTTTTTTGCAATTGTTGGGGGGATGGAGGTGCAGGGGGAGGTGAGAGGATTCAAAGTTACTCGTGCTTCTTCTTCTATTCCAGGGGCTCAGGCCCCTTCATCTATTACAGTTAAGTATAGCCACCTCATTCCTAGCTAAAACTTTTGCCAGTGACTCAGTCCCTCTAATACTGAGCCCTTTCCCCGAAAGGATTATCTTAGCAAATGTAGAAGCACTCCTTCCTTCCTTCCATAAAATGAAGACTGTTGGTACCCAAGAGCTGCCTGTCTGACCCACTTAACCTCTGATTTACAGCCTCCTTTTTGTGTGATTAAAAATAGTGACATACTGAGATGGCAAAAAGAGGAAAATCTCGTGTAAAGGAAGTGATCTTTATTGCTTCTTCACATGTCAGTACCATGTCTAGGGCCATGTCTAGGGAGACTGTGGGCTCAGGAAGTCGTTAGGCAGCCTGTCTGCGGATGGGTGGGCCTGTGTCCCCACCCAGTTAGTTGTTTGGCCTGAGACATCCCAGCACTGGTGCTTACAGGCTGTTGGGTGGGGCCAGGTCTTAGCCCGAAAGGTTAACCTTCGTTATTGCATGCATCTATGTGACTGGAAACTGTATGAGATAGTTCCGACAAATTTTCCAATCAAAATCTGAATCCTTTGGGCCTCCAGAAATGACCCTAATCAAAAATAAAATAGAAAAAATAGTAAAAAGTGTGAGAAAGAAATAAGTGAAATTTTTGAAATATCAATATTTTCATGACAGCTTTCACAAGGAGTCATATTAAAGAAAGGAAATATAGGCTTGTGCTTCTTAAGTAAATATGGTTCCTGGGTGAGATTCTGAATTAAAAGTTTTTTTAAGAAAAATAATAACACATACAAATAAAAATTATGGGGTCGCATGAAAAATGAGGGGTCTTAAAGTGCTGATACATTTGCTATTTGGATCCCTGTTTTCATCAGAATCTTCAAAGAAGACTACCCCTGGATTTCTCAGGGTTGGCTCAAAACATGCAGCATTGCTCACTGTGATAAGCACTTCTTAGGCCCCAGAATGGGTTGGGTTTTGTGCTTTCCTACAAATACTAAATTTCACCCAATAAAGATACTATGAAAAGGGAAACTCAAGATTTTTTTTTAATATTTACTTATTTGGATGCATTGGGTCTCAGTTGCAGCATGCAGGATCTTCGTTGCGGCACATAGGCTCTTCATCGCATCCTGTGGGCTTCTCTCTAGTTGTGACACACGGGCCCCCGAGAGCACAGGCTCAGTAGTTGCAGTGCGCAGGCTTAGTTGCCCTGTGGCATGTGGGATATTAGTTCCCTGACCAGGGATCAAACCTTCGTCCCCTTCATTGGAAGGTGGATTCTTTAACCACTGGACCACCAGGGAAGTCCCGGAAACTCAAGATTAACAAAGATAAAATATCAGCTCCCTATTCCACTTCCTTTATCCTATCAAATTCCATAGTTAATGAGCTGGGCTTTTTTGTTTTCCTTGCTTAAAACTTGTTCTTTTGTTTGTTTTAACCTTTTTAAAATTTTATATTGGAGTACAGTTGATTAACAATGTTGTGTCAGTTTCAGGTGTACAGCAAAGTGATGATTCAGTTATACATATGCATGTATATATTCTTTTTCAAATTCTTTTCCCATTCAGGTTATTACAGAATATTGAGCAGAGTTCATTGTGTTATACAGTAGGTCCTTGTTGGTTATCTATTTTAAATACAATAGTGTGTATGTGTCAATCCCAAACTCCCAATTTATCCCTCCCCCAATCTTCCCCATTTGGTAACCGTAAGTTTGTTTTCTAAGTCTGTGAGTCTGTTTCTGTTTTGTAAATAAGTTCATTTGTATCATTTTTTTTTAGATTCTGCATATAAGTGATATCATATTATATCTGTCTTTCTCTGACTTCACTCAGTATGACAATCTCTAGGTCCATCCATGTTGCTGCAAGTGGCATTATTTCATTCTTCTTAATGGCTGAGTAATATTCTGTTACATATATGTACCACCACATCTTCTTTATCTGTTCCTCTGTCAATGGACATTTAGGTTGCTTCTATGTCTTGGCTATTGTAAACAGCGCTGCAATGAACACTGGGATACATGTATCCTTTTGCACCATGGTTTTTTCCAGATATATGCCTAGGAGTGGAATTGCTGGATCATATGGTAGCTTTTAGATTTTAAGGAACCTCTGTACTGTTCTGCATAGTGGCTGTCCCAATTCACATTCCCACCAACAGTGTAGGAGGGTTCCCTTTTCACCACACCCTCTCCAGCATTTATTGTCTCTAGACTTTTTGATGATGGCCATTCTGACTGGTGTGAAGGGATATCTCATTGTAGTTTTGATTTGCATTTCTCTAATAATTAGTGATGTTGAGCAGCTTTACATGTGCCTCTTGGCCATCTGTATGTCTTCCTTGGGGAAATGTCTATTTAGGTGTTCTGCCCATTTTTTGATTGGGTTGTTTGTTTTTTGAATATTGAGCTGCATGAGCTGTTCATATATTTTGGAGATTAATCCTTTGTCCGTTGATTCGTTTGCAAATATTTTCTCCCATTGAGGGTTGTCTTTTTGTCTTGTTTGTAGTTTCCTTTGCTTTGCAAAAGCTTTTAAGATTCATTAGATCCCATTTGTTTATTTTTGTTTTTATTTCCATTCTCTAGGAGGTGGATCAAAGAAGATCTTTCTGTGACTTATGTCAAGGAGTGTTCTTCCTATGTTTTCCTCTAAGAGTTTTATAGTGTCCAGTCTTACATTTAGGTCTCTAATCCATTTTGAGTTTATTTTTGTGTATGGTGTTAGAGAGTGTTCTAATTTCATTCTTTTACATGTAGCTGTCCAGTTTTCCCAGCACCACTTATTGAAGAGACTGTCTTTTCTCCATTGTATATCCTTGCCTCCTTTGTCATAGATTAGTTGACCACAGGTGCGTGGGTTTATCTCTGGGCTTTCTATCCTGTTCCATTGAGCTATATTTCTGTTTTTGTGCTAGTACCATACTGTTTTGATTACTGTTGCTTTGTAATATAGTCTGAAGTCAGGGTGCCTGCTTCCTCCAGCTCTATTTTTCTTTCTCACGATTGCTTTGGCTATTTGGGGGTCTTTTGTGTTTCCATACAAATTGTAAAATTTTTTGTTCTACTTCTGTGAAAAATGCCGTTCGTAATTTGATAGGGATTGTATTGAATCTGTAGATTACTTTGGGTAGTATAGTCATTCTGATAATATTGATTTTTCCAATCCAAGAACATGATATAGCTTTTCATCTGATCATGTCATGTTTGATCTCTTTCATCAGCATCTTATAGTTTTCAGAGTACAGGTTTTTTGCCTCCTTAGGTAGGTTTAAAATTCCTAGGTATTTTATTATTTTTGATGTGATGGTAAGTGGGATTTTTTCTTTAATTTCTCTTTCTGATCTTTTGTTGTTAATGTATAGGAATGCAACAGATTTCTGTGTATTAATTTTGTATCCTGCAACTTTACTGAATTTGTTTATGATCTCTAGTATTTTTCTGGTACCAACTTTAGGATTTTCTGTGTATAGTATCTTATCACCTGCAAATAGTGACAGTTTTACTTCTTTTCCAATTTAGATTCCTTTTATTTCTTTTTCTTCTCTGATTGCTATGGCTAGAACTTCCAAAACTATGTTGAATAAAAGTAGCGAAAGTGGACATCCTTGTCTTGTTCCTGATCTTAGATGGAATGCTTTCAGCTTTTCACCATTGAGGATGATGTTAGCTATAGGTTTGTCATATATGGCCTTTATTATGTTGAGGTGTGTCATATATGGCCTTTATTATGTTGAGGTGTGTGCCACTTTCTGGAGAGTTTTCATCATAAATGGGTGTTGAATTTTGTCAAAAGATTTTTCTGCATCTACTGAGATGATCATATGGGTTTTATTCTTCAGTTTGTTAATATGGTGTATCACACTGATTGATTGATTGATTTGTGGATACTGAAAGATCCTTGCATCCCTGGGATAAATCCCACTTGATCATGGTGCATAATCATTTTAATGTATTGTTGGATTTGGTTTGCTAGTACTTTGTTGAGGATTTTTGCATCTATGTTCATCAGTGATATTGGCCTGTAAATTTGTGTGTGTGTGTGTGTGTGTGTGTGTGTGGTAGCTTTGTCTGGTTTTGATATCAGGGTGATGGTAGACTCATAGAATGAGTTTGAGAGTATTCATTCCTCTGTAATTTTTTGTAATACTTTCAGGAGGATATATGTTAACTCTTCTCTAAATGTTTGATAGAATTCACCTGAGAAGCCATCTGGTCCTGGACTTTTGTTCATTGGGAGTTTTTTTTAATCACAGTTTCAATTTCATTACTTGTGGTTGGTCTGTTCATATTTTCTGTTTTTTCCTGGTTCAGTCTTGGAAGGTTGTACCTTTCTAAGAATTTGTCCATGTCTTCTAGGTTGTCCAGTTTATTGCCATATAGTTGCTTGTAGTATTCTCTTATGATTCTTTGTATTTCAGCGGTGTCCGTTGTAACTTTTTTTTTATTTCTAAGTTTACCAATTTGAGCCCTCTCTTTTTTCTTGATGCGTCTCGCTAAAGTGTTATCAATTTTATCTTTTCAAAGAACCAGCTTTTAGTTTCATTGATCTTTGCTATTGCTTTCTTTGTCTCTGTTTCATTTATTTCTGCTCTGATCTCTATGATATTTTTCTTTCTGCTAACTTTGTGTTTTGTTTGTTCTTCTTTCTCTAATTGCTTTAGGTGTAAGGTTATGTTCTTCATTTGGGATTTTTCTTGTCTCCTGAGGTAAGATTGTATTGCTATAAACTTCCCTCTTAGAACTGCTTTTGCTGCATCCCATAGGTTTTGGATAGTCGTGTTTTCATTTGTCTCTAGGTATTTTTTAATTTCCTCTTTGATTTCTTCAGTGATCCATTGGTAGGTTAGTAGCATATTGTTTAACCTCCACATGTTTGTGTTTTTTACAGTTTTTTTTTCTTGTAGTTGATTTCTAATCTCATAGGGTTGTGGTCGGAAAAGATGCTTGATATGATTTCAATTTTCTGAAGTTTACCAAGGCTTGCTCTGTGGCCCAGCATGTGATCTACCCTGGCAGATGTTCCATGTGCACTTGAAAAGAATGTGTATTCTGCTGCTTTCGGATGGAATGCTCTATAAATATCAATTAAGCCTATCTGGTCCAATGTGTCATTTAAGGCCTGTGTTTCCTCATTGATTTTCTGTCTGGATGATCTGTCCATTGATGAAAGTAGGGTGTTAAAGTCCCTCACTATTACTGTGTTACCGTCAATTTCTCCTTTTATGGCTGTTGGCATTTGCCTTATATATTGAGATGCTCCTATATTGGGTACATACGTATTTATATTTGTTATATCTTCTTCTTGGATCGATCCCTTTATCATTACGTGGTGTCCTTTCTGTCTCTTGTAACAGTTTTTATTTTAAAGTCTATTTTGTCTGATGTGAGTATTGCCTCCAGCTTTCTTTTGATTTCCATTTGCATGGAATACCTTTTTCCATCCCCTCACTTTCAGTCTGTATATGTCCCTAGATCTGAAGTGGGTCTCTTGTAAACAGCATATATATGGGTCTTGTTTTCGTATCCAGTAAGCCAGTCTGTGTCTTTTGGTTAGAGCATTTAATCCATTTACATTTAAGGTAATTATTGATATGTATGTTCTTATTGCCATTTTGTTAATTGTTTAGTATTTGTTTTTGTAGGTCTTTTTTCTTCTCTTCCTCTTTTGTTCTCTTGTGGCCTGATGACTAACTTTAGTGTTGTGTTTTGATTCCTATTTCTTTTGTGTGTGCGTTTCTATTGTAGATTTTTGGATTGCAGTTACCATGAGGTTTTGATATAGCAGTCTGTGTATAAACAAGATTGTTTTTTAAGTTGCTGGTCTTTTAATATCAAATGATTTTTTTTGTTTGTTTTTTTTTTTTGGCTGCATTGGGTCTTCATTCCTGCACCCGGGCTTTTCTCTAGTTGCTGCGAGTAGGGGCTACTCATTGCGGTGGCTTCTCCTGTCGCGGAGCACGGGCTCTAGGTGCACGAGCTTCAGTAGTTGTGGCGTGTGGGCTCAGTAGTTGTGGCTCGCAGGCTCTAGAGCGCAGGCTCAGTAGTCGTGGCACACGGGCTTAGTTGCTCCGCGGCATGTGGGATCTTCCGGGACGAGGGATCAAACCCACGTCCCCTGCATTGGCAGGCAGATTCTTAACCACTGTGCCACCAGGGAAGTCCCTGCATTTTCAATATCCTGTACCTTAACTGTGTGTTTGCTTTTCCTGGTGAGCTTTTCCATTCGTAATTTTCTTATTTCTAGTTGTGGCCTTTTCTTTTCTACCTAGAGAAGTTCTTTTAGCATTTGTTGCAAAGCTGGTCTGGTGGTGCTGCATTCTCTTAGCTTTTGCTTGTCTGTAAAGTTTTTGATTTCTCCTTCTAATCTGAATGAGAGCTTTGCTGGGTAGAGCATTCTTGGCTGTAGGTTCTTCCCTTTCATCACCTTAAATGTATCATGCCACTCCCTTCTGGCCTGCAGAGTTTCTGCTGAAAAGCCAGCTGATAGCCTTATGGGAATTCCCTTGTATGTTATTTGTTGCTTTTCCCTTGTTGCTTTTAGTATTTTTTCTTTGTTTTTAATTTTTGTCTATTTTATTACTATGTGTCACAGCATGTTCTTCCTTGGGTTTATTCTGCCTGGGACTCTCTGTGCTTCCTGGACTTGGGTGACTGTTTCCTTTCCCATGTTAGGGAAGTTTTCAGCCATTATCTCTTCAAATATTTTCTCATGTCCTTTCTCTCTCTCTTCTCCTTCTGGGACCCCTAGAATGCAAATGTTAGTGCATTTAATGTTGTCCCAGAGGTCTCTTAGACTGTCCTCATTTCATTCTTTTTTCTTTATTCTGTCCTGCAGCACTGATTTCCACCATTCTGTCTTCCAGGTAACTTATCTGTTCTTCTGCCTCAGTTATTCTGCTATTGATTCCTTCTAGTGTATTTTTCTTTTCAGTTATTGTATTGTTCATCTCTGTTCTTTAGTTCTTCTAGGTCTTTGTTAAACATTTCTTGTATCTTCTTGATCTGTGCCTCCATTCTTTTTCCTAGGTCTTGGATCATGTTTACCGTCATTACTCTGAATTGTTTTTCGGGTAGGTTGCCTATCTCCACTTCACGTAGTTGTTCTACTGGGGTTTTATCTTGTACCTTCATCTGGGACATATTCCTCGGCCATCTCATTTTGTCTAACTTTCTGCAATTGCAATTTCTGTTCCACAGGCTGCAGGGTTGTAGTTCTCCTTGCTTCTGCTGTCTGCCCCCTGGTGGATGAGGTTGGTCCAGGGGCTGGTGCAGGCTTCCTGGTGTGAGGAACTGGTGCCTGCCCCACTGGTGGGTGGAGCTGGGTCTTGTCCCTCTGGTGGACAGGGCCTTGTCAAGAGGTGTGTTTAGCAGGCAGCTGTGTGCTCAGGAAGACTTTAAGCAGCCTGTCTGTTGATATGTGGGGCTGTGTTCCCACCCTTTTGGTTGTTTGGCCTGAGGCGTCCCTGCACTACAGCCTACAGGCTGTTAGGTGGGGCCAGGTCTTGGTGGGAAAATGGTGGCCTCCAGGCCAGCTCATGCCGATGAGTATTCCCCAGGACCACAGCTGCAGTGTGTTTGTCCCCAGAGTGAGCCACAGCTGGCCCTGCCTCTGCAGGAGACCCTCGCAATACCAGCAGATGGGTCTGGCCAAGGCTCTTATGATGTCACTGCTTTTTTTCCCTGTGACCTGGTGCACACGAGAGCTTGTGTCTGCCCTCCAAGAGTGGGGTTTCTGTTTCCCCTAGTCCTATGGAATTCCTGTGATCAAACCCCGCTGGCCTTCAAAGCCAGATCCTTGGGGGCTCCTCCTCCCATTGCCAGACCCACAGGCTGGGGAGCCTGATGTGGGGCTCAGAACTTTCACTGCTGTGGGAGAACTTCTGCAATATAATTATTTTCCAGTTTGTGGGTCGCCCACCTGGCGGGTATGGGATTTGATTTTATCGCAATTACGCCCCTCCTACCATCTTGTCGTGTCGTCTTTGTCTTTGGATATAGGATATGGTTTGGGGGAGGTTCCAGCATTTTTTTGTTGATGGTTGTTCGGCAGTTAGTTGTGGTTTTGGTGTTTTCATAAGATGATGAGGTGATCTCACGTCCTTCTACTCTGCCATCTTGTCTCAACCTCCCTAAAAATTGTTCTTTCACATATGTGTGTGTGCGTGTGCACACAATATTCACAAGCACTTAGAAGTTCTATTAAAAGCCCATGCTCAATTTTGAGCAAAAAGTTATTATAAGCAATAGCAACTCCCTCCCCTGCACCAAAGAAAGAAAGATTCTTCTAGCACTCTTTGAACCTTAAAGAGTGTTTTTATAGGCCAGCTCATTGTTTTTCTTCTCTCTGAAAAATTAGAAATGATAACTGTTTTGATGAGTTCTACAGAAAAAGACAGTTTCCATGATTTCATTTCTTGACAAAGAACAGGTGCCTCACTTGGTTTCTGCCACATGTAGGCAAATTCCCAGACGTAAAACTTCCCCTCAGGGGAAGCAATGTGGGTCCACAGAACTATCTTGAGTTCTGCCCCCTCTTCCCCTGCCGTGTGAGGTGGCCGACTAGTAGGGGGAGGCGTGGGAGAAGAGCCTTGACCATCCCCATGTGCACGCAGCCTGCACGGTGGCTGTGGCCATCAGGGTGGCTTCTGCCCTGTCACTGCTTCATCTGGCTAGTCTCTCCACGAAAAAAACCAAGGCCTGCCTGTCTTTTATAATATTCTGTTTTAAAAGAGAGGAATCTCCAGGGAGAGAACAGGACCCTAAAAGTCCAAGGCCTGGAATTCCTCCTTTCTCTCTTTCCATTTTAAACAGGAAACATTCATGCTAAGAGGGTCCAGAGGGAGTGCTGGTTGTATGTTCGTTTTAAGGCAGATAATGTTTGTGTGCTGCAAATGTCAGTGATTTATCCCTGGGGCTTAAAATGAGTGAGTGCAGAAAAACCACATGTTTCACTTCATGCAGAGAAATATCCGTAGATTTTGAGAGAAAACACAGGTTAAGGATTTTTTTTAAGTGTGTTGAAAATCTTTCACGTGAACCAAAAGGAAATAGAAATGAGCACGGTGGGAGAGGGAGGAAGCTTAAACTATTATACGATAAAAGGTATAATGAATGCTGGACGTTTTCTAAAGAAAAAATAACATTCTAAAGGAAAAGGGAAGATGAAATCCCCGCCCTTTATTTCCCAGGGCTGGAGTGACAGATTACACATTTGTGCTCTATTTGTCATGGGCAATTTAAAATAGAGCAAAGCAAACTGCACTGAGTAATGTACGCAAACAATTTAATTTTTTTATCTGAAAACACTAACTAAATTAACCCAGGCTCAAGGATCTATCTTTCGTTATTATACACAGCCAAATTAAGACATAAAAAAGTAGAGAGAGAATTCTATTATTCATCCCTATGAATGTGTTCACATGCTGCTTGCCACATGGACCCAAGCTTGGAGCTTGTCAAATAATCATGATTTGGGGAACTTACTTACAGAGCTGTTTCCACATCAAACTCTGCAGATTACAGGGTGATTGTGACCCTCACTGACAGTGCCTGATTAACCACGGGCACCGTATTCTTCCAGCCCTGCCATTTCTTTCAAGTGTTCTACCAGGTTGTACTCTGACATTGGAGAGCTTTTCATTAATTAGTATTGTTGCTGTTTTCCTTTAAAAGGGAATACTAAAAAGAGGGATGGTAGAAAGTGGGAAGGATCTGGGCATGGTAGTAGTGAACATGTGCACAGAAGGTTTATGGGATTTTAAGAGCTGCAAACAGAACTCATCTGTTTAACCCCAGGCTAGGTAAGATGCACTCATCTGTACATTGTTTAGAGACCTATTGCTTCTGTTATGACAAATGGATCCGAAGATGCTTGTTGTCTTAGCAGAGAGATCCAGACAGGGTCGCTTTCTGTTAGTGTTTATTCTTGCCCTTTACCTTTCTGTGTGCCTACTCATTACACAGCACAACTTACAGCTGGTTTGTCTTTCCCTAATCTGCTACCGGCTGGGTGGTACTTACTGACTTTGCAGTAGAAGTGCTTTATATCACAGTTTTGGGTGGGTAAGTCCAAGGCTGTAGGTTGGGACTTTCTCTAGGAACTGTAGAAAGAGGAGGGCACACTAATCCACACAGGGACGTAACAGAAGCCAACCAGGGTTAGACCAAGACTGTGACTCATGTAAAGAGCACCCCACAGACCTCGGAGAGAAGTGAATGCAATCCCTGGGAAATTGATGACTCCAAATAATGTGTGCATTTCTTTTTTTTTTTTCGCGGTACGCGGGCCTCTCACTGTTGTGGCCTCTCCCGTTGCGGAGCACAGGCTCCGGACGCGCAGGCTCAGCGGCCATGGCTCACGGGCCCAGCCGCTCCGCGGCATGTGGGATCTTCCCGGACCGGGGCACGAACCCGCGTCCCCTGCATCGGCAGGCGGACTCTCAACCACTGCGCCACCAGGGAAGCCCTAATGTGTGCATTTCTACCACCATGTTTATGTCAGGCTTCAGGGAGGTGGAAAGGAGAGGGGGCAAATGATCCCAGCTTTAATCGAGCCAAACTCAGCCTTGTTTAGGGAACTAGCTTGGTTACTATAATAAGGCCAACATATACACAAGATAGAATTATATTTCTCCCTCAGGCACCAATCAGTCCTGACTGACATGCTGGCTCCATGGGGTCAAGAAGCCAGGCTCCTCAGCACGTGGCTTTCTCCTTGTGTCTAATATGGCCACTCCAGGGGCCAACAGAAAGGAGGGAAGAGAAGAAGAGTGTCCCTTGCTTCCTTTTAAGGGCGCACATCACGTCTGTTCACATCCCACTGGCCAGATCCAGTCTGTGGCCAAACTACATGGGAGGCTAAGGAATGTGGTCATCATCTGGGCAGCTGGCTTCGTAGTCATTGATATGTGTCTCTTCTCTTTCCAGGGGAGGACCAGTGGATCCTGTAGACTACCTGACAGCAGCACCTCGAGGGCTCTACAAGGAAAGGGAGCTTCCATATTACCCAGGGGCTCATCCTGTGCATCCACCCAAAGGGAGCTACCCCCGCCCCCCAGATCTGAGGATCACAGATCTCCGGTATCCCCAGTACTATCCGCCCCCGCCAGCCCCCCAGCACAAAGGACCCTTCCGACAAGATGTCCCACCTTCCCCTCCTCAGCACCACAGAGTACCAGCCTACCCAGAAATGGGCAGACCAGTGCCCCGAGGGGGCAGCCCAGATCAGTACCCCTATCGAATGCAAGATCCCCGGCAGAAGAACCCCATGACCGCAGCCGTGTAGCTGAACGCCACCAAGCTCAGCCCAGCCCAGAAAGGAAGACATCCAACATCACCTTTGTTCTTCCTGCCCCTTAAGGCCTTCTTCCCGTTAAGAATTCTCCATGGTACAGATTAGGTTTTTCTCGCTGAGGCTGCAACACCTGACTGCTAGTCAGAGAGAAAGAAGGGGACAGGAGTTTGGGGAGGGAAATCAGAAGGAAGAGGAAGGATGGGGCCATAAAAAAAATACTGCCTGAAATACTTTTAGAATTGTTCAGTTCACTGAGAGTGACAATTGAACAGGCAGATAACAACGGAGATCTGCAACATGGTGCCTCCCTGGAGCACTGGCATCACGGAGGACAGACTCCGCCCGGGATCATCATCCATTCAGAGACTAAGCTTCAGCCACCTGATTAGAGTTGTTAAGTCTGTGAAGAGTGGTTGCCAATATGGGTGTCCTACGTGAGTGGTTTTTACACTGAAAAAACAACAGCGGCAAACATGACGAGTGATCTCCTTGAAATGTTTTATACCTAGAGGAAGGCTGCACTTCTTTATTTGTAGAATTCCTCAGGTTCTCAGTTCCACTCACTTGGTATAAGCATGTCACGTTTCCTTGCTTTTAGTGTAAAAGTAAGATGTGAATGCAGTACTGGTGTCCTGGGAGAATGTACAAAGCTAGCAGAGCTTCCAGAAGAAATATATGCCTAGCATCAAGGCAGTCAGGTTAAGAGGCTGACATTCCTGTGGTCCTCACCTTCCTTCCTCCCACGTCCCAGGCACGACAGCATGGAGATACCTGGTTTCCGAGGCATCCCCAAATCTCCTGCCTATAATTATTGTAAGTGGGGCCTCTATTTTAAGGCTCCCACTTGAGAGTTAAGATGTACTCGGGAAAAAGAGGGCCTACTGGTTAGTATGCACAGGAAGCGGTGCTCTGAGATGCCAATTCCAGACCCAGTGCCAAACAGCGCCATATGCACCCGGCGTCAGGGAGGGGCTGACTGTGCTCTTTGGGAATGATAACCAGCAGGTGGTAGACAGTGGTGAGTGTGTGAGTGTGAGTGTGTGTGTGTGTGTGTGTGTGAGTGTGTGTGTGTGTGTGTGTGTGTGTGTGATTACCAGTATGGAGAATGGAAAATAAAAATGGAAAGTTTGATGAGGAAGGGAATAAAAAGGAAAAAAGCCAGAAAACAGAAGGGAAGGGAGAAGAAGCATAAAACTAAATCATTCTCTATCTGCTATATTATTTCATTAACAGAAGTCAGGGCAAGACCAAGGCCAAGGTCTCCAGTTGGGAAAAGAAGGTCTTATGGCTTCGAAAAGCTGAAAGCCCACCCTCCAGAATCCATCGCAATTTTTTTAGAGCTTTGCAGCTATATTCTACTTATTTCAACACAGAACCTCTAAAACCTACAACCTAACCCAAATGAGAACATAAGAGAAAACTGAGAAACAGCAAAGCATGGAAGCAGCAACTCGAATTGTTCAGTGACTCCTGCAGTACTTTAAACCTTTTTACATTCCTTCTTCACTCCCTCCCATAAAAAGTCTTGAGTTCAATTTAGACATATGTTGGCCAAGATTAGGATACCTCTGACTGCTAGGATTTAATAAATTACAGTATTATTGAATATATAGCCTATCTATCCAGCCCAGTTTAGTCTTATTTTAATTTAAAATAGAGTTCTGTTACCAAGAATGATGCAACTGCTGGGTTTAGACTTAGCTAGTGTTATTTACTGAACTTTAAGAGGTACCATTTTCTAAACTACAGTTTACCTATGGCCCTCTTGAAAACAGACTGTCAAGTTGGTTTTGGCCCTCTATCACCTCTCTTACGCCGGAGGCACCTTTAGATCGCTCGCAGTTTGTGCGGAGGTTGAGGATTGGGTCCTGCTCACCTAGAGCTGGAGTGCAGGTGAGCTGTAGGGTTTCCCAGCCAACATGCTGCAAGCTGCCTTCCCCTCAAGCTACATAAACCTTCAAGAAGACAATGATAAGATGAGGGAAGTGTGATGTATTTTGAAGCATTAAAAATCAGCTCTTTAGGATGTTCCATAGTTTAACCAAATTTCTGTGGACTAGTGGACATAGCCAAGCCAGAAGCTTCCTCCTGGATTAAGGCCAAGGTCCCACAAGGGGCAGTGGTATAAGGTGAGACGCTCTGTGTGTGTGTTGGAGGAGTGACCCTTGTAGGAAGAATGCCTATATTTTCACCACGTTGCCACCTTGCGAGCATATCTCCTGCACTCAGGCTCGGGGGAAGCTGCTCCAAGCACGGTTTTGTGTTGTACACACAGGTAATAAAACAGTTGCCAATCCTGAGGGGCAGCTAAGGATGTGAAGGTACTATGGAAACAAGATAATAGCAGTTTTCTTTTCTTGCTTGAAGTAGAACACACGCCCCATTAGACCCTACCCGAAAGAAGCTAGCATTACGTGTGCGACAGTCTTCATCAAGCCAAGTGACAATTAAGAACAGCTTGAATGTAAGCTTTATAAATGCCTGTGAACCAGCCCTCCAACTGTCACCACCCGGAGGTTATGGAACTCTTTGCCAGTATTTAGGAGAACAGGTTGTTTAGAGCATTTAGAAGACCAGGCTGTAATCAACAGGTGCCCAGTAGCAGGAAATAGTTCCTGGTTTATTTATGGCCTTGGAAAAACTCAATCAGGTGTCTCCTTGCAGCTCGGAATGCTAATAGACCCCCCAGGAAAAGGTGGCACGGCGAGCTTGGCGAGCTACAAACCCATCAACGTACACCCACCCGGCTCCTTGCCTCACCACTGGGTCATCCAGGCCTTGAAATGATGTACTGGCCTCAAGTAACTAGTTATTTTAAGGAGCTCTGTTTGTGTCCCTTTTTGCAGGAATAGAGAGATAAAAGGGAGCAGACCACCGAAAAATTTTAGATGCAGGCAAATTCAGTCGTCTACAAGGGAGCGAAACACAACATCTCACTAACCCATTGTGTCATTGGTCTGTGGCAGTATCGCTCTTGGTTTAATATTGCTTCCCTGTGGTATCACAGCACTGGATGAAAGGCAAGCTCAAAGTCAGGAGTATTTTCTTAAATCATGATTGACAACAGAACTGGGGGAAAAATTACCGTGAAGCTCCTTATTCTTAGACTTTTAGATCTATATGCGTTAACCTCATAGTACAGCACAGAGCAAAGATCTTATAATCAAGAGCACGTGTAGAGCCACAGACCCACCGTCACCCTGAGGAGGAAACTCTGTGCACACCAACTGAGAGAGGAGATTTGAGACTTCACTGTAGCTTTGTTTTTGCCACCAGTAACAAAATTAAAACATGATTCATTATTCCTTCTAAATATTTAGGAACTTCTCGAGTGAAATCTATCTCCTGAAGGAAATCCACCTGACAACTTTTGGAGTTGCCATGCATAGGGCTGGTATACACAGCGATCAAGACTTTAAAGAGTGTTCATTCCCTAACCTGTATCCACAGCGTTCATTTTCTTTGGAGGAACATCTTAGCACTTCAGAGGGATATAGAGATCTGGAGAGTTTGGTGTGGACAGCAATATGTGTCTCTAAAATTTTCATTGGCATTAAACTCTGAAATCCACAATGAATGGCCTTCAAATTGGTGCTAAATTGGGTAGACACCCTACTGCTTCGAGTCCAGGAGCAACAGAAAGTCCAGATTTAGCGCAATTAGGCAGGAGGGAGTTGGAGTCAGAAACAGCCTGCGATAGTATTTCTCTGCACTCCCGGTTCACGCCGACTTAAGTGGAAATGATGCCACAATGAGACCAGAAAAAGGAGTCTCCATAAGATATCGCTACAAAGTCACCTTTCTGATAAAAAGGAAAATGAAAGTTAGATATCTAAAATAAGCCTAGAATCTCATATGAAGCTACAACTTCTAAGGGAAACTCTCCCTCATGTCCTTAAATCGTAATAGAATCTCACACAGCCTGACTTTTAAAGGTGGGCTTCACTGTCAGCCCAGAGTGGAGAGTGAACTAACCCCCAAGACTGTCTCCTGACTCAGCTCTTTCAGACAGTGTTATGTTCCATCCACGCTGACTGCAGCGCTATTTACTACTGGAACATAAAAACAAAACCTGCTGTTTATACAGTCACTTTTTCTAGGGTTTTCCTGTGCTTATATGATACCAAGTCTGTTCATAAGTTCTGAAGATAAATTATGTGAAATCGTGTTTTGGCGTAGGGGGTGGAGAATGAATTCTTTACAGACTTTTTAGGATGATCCCATTTTTACCACAGAAAGATTTTGGATATTGTTATATATGAATATATAAATTTTTCTTGTTTATTTTGCATCAAAATAAAGCTTTATTCAGTCAGAAAAAGTCAAATCTTGGTTTTTACCCACCACCGGTTGGTTTTAGGGTTTGATGAATGAATAGGTAGGTAGGTGTGGCCCTGCTCACCCTTGAATAGCAACCTCACAGGGCAGAGGACACAGGGAAAAAGCATCCGTCACATGCTGGGCTCCCCCAGAAGGAGATGCTGAGATGGGAATGAACAAGCAGGATGTTTATTTGGGACTGCACTTGGGTTCAGTACCTATAGAAGGCAGGGGAAGAAGACAGGATGGGGCAGAGAGGGAAAGACTGAGCTGCCATGCGCTCCCAACTTGGGCTCAGCCAACTCCACAGGGAAACTTGGAGCTGCACTGGCCCCATAGAGTCATCCCAAGTGGGGACAAGGGAGATGGGCCTTTATCCCACTATCTTGGTCAGGGGATACGGGCTACTTCTGGAAGTAGGGGAGACCCAGAACCAGGCAGTTTTCTTCAGGTGAGGCGATTCCCAAAAGGGCTGACAGCTGGGGTCATCTTGGGGCGATATTCACAGCAACTGAGAAAATAGCTCTTCATTCCTGAAGTTGGATCTGGACAGTGCATCACAGCATCCACGAATGCATCCAACACTGTTGACCCCTCTCTCGTGTTAGAAACACTCTTACCTTGTCTAAAGAAACATGATTCTAAGTTGGTTTTCCTTGAGACCATCCCTATGTTTCCCAAGCAACTTCACTGGCTCTTCTCAGCCCTCTCCACACTCTCCAAGTTCATCCACAGCCTTTTAGCTACCACCCTGGACTGCTTTGCTCACAATTTCTAGCTCTGACCTCTCTCCTGAGTACATGCATTTCCACTTTCCTACTGGACGTCCCCACTGGGACTTTCCATAAGCCCTTTGCACGCAACATCTCCAAACTGAAAACAAGCTTTCTCCAAAGAAACCTGCTTCTCATGACTCTATGCTGGCCAATCGCACCACCATGTTCACAGTTACAAACCAGAAATCTGGAAATAATCCTTGACTTCCCATTTATAACCCTGCTCCTTCCCCACAACCATATCCATCTAAAGAAATGGAAGGCCAGCAATTCCATCCTGCAATTCTATCAAATATGTCCATGATTGCTGACATCCTACCATCACCTTAGTTCAGCGCCATCACCTCTCCCCCACCCTCCTCAGTAACCTTCTGCGTGATCTGCCTCTTACTGTGCTTCCTTCTGACCTGCTCTGTACTGTACACACCCCACCGCCTTTGGTAAATAAAACTGGACTGGAACACATACACACTGATCCACTGATATATTGTCTAGTACTCTTTCACACTACAGTCTCAACCTCTGCTCTATACTGCCAGGGGGACTCTTCTGAAATGGACAGCTTACCATGTTACTCTTCTGGAGGCAACATGATCTTGTTGAAAGAACATCCGCTTTGAAAACAGGCAGACCTGGATCTAAAATTAGGTTCAACCACTAATTAGCTACATAACCTTGGGTAAAATATTTCTCTCTCTAGGCCTCAGTTTTACCATTTGTGAAATGAAACTCCTATACATCTTATGGGATTGTTTTAAGAATTAACTCACATGACAAACATAGGAGCCCTGGAGCGAGTTTCCACCAGCTCCCAGGAGCCAGTTGTCTCCATCTCTTCCCAACTCCGTGTTCAGTGATGTCACACTGGTAGCTTGAAATAGGTCATGTTGGAAGCATTCACAACACAGAAATTAGCATACCCTACAAATCAGGACCTTTTCCCCTCTAGAGAGCCAGTTGTTAAAGATTACCAGCCCACCACTGTATATAACATACCATTAGATGTTTACTAGAACACTGCTATGTATACTATATATAGTTGCCCAGCAGTTGAGGAAAATTAATCCTTGCCTCCATACACATACACACACACACACACACACACACACACACACACACACACACACCCCCTCCTCAAAGCCTTTCTGTGGCTCCCTACTACTTGCAACTTAAAGTCTAAAGTCCAAAGCCCTCCAAAATCAGTCCACTGGGCCTCTCCCTCCTCATGTCTTGTCATTTATGTAAGACATAAGTTTTACATCTTATACCGTTGTTGTTTCCAATTACTTTTGTTTATTTGAACCAAGCGTGCATTTCACAGCTCTGTTCTGTGCCAATACGCAATAAACTCAGTAAGCATAGCCTCCCCTGCTCAAAATACCCTTTGTCCTGTGGATCCTCACTCCTCCTTCAGGTCCCAGACCAACTGGCTCTTTCTTTCTCCATGAAGACTTAGATGCAGAAACAGGAGGTTGGCTCCCTCACATCCACCCCACCCTCTTGGAGCAAGACTTACTGAAGGCCAGAGACACAAGAGCTGGAGGCCACATTTCCCAGATTTCCTCACAGCTTGGGTGCCACATGAGGCCCAGCTTCTATCCGTCAGACTGAACACTCTGGAAGACGGAACTGAGGCCCAGGCATGCTTCCGCCAGCAAACACAGCACTAGAGGCATTTGGTTTTACTCTAAGGGCGTCTGGTCTCTAGCTTCCTGGGGGTCAGGAGGCCATGTGAGGGTCATCCACTGTGTTAGCAAGGATCACAGCTGAGGCAACAGGATTCTGTTGCCCACAGTTGCGGCAGTGGCTTTCCAGGGCCCTGACTTTCTGGTCGCTGAAGGGCAGCAGCTCCCTCAGTGGGCCAGTTCTGCAACATTCTGAGATTTATTCCCGGAAACCCTGCCTGCAGCCTGCTCCTCCACTCCTTCCAACACGTTTGCAAACTACCTAACTCCCTACCTTAAATCCCTTTCTGTTTAGCCAGAAGAGAGTCAGTTATCTGCAACGAAACCAACCAACATACCTGCCACAGCCTTCGCCCAAGGCAGAGCTGGCAATGCTATCCTGTGTGTTACTGAGATCCTTTCTGCAGGTCCTCAATAAAAATTTTATTGCCTCTATTACAGTGATTGGTTTCCACGTCTGTGTGGCCTTCTGAGGCGGATCGTATTTGTGACACATTGCTTGGCTCTGATTATACCCTCAAGGAATATTTGTTGATTCATTTGAATGAAGAAATGAGGTGTGAGGATTCTTTTCCTGAACTGCTGCACTGCTGATGGTCAACCTCACAGCCCAAACCATAAATCTCAAAGTCCTTTTGTTAAAGATCACCTGGTGTTATTCTTGAGGTGAAAGGTGTTAGCTCACCTGGGCAGGCCAGGTTCCAATTTAAAGCACAAAGCAGACTAGGAGATTGTAAATGAAATGGGTAGTGCATTACCTAGAGAGTAAAGAGAGACTTAAGCAGAGAGAAAATGTATTACTTACAACCTACTAAGATGAAAACACTGTGTGACACATGATTACTATTATTGTATAATTCCTTGGATTTTAGGCACGTGCTTTGCGATCACTTGCATTACTTCTTCCTTTCAACAACTGTAAGTGGTGAGTTGGTTGGTTCCCTGACTTTCCATAAGGAAACTGATTCTTGCATACAATGGTACTAAAATAGATGTTTAATGAACACTGCTTAGGCATATCCAAAGCAACTAGAGATTACTTCCATAAGTGTCTTGACAATTGAGATTTCTTTTTCAGCGGCCATGTTTATACTAATTATTGTTTACAACACATGCTGAATGTTTCATGACCACAGTAATTTTTGCTTCTCATTCTCTGTTCACAGTCAGAGAACATCAGGTTCATTCTTATTTTACGACTGAAGAAACTGAGGCATAAAAAAGCCACCCAGGTACTCCAGGGCCACACGGGGGAGAGAAAGTGGAACTCCCTTTCTTCATTAAGTATTTTTCAAGAAACTACTATGTTCCTGGCATGCTTGCCAACTCCTGAGCAGGCTCTTTGCCATGTGGGTGGGCACCTCACCAGCTTGCATCAGAAGTTCCTTCCTCTACATGTGGCTAATGTGCCTCATCCCTGTACCTTCCAAATCACTGGGATCTCAGAGGTCATCGGTCATGGTTAAAGATGGCCCACGTCCTCTGGAAGAGGAGGAGAGCTGTCAACATTTAATGTTCAACTGCCATCCTTTTGACTTGAACCTTTATTGGGCTGGTTGTCACTGACTCTCCCCACACAATCCCAAATACCTAAGTTTGCCACATAATCATGAACGTGCACCACCATAACAAATGGTTTAACTGGACCCTAACAACCCTTGACCATGTGGCTCTTCTGCCTAGTCAATCTAATAAGAAGTTCAAAAATAAAAAGTGATTCAATTGTGGCCCAACAGATACTTCATATAAAATGCAGCAGGGGACCTCAGACATGGAAGAGCCATGGATTTTACCCTCAAGGACCTAAGAGTCGAGGAGGAGAGAAAAACAAGTACACAAAGAACCGAAACGCAAAGCTGAATGTAGAGAGCGCTTGAGGGAGGTGTGCTCTGCCAGGGAAGCCTGACTTCTCCCTGTGGGTGTAGACAGGACCAGGGTAGGTCTGACGGAATGTATAACGTCTCAAATAACCTTAAAGGATGGGAAGAATGCATACAGGCCAAGCAAAGGAGGATACTGGCTTTCCAGATGAAGAACAGAACATAAGCATCTACACAGAGACAGGAAACTTCCAAATACGTTTGATTGGGGGGAATGGAGAGGACAGACTGTGTGATGGAGGTGGGAAGGTTGTAGGTTAATCATTATAATAGCTAATATGATTCAGTGCTTAGCAAGTGCTAGATACTGGCCTAAATGTTTTCCATAGTTTAGCCCATTTAACCCTCAAAGTCTATGAGAAAACAGAGCCTTAAATGAATTAAGTAACTTGCCCTTGGAATTTCAGACCCAACAAGAATAATTACTTAGGGGCTCTAGGGATTTGGGTACTTGAGAGAATTGCTCACACAAATGGGTAAATAAACCTGGCCCAGATGAAAGCACTATGTGAGCTGAACTGGAAAAATTCATCAGATCAGCAGCCCTTACTAAAAAGGGGAGGGCTAATATCTACTGAGCGTACAGGAGCCATGCTAGCTGCTTTCCTTACATACATCTCATTTTCTCTCCACATCTATTAAGATGGGCATTACCTCCATTTTACAGGTAAGAAAACTGAGGCTCTAAAAGCATAAGAACCAGCTCTGGCTAGAAAAGTGGCAGCCCTGATCTCGCCTCCAGCTCTGAGTCCACAACGTTCCTTGCTACACCAGTGAATAGTGGGGATTAAAAGTAAATCTCAGTGTAATTTCTTTTAATTCTTCATAGCTTACATTGTGATTAGTACTTAAAGTGTGTGCAATGCTGAAGAAAATTCAGAGCGTGTAAATGCAGATTTTGACATTTCAGACTCAAGAAACAAGCAGCCTCGTGTTAGTTCCACTATATATTAAATTATAATCTGTGTAGGCAGCGGTTTTGAAAGGTATCCAGGCAAGTAAGTTGTACTTTTGACTGAAGTCAGACAGGTAGATGAAACTTTGATGACTTAATTCCCCCAACTATTAAAGGTATAAGCAGACCAGGACCCTGAGTTGGAGAGAGGCTGCCAGAAGATTTATTGGGAGCAGTAAAGTGTAGGGCCATAATTTCAACAGGTTATCTTGCTTCTCTAGCTAATTGTTTTCCAAGGTTTCTCAGCTCAGAACCATTCAGCATTCTTAGCACCTGGGAAATGTGATGCTCCTTGGGATATTTTCCAGCGTGCAGCCACCTTTGTCCTCCAGTCACGGCTATATTTTTGCTCAAAGACCCGCTGATTAGATTTAAGAGCCGTCCCAGCCCCACAATGCTCAGTTTTGCTGATCTTCAGAGAGACGGTGGTATCACCTTTGATTCATAGAGAGTGCAGCTCAAACCCAGCCCTGTGCTTTATTAAAGCAGCTTTTAGTCATATTATACCTTCCCAGTTTCGAGCTCCAAAAGCCTCCACCACCTAGGAGTCAAAATCCCCTCGATAAACAGCATTTGGGGTGATTGGAAAGGGGGGCCTTTGCCTTGTACCCTCCCAGCATCTGCCTCCCGACCCGCCAGGTGTGAGATGGCAGGCGGGGAGGAGGTGACGGAGACCCAGGCAGAGCCCTGCTCTCCAGGTGGCCTTTCAATATCCCTCTCTCTCCTGACCCTCTCTTGACCTTCTCACTGTGACAGTGTTTGGCCTGGGGCCGCGCCTCTTCATGGTGATTTTTTTCCATTCAGGCTTTAAAGGGGAAGCCTCATAGAGGTGCAGCCACACTGCTTTGGGACCCACTTTCAAAGGATCCTGTTCTCTGGACTCTGTTCTGCAAAATCAAGCAGCAGGAGGCAAGCCCTCAGCCGAGAACACAGTGGAGCAACAGCATATGAGTGCCTGCAGGTAAATCAGCTGTCTTATAGGTGTCAGATGTGTGACACCTGGCTTTGTCCCAGAGCACAGAACTTTGCCTCTACTGTTATATCAGCCCCCTCCCCTAACACACAAACCAGGCCTGTGCCATGAAAAGCTGAGGGTGGGGAAACCTGAGTATTCTTGGCTGCGAGTGCCAGCATGCTCTATTGAAAAGCATGAGGCCCTTCCCAGGGACCTGCATCAGGATATCCCCATCCTTCCTTAGAGGTGTCCCCAACTCCCTCCGGGGTCTTCACTGAGACTCTACCGCTCTCTGCCACTCGGATCCTGCACCGTCGCCCTGCCCCAGCCAGCTCACTGGAGTGGGGTTGATGGGCAGAGTCACGTTGGGCCGGGGTTGGGGTGTACTACCTGGCAGGTGCACCCTCCACCCTCCCCCACTTCTCAGCCGGGGGATAGGCCATCCTAGAGTCAGGCACAGTGGGGGGTGTGTTGCGAGTGGCTCTTGTATTGACAAGCTGGGGGACCCAGCTAGTCACTGACCATCTCTTGGCTTCAGCTACCTGTTTCTAGAGTGGTGATGATCATGCTGACCTCATAGGGTGATGTGGAGAGTACACGAAACAATGTACATGAAGCATTTATTATATCAGCCAACAGAAGCTCAATGTTATTTACCATTATTAGCCCTGATTTTTGCAAAGAATCTGACCCTAGTTAGAACTTAAATAGCACACCATCACCACGAGAAAGTATTCCTTTCCAATTCTCTGCTTCCTACAAGAAGAAAGACTGGGTCAGGTGCTTGTATGTCTTCAAAACCCCTTTACAGCTTGTTAAGCTCTTCTATTAACAGAGGGCCCGCCTCAGACTTCTGCGGGCTCCAGTTTGAACTTTATAACTTTGTTTTGTTTTTACTGTATTTATTATATAATTATCTTCTATTTAGTAAAAAATGATCCTGGGTTTTTTCCACTTACAGTAGTGAAGTAAGTTTTCATTAAAAGCAAAATGATTTAGGTAAATATTAAGTAGATAATGGCACAAATGTATACAGTAACAATCACGGAATGTTTAAAAAAAAAATAGTGATGTTCAGAAACACTGTGCTAAGCCAGTGGCGGTGCCCCAGGGGCCTCGGAGGCTTCCAGAAGACAGGGCAACTTCTGTAGGACGCAAGCTGTTGGGCTGAATCCTAGGACCCCACGGTAAGTTATAGAGGAATGACAGGAAGCCGGAATGTTCTGAGATAGGGATTGTGCTGACCAGGTTGGTTTCCCTCAAGGGGGATCTTCCTCAGCCTTCAGCCCCTCCTTGTTCCTGGCTGGAACAAGGGACCCACCACGTCCCTATGGGTCATTTTCTTTCTCTCACTTTCCAGCAGTGGTGACAGCAGGGGCATTCGGATGATCCTTCCCCTAGACCCAGAAACAAACCAGACTGCACCCAGAAAAGTTTTCTTTTCCCCAAACATCAGTGTTAGTGTAGACATCAATCCCTGCCTCCGTCATTACACGGCATCCTACCTGTGTGCCTTTGTGCCCAAATTTCACTCTTCTTATAAGTATGCCAAGCATTGAATTAGGGCCTACCCTAATCCAATATGACCCCATTTTAACTTGACTATATCTGCAAAGACCCTATTTCCAAATAAGATCCCATTCACAGGTACTGGAGGTCAGGACTCAGACATACCTTTTGGAGAGGCACAATTTAATCCACACACTATCCCATGTATAGAGGCTCTCCCCCTGTCTCTGCACCTCCCACGAGCCTCCCATCAAAATCTTCGTCCAATGTGCGGCTAAGACTCATGCACACTGAAGTACCAATGACAGACTGCACAGACCCTGCTGGTACCTTCCTATGTTCCTTTTTCCCCCTTTTTCCTGAAGAGGTCACCATTTTCTTGGGACTGGGAATAAGTCAGCAAGAGATGGGGACGACGTGTGTCTGCCTATCCAGATTCCATATTCTATTAAAAAAAAAACCAAAAAACTTGCTTTCCTCCACTCTCCTTCAACATAGGGGAGGTCATAGATCACTGTTCCAGCCAGTGAGGAGTAAGCAGGAGTAACCGAATGTACTTTGGGAAGTGTTTGATTTCCACATACAAATAGCACTCCTGCCTCCTTCTCCCTTACTTGTCTCTTCTCTTTCCTGCCCGGCAACTGAATGTGATGACTAGAAGCCCAACAGTGATCTTGCAACCATGAGGTGATAAGCATGAAGATATTAGATCAAAACCCAACATGTTAAGGACGGTGACGCAGAAACAATGTTTAAAATAGCCAACAGTTACTGAGCATTTAATATACACCAGGCGTAGTTTTGGGCACATTAACTGTATTAATGCATTTACTCCATCAGCCCCATTGGCTAAGTATGTTATTACGCCTATTTGCAGAGGATAAAACTTGTGAAAACCACACAATGGGCCGCAGGGTCTATGCGACTAACTGCTGCTGTATATTCTCACTCCCAGCAAAGGTAGAGAGAGTCTAGGATCCTGACGGCACCGCTGAGCTGCTCTGTAGGTCATTTCCTTTTAAAATAATAAGCCAGTGTTGGCTGGGGTTTATGTTACCTGCGGCTGATTCATTCTTGACTGACACGGATATTTACCTCATAGGGTCATCGAAAGGATTAAATGAGAAAATACGTCTGTGGCTGGAGAAAAAGACACCTACAGACAGTTAATATTGTCTAAAACACAATTCTCGACCAAGGTTCTCCATAAGTAGTCGGTTTCAACGTGTAACCATTATTTTAACAAATAATTAAGTCAATAATGTGGTAGGCAGAAGAACGTCCTCCCAAAGACGCCCTCATCCTCATCCCAGGAAACTGTAAATACCTCACATTATCTGGCAAAAGGGAATTTGCAGATGTGATTAAGGTTAAGGACCCTGAACTGGGGAAATTATTTTGGGATTATCCAGGTGGGTCCAATCCAATCAATCGCATGAATCCTAAAAGCAGAGAACCTTCCCCAACTGGAGCGAGAGAGAGAGATTCAGATGTTGCTTCTCTGAGGTGTGAGTCTACACAGAGAGAGGCCTCCAGGAGCCACGTAACAGAGACCTCAGTCCCACAACACTTGGAACTGACGTCTGCCAACAGCTGAGCGAGCCAATACACGGATTCTCCCCTAGAGCTGACAGAAAGGGACACAGCCCTGCCAGCCTCTAGATTGTGGCCTGGGAAGACTCATACTGGGACTTCTGATGTACGGGACTGTAAGATAATAAATTTGCATTACGCCATTGTTTGTGATAATTTGTTATAGCAGCAACAGAAAACTAACACAGAAAACAATGGAACTTCAGGCAACATCCAAAGCGTTAGCTTAGGGGCTTTAGAGAAGAAGCCGAGGAACTGCTCGCCAGGTCAGTGAGAATCTCTCCACAGCATGGAATTAATCATGACGATTTTTTTTTAACATCTTTATTGGAGTATAATTGCTTTACAATGATGCGTTAGTTTCTGCTGTATAACAAAGTGAATGAGCTATATGTATACATATATCCCCATATCCCCTCCCTCTTGCGTCTCCCTCCCACCCTCCCTATCCCACCCCTCTAGGTGGTCACAAAGCACCGAGCTGATCGCCCTGTGCTATGTGGCTGCTTCCCACTAACTATGTATTTTACATTTGGTAGTATATATATGTCCATGCCACTCTCTCACTTTCACCACGATTTTTGTATGAAGTCTTCTGGCCTGGTGGTGTGACTGAGCCTGTTTTAATGCAGCCTGCAGAGTTCTTCCGATAAAAGCTTCAAGGGGCACCACTCACATAGCCCTGGGGGTGGCACTCATACAGAACACAGTGTAAACAGTGCCCCCTACAGCTGTGCAGTGTGACAGTTCTGCTAGTGAGAGGGGCCGTGTGGGATCACAGTGAGAATAAAGCTAGAGCTGGGTGGGCCAGGGATAACCAGGGCAGTGTCTGTACAAGGCTTTGTACAGCGGCCTCTCTGAAAAACACCTGCTAGCCGTCCAGTGATTTTGGTATTTGATAATGAGTGTAAAATGCCACCTTGTAATGTCAAAAACTCCATTTAAAAAGGGAACAAAAAGGAACGCTTTGGGGTTTTCTCCTCTCAGCTGAGCCTCTGCAGTCAGGTGAGCTGGTCAGTGTGGGCCTTGTGTGGCCCCATCACTCACTCAGTCACAGCTAATGAGGGGCATGCCTTGAGAGGAAGCCAGTTAGTTTTAAACCTGAAGGTTGAGGACAAATTTGACCGTCCGATGACAAGAGTCTGCATTTTGAATAAAAATTTGGTGAAAGAAATATTCAAGATCTTGAGAAGCACCTATCCAATTTAACCTTCTTCCCAGGGAAGGTGTGTCCTCCTAGTCAGAGATGCGGAAACGCACCGGGGCCCACTTCCTGCAAGGATGCAGATTCCAGGGCTGCTGTGTCAGATACAGTTATATCTGCTGACAAGAAACCAGTCATGTAAAGACGCGAGAAATGGAAATGCCGCACCAATTTTCCAGAACAAAATCTGCCTCTAAAAAGGTGTAACTTCATGCAAAATATGCTTCATCATTTGAATAACAAAATAAGATATGCAAGGAAATAAGACTTCTCAAAGAGCTACTGCATTCAGGTTACAGTGAGTACAAGCGATACGAGGAATATTTCTTGTGCTATATTTAAAATGTCTTCTGAGAAAATAATGTGCTTTAGAAATGGAGCTGAGATAATGCCACAGACTTTGCTTTAGTGACTGTCAAATAAGTTTCCAGGCTGTTTTTTTTTTGTTGTTTCTTATGGATTCCTAGGGGTAATGGTGAAAGCTGCCCATTAAAATTCATTAGATGAAAAGTAAACATATTACAATTGATGACATTCTCCTCTAAATTGTTAGCCCTATTAGTGAGAAAACCTCTTGCCTGCCAAACTCTATCTATGGTGTCGGCTTCTCTCTAAACAGTTCTCTTGCGTTTTAATCTCAGGAATGTTCCTTCAATGTTAAATTTCTTCCATGCGCCATATACCACCCAGGGCGTTCCATGAACTGTCCTGAGATGCTCCCCGACTTTTAGAAACAGGATGCTGAGGTTGCAAGGGAATTCTTCTAGCCTAGGCATCAAGGTTGGAAAAATTACTTAAGGATGACAGGGAGAGATTTTTTTATAGGCCCAGTTACTAAGGTCTGAAACAGCAATCCATTCAGCTGAAAAAATATTCCCGTGAGCTTCCCTCAAGGCACACTGAAGAGCCATTTGCAAGGCCGTTCTTTGGGTTCAAAGCAATTCGAGAGCAGCGGAAGTAGAGGGGAGGCTCTGCCTCTGCCTGAGTGATCCTCAGTCCTGTTCTTTTGCAGTCAGACCCCTCCCTGCCACGCCTGCCATGGGTTAGATCAGGAGAAGACTAGAAAGTGACCAGAACTCACTGATGCAGTGACCCCCTGTTATAGACTGAATGTGTTTCCCCCAACTACCCACCTCCAAAATCAAATGTTGAAGCCCTAACGCCCAGCATGATGGTATTTGGAGGTGAGGCCTTGGGAACTAATTAGGTTTCAATGAGGTCATGAGGGTAGGACCCTCACAATGCAATTAGTGTCCTTATAAGAAGAAGACAGACAAGAGCTCTCTCCCCCTCCCTCCCCCCCCCCCCTCCCTCCCTCCCTCCCTCCCTCCCTCCCTCTTTCTCTGCAATGTGAGAAGGCAGCTATCTCCAAGCTAGGGAGAGGGGCTTTGCCAGGATCCTAACATGCCAGCGCCTTGCTCTGGGACTTCCCAGCCAAAACTCTGAGACACAAATGCCTTTTCTTTAAGCTGCCCAGCCTATGGTATTTTGTTATCACAGCCCGAGCTAAGACACCTCTCATCCACAAAATGTGGTATGATCATTTCTTCTATGGTCATTTTTTTTAGATGCTTGTGCTATGACAATCTGCAGAGTGATTTTCAAATCTGCAGAGTGCAGTTTGGCGAGAAAAATATTCTATGGGTCAAAACTTTTCTCTAAAACATAACGCTGGCTCACAAAAATGCATCATTCAGCTTGGCAAGCCCTAAACTAACCGGCTCTCCTCATGGAAAAGCCAATTTCAAATTATCTTAGGAGAGGCAGGTGACACCAATCTCCTTCTCTGTCCCCAAACCTGGCTGCACCAAGAACTGTAGGCACAGAAATGGAACAGAAAGACTCTTTCCTGTTCTTCCATCTGCCTCCTGGCTTCACCACGATGACTGGAGGGAATCGCCCAGCAGGCTCCAGGGGGTCAGAAAAGGTGGCACTTCAAGTCAGATGGGCTCGGGTTGAATCCCTGCTCCACCGCCAACTAATTGTATGACCTTGAGTAGATTATAAAAACTCTCTGAGACACAGAGTCTTCATTAATGAGGTGGTAGCCTCACAGGATGTTTAAGAAGATGAATAAGATACCTGTGTAAACATACCTAGCACAGCAGCCAGCCAGCTTTCTTCCCACTGCCCCTCCCTCCTTGCCTCTCTCAACATGGATTAGGAACTCCCAGAGTTGGTGTGGAATCTCATCCTGTACTACCAGCCCTCACTCTTTCCCAGACTATATCTGAATGGCTCAGGGTTTGAGGCTATGTTGCAGAAGTTCACAGAGGCAAAACTAAACACCTTGATAGCCAGCCTCCCTCGAGGAAGAACCTAATGTTCATGGTGGGGCATTCACAGAAGACGTACTGGTCTCCATGGACCTGAAGTTTCGTTCTGGAGAAACTGGCATGAACCTATACTACACTAAAGGGAACAAGAGTTGGCCAAACCAACTGACAACAAAAAAAACCCTCAAGCTCAGTTTTTTTCTAGCTTCAGAAAACAGAAAATTAAATATAGGTGAATCACTTCTGCAAATTAGAGCTTAAAGATAGTAGTTTGCTTTCTCCCCACTGAAACTGATGAGCAGAAGTTTGGGCCCTTGGTATCAGCTTCATACTGGCAATAAACCTAGCATAATCTATTAATAACCCAGCTCTGAATCTCTTCCCCTCAGAACTTTCAGCAATAAAATAATAATAATAATAATAAAACCAGGGAGGGAAGGGTGAAGCAATCCAACTTATTTCATTATCTTGGATTTTACACATCTTGTTTGCTAGCTTAATAAGGGATGCTATAATCTTCTATGATATCAACATCCTTTTTTATTGTGCTAGATGGTAGGGGAATTACCCCAAATTAATAAAAACCATATGCTGCGTTTTGATTAGCGATCACTTTGGAATAAGGATTGATCTGGTCTGGGAATGAGAATAAGCTTCTCTCGCTCCTTTCCTTTTTTAATCATATGCCTTTCACAGTCCCTCTTGTCTCCTTCCCAACCCCACCTCTGCCTTATCTGCAAAACCAGGGTAAGAAAATGGTCCTCTAAATCTCTGGTGTATATATTTGTTACCAAAACTTGCATTGTCATCTGAGCTATCGGCCCATCCAATCCTGTCTCTATTGCACTGGGGATAGTAATAACAGCACTTCCTGGTTGTGTCTGAATGTGTTGGGACAGCTGATACACGTGATGAGATTGGTCCTCTGAGCATGTGATGTGTGGCACTGGCAGGGACCCATCCCTCGAATCTCTAGAGAAAATGGGAAAATTCTTCACACAGCAGTAGAACGTAGAAAGTCTCCCAATTTGCTAGCCGCAACCCACCTAAGAGGATGTTCTCAAATTTTACGATGTTTCTTTTCAACAACATGAGTAATCTAAACCTACCAACAGCCAAGATGGTCCACTTTTGAAAATTCTTTCCTTTAGTCTCCACTTCAGAGTATGGGACTACTATGGAATACATAAAAATACCTGGGAAACTTGTTAAAACTGATGGATCCTGTCTCTAAAAATGTACATTCACTAGGTTTGTGGTTGGGCCCAGGGATCTGCATTTTTAACCTGTGCAGAAGGTAATTCTGATGTAGATGGTCTCCAGACCACCCATGAAGAAACACTACCCTTACAAGGGACCTTCAAAATATCTCAGCTGTGGGACTTCCCTGGCGGTCCAGTGGTTAAGACTCACTGCAGGGGCAAGGGTTCGATCCCTGGTCAGGGAACCAAGATCCCACATACCACACAGACAAAAAAAAAAAAAAAAAAAAAAAAAGACAAAATATCTTAGTTGTGTTTAAGAGCTTTCTCTCTGGAATAAAAACGCACTAGGTACAAATCCCAGCTGTGCCACTTACTAACTATATGATATTGGCTATATATTTAGCTAACCACTCTTAACCCAGTCTCCTCTCCTAGAGGATAAAGATAATACCTATATCATAGTGTTGGTGTAAGGATTAAGTGAAATACTGTATAAACAACGCTAAGCACTGGGCCTGGTGATTATAAGCATTCTGTATAGAAAGCTCTTCCTAAGGAAAAATGTTCCAAGGGGAGCATCAAAGAGTTAGCTGCTGTCTTGCTGTTAAGTTGATTTTATATCACAAAAACTATGGGAATAAACCAAGAGGAATATTGGTCTTACAGAGATTAGTGGTAGAGATTTGAAGAAAGTGAAGGTTAACAAGTTATAAAAGAATGATAGTAAGATTGTGAAAGGTGATACAGCGAGTCAAGTTGTACAAATTTCACAACTGTTTTCAGTTGTCAGCTGGTGAGTTATATCGTGTTGGGTGGAAGTGTGACTTAGCTGATGTCTTCATTTGGAGATTAAGTGTGATTTAAGGAGATGTGTATGGGTGCCATGTTGACAAGAAGTAGACTGTGAGAGCTTTTTGATGCGTCAGCTTAGCTAAGCTACAGCCCCCACTTATTCAATCAAACACTAATCTGGGGCTGCTGCAAACGGATTTTATAAATGTAATTAAAGTCCCCAATCAGTTGACCTTAAATTAGAGAGGCTGTCCTGGTCGGCCTAGATTAATCAGTTGAAAGGCCTTAAAAGCAGGCTGAGGCTTTTCTTAGAGACAGAAGAGATTCTCGCCTACGGACAACAGTTTCAGCCTGTGGAGTTCTAGGTTATCTGTGATCTTCCCTTCCTGAGAGCCTGCCCTATAGATTTTTGGATTTGTTTAGTCATATCCATTATGTAAGCCAATACCTTGTACTAAATCAATATCTGTATATCTATACACACATATTACACATAAATATACATACATACATAGTCCATACATCTAAACCAATCCGTATGTATAAAACCTGTCCTTCTATCTATCTACCTCCCTACCTATCATCTCCTATTGGCTCTGTTTCTCTGAGTGGACCTGACTGATACAACTCTTTACCTGGTCCATGTTGTAGAAACTGGATTTAAAGTAGAATCAAATTATATGACTTATAAATAGACACTCTCCCCTGCCCCTTTGCCAGTGTCTAACAGGAGAGATGAGAAATGTCTCTTTTGCCTTTAAAGTGGTTTATTTTTTTCAAATGGTCTTCTAGAACCACAGCTGGGAATCCTGTCATAAGTACTAAGGAAATAACAAGTGCCTTGGACTTTTTTAAATCACTCTGTCTCTCAGTAATCTAAAGAAATTTGCAGATTTTATCCTAACATAACTCTGGAAATATCTCCGTGAGTGTGTTAAGGGCAAGCATTATTAGTCTCATCCTAGAGATAAAGAAACTAGAGAGTAGAGAAGGGACCAGCCTTTCTCAAGTTGACTCAGCAAGTCAGCAGGTGAGACCCAACAAAACCGGGGAAATTAACTGCCAAACCTTGTTTGTCACTGATTTATGAAGGCAAATTAGAAAAAGGAAGAAGCGGGGGGAGGGAGGACAAAAAGGTACCTCACTTTGCTTGAGGAAGCAAGGTTAAAAAGAAGTCACTCATAGACAATGGATTTTAAGGAGAGAAATCCAACAGGTTATCATGAAAATGTACACTACTGGAGAAATGTAGTTGCTTGAAGAGAATTTTCCAGTGCACTGTGGAGTTCTTTTTTTTTTTTCAAAATGTTAACATCTTATTACAATTATGCTTCTGTCTTTTTCCCCTAAAATGCATAGGGGAAAACATCTGAAAGGGCCTACACCGAAATGTTAAGAGTAATTGTAGGTGAATTTCATCTTGGTTTTGTTCCTCTGTCTTTTCTCAATTTCTCTATTGAATATATATATGTGTTACTTGTATTTTTACAGATTTGTTAAACAAATGTTCTATTTTCTTGTGATGCTTATTACTCTATTGCAATTCAAAGAAGGAGCAATTGGACATAGGGACCTAGTACTTCAGCTGCTTCAATGTGCCCGAGCATCAGCTGTAAGCTTGATAGATGCCAATTCCTGGGTTCCCCACCACTACCCCTCCAGAGCTTCTGATTGAAGAGGCCTGGGAAAAGCCGCAGAATCAACAGTTCTAACAAGCTCTCATGGTGATTCCATTATAGCCAATCCAGGGATACTTTGAGAAACGCTCTGACATCCATTACTCCTTATTGAGAGGACATCTCTTCTAAGGTTACAAAATGCTCTATGTATTGAATATGGGTAAATGTGGGAAAACCAAGTGTCACCTTGGTCTGCCTCCAAATAACTGAAAGCATTTTTAAGAGTCCTGAATAAAACATGCCCTCACAGCTGTAGCCTCAGGCCCCAGTACCTCACTTCTGCATCTCTACATTTGTGCCAAGCACATTTTGTCATCCAAGGAGTGGTCCACAACCAGCAGCATCTTATTACCTGGGAGTCTGTTAGAAATGCAGAATCTCAGATCCAACCCCAAACCTACATTTTAACAGAATTCAGAAGCACTGGACTGGAAGACCTAGAGCCACCAGAAATGAGGGTCACAGTCCCCAGTTACAGACTCTCCAGACAGCCCCCTACTCAGAATCCCTGTGGACAGATTCTCAACGGGCACAGCAAATGCTCCTTGACCACCAAAGGGCGTGCTTGAAGGAGCCTGACCTTGGTCTGGGGTTCAGAGGCCAGGTCAAGGACATCCTTCCTGTGTTAGATGTGCCTGTTTTCTTTGTCTCAGGCCAGCCAACTTCCTCCAGTGGCCTCCTTCATTCAACCAGCCAGAGAGCCGAAGGACGCCCTTCAGAGCAAGGCCCTGTGACTAAGCAGGCTCGGTCCATTCATTTCCTTAGCCCCCTCCTTCCCGCCTTCTAGAAAAACTCAGACAGTTTAAGTCATCCTTACCATCATATGAATAAATGTGGCAGTGGGAGGGCAGAAACAAAGGAAAAGACCAAGACAGAAAGAAAAAAACAAAACCCAACACCACACACACACACCACACACACACAGTACACACACACACCACACACACACACACACCACACACACCACACACACACACCACACACACGCACGCAGTACACACACACGCAGTACACACACACACATAAACACACACACACACACACACACACACACACACACACACACACCACACAGACTCTAGTCTCTGCAAAGCCGGGTATTCCTTTTTCTTGCCTAGCAGGATATGGCATCTCCGGCATATTTTTTTCCCCCTATTTGTGCTCTTTTCTCTTTTCCTTTTTAAATAGACACATTTCAAATGTCAGTGGGTGATAGGAGGGCCAAGTCAAATTGGATTCAGGAGACCGAATAGCTAAAGGTTTGATCTTTGCAGCTGCCTCTTCAAGGGAGGCTCCGGGAGACTGACCGATGGGGGAGAGTGGCCGATAAGCTCAAGTGGGCATTTATTGTGCTAACTCGGGCTCCCTCTCAGTTTAACCTTTATTTACAGACTTGAACTGAAATGGTTAGACTTGAAAAGAAAAGTAGTCTTTCCCCCTCTTCCCCCTCTCCCCTTCCCCCATCCCCAGAGGGGATGGAAAAGAATCAAGGCAGAGGTTAAGTGAGGGAGACAATAAAAAAGGAGGGAGTCCTTATCTAAAATCTGAGTGACTGACAGTGAGTGGCAGCTCTGTGGCCAGTTTTCGTTTTTTTACACCTTCCTCCAAAAATCCCAAGAGAGAGACTTATCCATATTGGTCCCTACCTTTCCAGGTCAGCCAAACGGAAATTAGACTCCAAACATGTCCCAGCCTCCAGAGGGGCCAAGGCTAATCAGATATCCTCTCAGAGGGACTGAGTGTCCAGGGACATCTCATATTTTAGCCGCGTAATTCAGACTTACTTGCCTAAAGCCTTACTGAATCTTGTCATCACAGGAGCCAAGTAAAAATTATATCTGCATGCCATGTGGAGCTGTAAATCCTGGGGCTGTATTCTCAGTCATTCCATATTTCAAGACAGGGAAGCTTATTTCTACAAGGCCATTAATAACCGAAGTGACTGGATAAGTAAAGGAAAAGTTTGTGTCTACCGTTGGTGCCCTCACAGATCCGTTCTGGGGACGGGAGGGAGCTTGTGAGGTACAATGTTTTCATGGGACTTGCAGCTGGGGCAGTGCTGTGATCCAACAGAATCACACGGGCAGAATCCGCGGAAGGAGGCTCCAGTGTCCATGTCTGCACGGAAACAGGAGGTGCTTCTTCGTTTTTCAGAACAGACTGAATGGCCTTTCAGTTTTAAAATGACCCTGGGAATCATCAAAGTTTGCCTGAGGGCAAAGGGAGCTGGAGGAAGGGAAGAGGACCACCAGGCCAGAGCATGTAACAAGGACGGAGTTGAAGATGTTAGGATCTGAAGAAAAGGCTAAGACTTCTTGGGTAGATCAGTAAAGCCAGGTGAGCCAGGCCAGAATACCGGACAAAAAGAAAGGTCTGTGTGACTCGGCCCAGCCTTCCCCAGACCCCGCATGGAGACTGGAAACCAAGACAGGCTCTCCCAAGGTCAGTCCCACACCCTCCTTGCCCCGCTCCCTCAAGACTCACAATGCTGAAGCCTCTGGAATGGCCAGATGTTAAGGAGAGGGTAAGAAAGAACAGAAGACAAAAGAAAGGCAGAAGGGAAAGAGGGGGAGAGAGAGAGAGAGAAGCAACAGAGGAAAAAAAAGAGAGAAAAAAATCTATTTAACTCGCCTAACCTGGGGCTTTCCAGCTTTATTAGACTAGGAAATCATTTTCCCCTCGTAACATCTGTGATCATTACACTGATTTACATGGATTTCACATAAGTATCCCTAAGGAACCCACTTTGGGGAATTAATTCTGCATCTTATCAACATTTTTTCTTCCATTTATTCTAAGAAGTATAGTGGAATATATCAATTTTATTTTAAGCAGGATGTGCACACTTATGTGTGTAGCTTTAGGTCACTTAGCTCAAATTCTCACACAGTGTGTTACATTTCCCCATAACAACTGCTCAGTTAAATATCAAGTACTAACCAGTTTACATTAAAGTGTGAAATACATAATTTACATTAAGCTATAAAACACATTAATAAATGTTTCTGCATGCCCCATTTATTCTGTGTGTGGGCTATTTTCAAGGTTAAATATTTAATTAAAGCTCTCTGCATTGACCAGAGGTGTTCCCCCTGAAAATGCTTAGCCAGGGATAGCAGACCTTGGCAGCTCTGGCCTAGCTTCTCCCACTCTCAAGCTGTGTGACCTTTGACAAGTCCGTTAGCGTCTCTGGGCCTCGGTTCCTTCAGTGGCAGGATGAGAGTATTGAACCACATAATCTCTAAGACCTATACAGCATCAACATTTATATTTCAAAACCCTCACCATAGCAAACCTCACTAACCATTACTGCCTCTCTATCATCTAAATATTAGACTTGTAAAATGTGAACAGATTTAATTTACTAAAAGCCTCTAATCAAGACCAAAACCTTTTACTTAAACAATTAGAAAACAATTAGCTGGGGAAATAAAAACAATTTTAATTTGCTAAATGGGCTTCCTCCCTCCTAATAGATATGGATAAGACCCTAACTAATGCTTCTGACCACATGGAAGCCACACGGGCATCGCTGAGTCTATGGGCAGAGGCGAGGGCTGGCTCGATTTTCTATTAGGGAAGTGAAAGGCTCTCACATTAACCTCAGCCTTTTTGCAGTGATTCATGTTTAAACATATGCCTAATGTTTTCGGGGCTTAGTGCTCCCTAATCATTGATCTATCCTGATGCCTACACACAGATGGATCTTGCACAAGCCCAAGACCATGCACACCTTTGTCATCATGCCTCTCGAACCACTGTGAATTTCTGTGCCTCTCCGCAAGACCAAACCCCTTGAACATGCTTCTAAGTACATTGCGATACCCGACAAGAGCCTTTTTAATTAATGCAATTTGAGAGCATCGGGCCCCAAATTCCAGAAATTTTCAGCTAGAAAATTGCTTGATTACATGGCGCTCAAAGGGATCAATCAATAGGCAAACCTTCCCTTTTCACCATTACACAATAGCAGTAATAGAGACTACACTTCATAAACTGTGTTTATTTAATAGAAAGTAATTTTTCTTTCAAGTTGTAACACAAAATGGAGTATTCTCCATTTTAGAAGTTCATTCAGGCAAGTTCCTCTCATTGTTTTGGTTCCTTTACCTCATCCTCTTTGAAGTACACATATTTTAATCTTGGGCAAGTCATTCCATCCCTCTCGTCTGTCGTACAGCAAAACAAAGATTTGCACCATCTCCATTCTAGAAGCTCTTTTAGTTTTCATTTTGCCTTCACTTATTCTCTCAAAATACACATATTTTCATCCTGGGCAAGTTTCTCACTGCTCTGGGCCTTAGCTTTCTCTTTGGTGAAATGAGAAGACAGATCCTCTGTGATCCCTCAAGCTCTATGGAATAGAGTATGATGGAGTGATTTATCATGCAAACATTGGGAGCTGGGGAACTGGCTTGTTTTCCTTTTGTCTCCCTTTTTATATTACTTTTCTGCCCATTTCCAACTTTTCTTAAATTTTCCTCTCCTTTTTCTTCCTCTCTGTCCTACATCACAGATTGAGCTCAAGGAAGGCTAAGAGGGTTAACTTTGAATTGAGACCACTCATATGTGAAGAGCAGCTCTATAACTCACCATGCGTATGGCCTGGAGCAAATCTCTGAGGCCCTTTGAGCCAGTTTCCAAGTCCATAAGAAGTAGTGATGATAGGAGGAGCACCTGTCTCACAGAACCATTGGGAGGATTCAGTGGCTTAGCTCATATGAAGTAGTTAAAACAGTATCTGGCTCAATAAATGTTGGCTTTTGTCATTCAGTTGGGACAAGACTGTTGGGTTGGCCACTGAGAAGCTAACTTGCATGAGTAGGAGTTCAGGAGAACTTCTTGTAGAGAGAGAAGGTTTGAGGGAGCCAGGGATGCATGCGTGGGAGACCCTCAGGTGGGGAGGTCAGCCAAGCGTCTGTTTCAGGAGTGGGCCCCTCAGTCAACCTCACAGAGGCCCATGGAGACAGGATGCAGCCAGCAATGGGATGTGAGGACACACAGAGCTACTTTGAGGCTAGACAAAGCATGACACAGAGTGGAAGAAAAGGAAGTCTTCCTGATACTTCCGCACAGAACATGAAATTACTCTTGTGCAGTGAGGCCTGAAGAGAACCCAAGAAGGATGGACACCATAAGGATGGGAACTTGAGGGGCACCCTGAGAAAATTCCACCAGGACAGATATCAGCTCTCCCAGGGAGGACTCCACCCCGCCAGGGGCACTGAGGAACTACATAAGCAGGGACATCATGGCAGGCAGAAGCTGTATGTACATGAGCCAAGGGTGAGAGCAAGAGAAATGCTAAGGTCTCTCTGATTTTCAGGGAGGGGGGTTTTGCACAGGGCTGAAGTCCTCACATATTGGTGAGGGAGCACGGGTCAGTGAAACTGGGGCCCACGGGTGTGCATGCATCCATGGGGATGGGAGAATCTCAGGCAACACTTGGGGTAAGAAGTTTGCTGTTCCTAAGCTAGACACACATCAGCACATAAACTGCATACTAACTGTAGCCTTCACCACTGGAATCACAGCTCTCACTTTTTCTGAACTAAATATCAGGATACCTGATGGAAATGTCAGCTTGCCAACTGAATAAAGCCAACTGAAAAACGTGACTTGAAACTGCAGCCAAGTCAGCTTGCTAACCTTTCACCCCTGAATTAGGCCAACATGACCTCCTGGGTGCAGGCAGTGATGGACAACCTCAGTGGTCTCCTACAGAGAGAACCCTCACCTTTGGGTGAGAGCAGAGCCATTAGGGATCCTCCTGTAGGCAGGCAGGTCTGAAGATGGAGGGGTTGAGCTGGGCATGCCTGGGTCCTTCTTCCAAACTTACTAATTCAGGGGAAGGAGAGAAACCAGGAGTGTCGCTCAGAACTTTCTCCATGTAGAAACGCGAAAGTAGGGAGGTGATGTGCTCCCCTTTTCTACCTGGGGTCACAAACTCAAATGCTTCCAGTGTGATAGTGTGACTATGTGAATGTACAAGAGTGTAAGAAGATCAAGACCGGCAGTGGGCAGAGGTAGGGTCTGGGAGAAGATGGGGCAAGGGCAGAGGTCATGTTTAGGGAACAGGAGTACCCAAGCCCCACCCAAGGTGGCACCCCTACTCGACTCTGACCAACTGTAGGACCAGGTGTGGTTGAGCTTCCTAAACAGTGAAACTTCCCGATGGTTACATGACGACACAGAATTCAACCTCACACAGCCCATCTGAGAGCTGCCAGCTTGTGGCCTATTTTATAGCAACCAGGTAATGGCCTGGGAAGGGATGGATTTCAGGGATAATGGAAAACCAAGCCTGAAGGCATTTTCTCTCTCATATAAGGGCAGGAGAGAAAGGAGGGAGATTTCCCGAACAATAAACAGGAGGAGCCCAGGGCACTGGGCCCAAAAACAGGGTCTCATAGGGACTACCAAGACCAGGGCATCTGAGAGACTGTTTTGTGGCCCCAATAGGGGGATTATAGCCCTCGAACCATAAATATAGGAGGATGAAAGGGCTCCCATCCAGGAAAGAGGGAGACCCTGCCAGAATCTGCCTTGTTCTCCAAGCCCACGCCCTCCACTGTTCTCAGTCCCTTCAAATGCCTACGGAGAGGCAAACCCAGCAGCCAAGTGAGTCACCCGGTCTGGAAGGACTTTTCTTCCGTCCTTGCTTCCCTTTGGCTCCCTTCCCCTCACTAGTTGTTTCCAGGGCTGGGGCTGGGGGCAGACACCATCCAAAGACCTGCTCTGTCCCTCCCTCCCCCTCCTGAATGGGCCTCACAAGCTGCCCTGTGTTGCTAGTGCCCATTCATCTGGAACTAGCTTTCACAGCCCCAGCTAAAAAGGCCTTTCATCCACTCATTATCCCTCCACCACAACCTCAAAGAGGAGGAGACTTCAAAGTATCAGGGCCGAGTTTGATTTCCAGTCTGCAGCAGCTCTCCCACAAGCAAAGGAAGGAGGGAAAAGTAGCCCCACTGTCCTCAGGTTCTACCTCGGCCGGCGGAGTTGTCATCTGTCCGTAGTAACACCCAGTGTGCTGTGTCCCTTCCCTTTTTGGATCCTTCCATGATTGTGTCTATTAGAGAAACAAAGGCTTCAAAGGAAGGCTCTCCCACAGTTCTGAAGAGCCCCCTTGCTCTGTTGAGAATCCCCTTCTAGCAGCACAAGCTGAAATGTTCTGTCTTGGAGCTCCCAGTGAGTTGGGTCTTGAAACGAAGAGGCCCCGGCACAGCTCCTGGATTTCTCCATCTTATCCTCCTCTTCCCCCTCTGATTTCATTTCTGATCAGAACCATATTTCTAAGAGTAGATCTAAAACAGGGCTCTGAACAGCAAGTAGAATGGCAAAGTGGTCATTTCCCCATCGTGATCTTAAGGGTCATGCCAAAGCCACCTGGTCTTTTTTTTTTCCTGGTTTTTAAATTGAGGTTGGGATGTACTTTGTAATTTATGGATCTTTGAACATCTGTCGTATGGTCCTCAAGTCCCAGTAGAACCAAACATACACCAGGGTTTCTTCCTTACTCCTCATCACCACCTCACTTTCTTTAGTGAGAGATGCCCAAGTTGGTTAGCAATATTCCTAGACAGAAACGTATTCTCAGTTTGCCAACTGTCTAGACCAAACTTTAATGAAAAGTCTTGCGAAGCTTTGAGCAGGTGCGTACAAGCTGTCCACAGGATGACCTTAGGCCTCTGGAATCTTAAGCAACCAATGTATGAGCTGTTTGGTAAACTGAGACTTGAAGGTAGCCAGTCACTAAGAGGAATTTACTATGTGCCCCACGAGCCAACTAGAGACTAGAACACAGACTTTTGACTTATTTAGTGTATTTATCCCCACTCCAAGCCCACCCCATCCCCCATCCTAAATCTAGCCCTTACAATTTCTGCTTGGGAATACCCACTGAACTTGAATTGAATTATGTGGCTCTCTTTTGCCACAAAACAGCTGCTATTTACTTCTAGCACAAGCTAGAAATGCCTTGAGTCCTTAGGGCATTCAGCACTATTACTCTCTGCCCATGGCTTCAGCCACTGGTGCTTCTCCATTAAAGAGAGCCGTTCTGTCCCTAGGAGTCCAGCCAGGCCCAAGGTGAAGGGAAGGTCTCCGTGTCCCCATCTACTGCTATTGCCTTTTCTCTCATACCAGCTTGGGTGATCTGACATAAGGTGACTCTAGAAGCCCTTAGCTCCAAGACTTAGACTGACAAGAGTGCCTCATGCATTTCATGAGCTGGCAATCAGTCCCCTTTCTCAGCAAATGTGTCCAAGCCAGGTCTAAACCATCATTTGATAAGTTTAGAGCTTAGACTTCTGAGTGGGTGGGACTAGAGTCTATGTTCTCAAATAGGTGTGGAAATCGGGTGTTCAGCTCAGCGGTGGGTCTGGGGGGACACTCAAAATCACCAGATATACATTGTACAACGTTCTGATAATTTTATTTAAAGACTTATTCTTGGAAGAAGAGTTCATTACAAGTTTAGAATGAAAAATGCTTCATGAATTTTTAAGCTAGAATCTGAGCTTTGACCAAAAAAGAAAACTACAGGCCAATAACTTTGATGAAGATAGATGCAAAAATTCCCAACAAAATATTAGCAAACCAAATCCAACAACACATAAAAAAGATCATACACCACAACCAAGTGGGATTCACCCCAAGTTCACAAGGATGGTTCAACATATGCAAAGCAATCAATGATATACCACATCAACAAAAGACAAAAACCACATGATCATCTCAATAAATGCAGAAAAAGCATTTGACAAGATTCAACATCCATTCATATAAAAACTCTTACCAAAGTAGGTATAGAGGGAACATATCTCAACATAAAAAAAGCTATTTATGACAAACCCACAGTCAATATAACACTGAACACTGAAAAGCTGAAAGACTTCCTGCTAAAATCTGGAACAAGACAAGGATGCCCACTCTCACCTCTTCTATTCAACATAGTATTGGAAGTCCTAGCGACAGCAATCAGACAAGAAATAAAAGGTATCCAGATTGGAAGGGAAGAGGTAAAATTGTCATTATATGCAGATGGCTTAAAACTATATATAGAAAACCCTAAAGACTCCACGCAAAAACTACTAGAACTGATAAATTCAGCAAGGCAGCAGGATACAAGATTAACATACAGAAATCGCTTGCATTTCTTTACACTAACAATGAAATATCAGAAAGGGAATGTAAAAAAACAATACCTTTTAAAATCTCACCCCCCAAATTAAAATAATTAGGAATAGAGCTGACCAAGAAGGTGAAAGACTTATGCGCTGAGAACTATAAAACATTAATAAGGGAAACAGAAGATGATTCAAAGAAATGGAAAGATATCCCATGCTCTTGGATTGGAAGAATTAATATTGCAAAAGTGGCCATACTACTCAAAGCAATCTTCAAATTTAGTGCGATTCCTATCAAATTAACCATGACATTTTTAACAGAACTAGAACAAATAATCCTAAAATTTATACGGAACCATAGAAGACCCAGAAGTGCCAAAGCAATCCTGAAGAAAAAGAACAAAACAGGAGGCATAACCTTCCCAGACTTCAGACAATGCTATAAAGCTACAGCAATCCAAACAGCGTGGTACTGGCACAAAAACAGACATATGGATCAATGTAACAGAATAGAGAGCCCAGAAATAAACCCACACACCTGTGGTCAATTAATCTTCAACAAAGGTGGCAAGAATATACAATGGGAAAAAGACCCTCTCTTCAGCAAGTGGTGTTCAGAAAGCTGGACAGCCACATGTAAATTAGAACACACCCTCTCACCATAATAAACTCAACCAAAATAAACTCACAATGGCTTAAAGACAAACATAAGACATGACACCATAAAACTATGAAGAGATCATAGACAAAACATTCTCTGACATAAATTGTACCAATGTTTTCTTAGGTCAGTCTCACAAGGCAATAGAAATAAAAATAAACAAATGGGACCTAATCAAATTTACAAGCTTTTGCACTGCAAAGGATACCATAAACAAAATGAAAAGACAATTCACAGAATGGGAGCAAATATTTGCAAATGATGTGATCAACAAGGGCTTAATTTCCAAAACATACAAACAGCTCACACAGCTTGATATCAAAAAAAGACAACCCAATCAAAAAATAGGCAGAAGATCTAAACAGACATTTCTCCAGAGAAGACATACAGGTGGCCAAAAAGTAAATGAAAAGATGCTCAACATTGCTAATTATTAGAGAAATGCAAATCAAACCTACAGTGAGGTATCACCTCACACCAGTTAGAATGGGCATCATCAGAAAATCTACAAACAACAAATGCTGGAGAGGGTGTGGAGAAAAGGGAACCCTCTTGCACTGTTGGTGGGAATGTAAGTTGGTACAGCCACTATGGAGAACAGTATGGAGGTTCCTTAAAAAACTAAAAATAGAATTACCATATGATCCAGCAACCCCACTCCTGGGCATGTATCTAGACAAAACTCTAATCCAAAAAGATACATGCACCCCCATGTTCATAGCAGCACTATTCACAGTAGCCAAGACATGGAAACAACCTAAATATCCATTGACAGAGGAATGGATAAAGAAGATGTGGTACCTATATACAGTGGAATATTACTCGGCCATAAAAAAGAATGAAATAATGCCATTTGCAGCAACATGGAGGCAACTAGAGATTATAATACTAAACGAAGTAAGTCAGAAGGAGAAAGACAAATACCAAATGCTATGACTTATATGTGGAATCTAAAATATGATACAAATGAACCTATCTGCAAAACAGAAACAGATTCACAGACCTGGAGAACAGACTTGTGGTTGCCAAGAGGAAGGGGATTGGGGGAGGGATGGAGTGGGAGACTGGGGTTAGCAGATGTAAGCTATTATATATAGAATGGATAAAGAACAAGGTCCTACTGTATAGCACAGGGAACTGTATTCAACATCTTGTGATAAACCATAATGGAAAAGAATATATATAAAAAAAGAATGCATATATAAGTATAACTGAATCACTTTGCTGTAGGACAGAAATTAACACATTGTCAATCAACTATATTTCAATAAAAAATAATTAATTAATTTTTTAAAAAAGAATTTGAGTCCTGAAAGATGTTTCCTTGCCTGAAGCTGAAGACCCAAGCCAAACACTTCCACCTCAAGGCCAGCTCAGCTACTTTGCTTTGCCCCAGGGTTAGAAGTCTGGGAAACCTTGATAGTCAGGATGATCATTAAAATCTGTTCCAGCTCTTGGATTCTAAATGTACCTTCTCCTTTCTATCCTGGGGCACTTATTTTTTCCAGAGATGAGGCAAAGATATTGCATTAGGTGAAAACTACTTCTCCCCGTGTTCATGTTGTACCATCTAAACCAAAAGCCACCCTGATGAGACACTGTGAGAACTGTGGATTCAAGGACACATAAAGCCCTGGGTGGTGAGTGCCCAAGGTCACTGGAACCCGGGGTTCATTCAGTTCACCATCATCGGATACCACTTCACACAGAGCCACCACTTCCAGCTGTGTGACCTCAGGCACATCCCTTAACCTTGGCTGCATCTCAGCTTCCTCATCTGTAGAATGGGGATAATGATAATAGAATGCACCTCTTGTGGCTGTTAGAGGACTGCATGACTCTGTATGAAGTGCATACATCAAGTTCTACAAAAGTGTTTTGATGAGTAAATAAAATTTATTTTGGACCTGCTCCTTTCTCAAGATATTTTCAAATCTTTAGTTCCAATAAAAAGCCTGCCCTTATTTACTGCTCCCACCAGAATTCCCACAGCAATTATTATATGGATGAGTGGTAGGACAGAGTTCTTACTCCCCGCTCACCATCTGCATGTTTTCCTCTCCTTACAGGTGGTGGGGTGGAGAATTTGCATATCAGCTTCTGCTAGGTATCCTAAGCAAGGCTGCCCATATTAGCAAGACGAAGATGTGTTTGACTTATAGATGCTTGTGACAGGCCTGAATAATGGCCTCCTAAAGATGTCTGCACCCTAATCCCCAGAACCTGTGAATATGTAACTTTATATGGCAGATGTGATTAAGTTAAGGAATCTGAGATGGGGAGATTATCCTGGATGATCCTGGTGGGCCCAGAGTAATCATCAGGATCTTTATAAGAGGAAGGCAGGAGGTCAGGGAAGAGAGAAGATGCTATATTGCTGGCTTTGAAGATGAAGGGAGGGGCCACAAATCAAAGAATGGAGGCAGACTTTAGAAGCTGGTAAATGCAAGGAAACGGATTCTCCCCTGAAGCCTCTAGAAAAAGTGCAGCCCTGATTTTAGACTCCTGACCTCAGAACTATAAGATAATAAATTCGTGTTGCTTTAATACACTAACTTTGCATTCATTTGTTACAGTAGCAACAGGAAAATAATACAATGCTCTGTACTAAAGTTTTTCTCCAGATGGAACCTGGAAAGTTCAGAGGCCCTGACCTTGCAGCAAGATGCCCAGAGTGAACCATAGCACAAGTGCAGAAAAAACTCAAGAAGACAACTTTTTTTCAAAGAAAGATTTGGCATCATCCTCTGGACTCCGTTTCGTGACCAACTAAGAAAGAGATCATTTGCCATCTGGTCACGGATTGTACCTGCAGGAGTTTCCAAACACAGCAGGAAATTTTTTCCTTAGAACATACTTGAGAACGTCTCATTTTTCCTTTGTGTCATTTCTTCCACTGTTTTTGTTGACTGTTACCTAAATTTTTTATTTACATGTTTACACATTTATATAACAGTACTGACAACTATCATGTATCACAGGCCTTCTATGTATCAGGAACTGGCCAAAGCATGTACATGAACTCATTCATTTAATCTCCACAATAACCTTGGAAGTATATACTGCAATTATGCCCATTTTACAGATGAGGAAACTGAGGCATTGAGAGAATCGGTAACTTTCCCAAAACGGCACAGCTAGGAAGAGTGTGAGCCATCCTTCAAAACCAGGTCATGTGGCTCCAGAGTCCATGAGCCTAATTGCTGTGCTACCTTGTCCCTCGTAACAATGAGCTTCCTAAGGGCCAAGACCCAGTCTTATTTTCGCAGTGTTTTTACCTCCCCCACTTCCACCCTGCCATGCCTAGCACATTTATTGAGCTCCTGTTATTGCTAACGCTGTGGCAGACACATCCACTTATATTACTTCACCTAATCTCTACTATAACTTCAAGTGCCTTGTCCAAGGCCCTGCAAATACTAAAGCGGAAGAACACCAACTCCATGCTCTTTCCAAACCACCATGCTGAATTATAGAAATGAGAGCACTTGAGTGCTCTGATTGGAGCCTTAGCTCTTCCGCTTATTACTAACTGTGCAACTTGTGCCAATCACTTCACCATTTGGGCCTCTGTTACTTCACCTCAAAAAAATGGAGGTGATAAAACCTACCATTTCAAGCTCCTCCCAATGGGGCTTGTGGCACATCACAGCTGGGAGACAGAGCTGGCTCCCCCGCAAGGCAGCAACAGGTGTCTGAGGCTGGCTGATGGACCAGAGCTCTGGAGGGCACTCTACCCTTTTCCCAGTGAAGCCCAGCTCCAGTCCTCCTTCCTTGCCTTCTCCAAAAGGAGCCACCATCCAGTTGGAGAGGTTAGAGATTACTTCCTCCCTGGGAGCAGCACTGCATCACCCACCCCAACTCCCATACCATTCATTTCATGCAAATGCTGTTTCTCCCTCCCTCCACCCCGCAACCAGGGTCTCATTGACACAGGCATCGGCAGCAATGTAGAGAGCCTTGCTGTCAAGTGGGGATGGGGCAGGAGGCTAATGCCCTACGCGACTCTTTCCTTCACCATGGTTCCAGACACCTATCCAGGCACTGAAGGAAATTCGAAGATGAAAGCTCTATAGGACCTTCTAGTTTGAAATGAGGGAGAGGGTCCCAGTGCCTGGGAAACAGACACGCCGCCAGTTTCTACTACTTCTCCAACTCAGTGACTAGGGAGAAAGGAAGCAGCCCAGAGCAACCTCCAACCTCAACTCCAGGAACCACGAAAGATTCTCAGCTACCTACCAAATTATTTAAAACATAATTCAGGAGAGATCAGCCAAAATGGCGGGGGAGAAAAACCTAACCTCACCTCCTCTCACGGGCACATCAAAATCACAACACAGAACAACCATCGATGAAAAAGACCAGAGCCGGGGCTTCCCTGGTGGCGCAGTGGTTGAGAGTCCGCTTGCCAATGCAGGGGACACGGGTTCGTGCCCCGGTCTGGGAAGATCCCACATGCCGCGGAGCGGCTGCGCCCGTGAGCCATGGCCGCTGAGCCTGCGCGCCCGGAGCCTGTGCTCCACAACGGGAGAGGCCACAACAGTGAGAGGCCCGTGTACCGAAAAAAAAAAAAAAAAAAAAAGACCAGAGCCTACCGGAAAAGATCTTCTACAACTAAAAACATAAAGAAGAAACCACAACGAGACAGGCAGGAGGGGTGGACTCATGATCAAATCCCTTTACCCCCTGGGGTGGGCGACACACAAACTGGAGAATATATTGCAGAGGTTCTCCCACAGGAGTGAGAGTTCTGAGCCCCACGTCGAACTCCCCAGCCCAGGGCTCCTGCCCTGAGAAGACGGGGCCCCCAGAGCATTTGGCTTTGAAGACCAGCGGGGCTTACTTGCAGGAGCCCCACAGGACTGGGGGAAACAGAGACTTCACTCTCAAGGGTGCACACAAAATCTCATGTGCACCGGGACCCAGGACAAAAACAGTAATTTGACAGGAGCCAGACCTACCTGGTGGTCTTGGAGAGTCTCCCGGAGAGGCAGGGCGGCTGTGGTTCACACTGGGGGCACTGGCGGCAGCCATATTTGGGAGCGCGTTCTTCCACGTGCATGCTGGCGTGCGCCAGGTGGGTTCCTCCTTCTCGCTCATTAACACCAAATTAACGCCAAGACCTGGTGCTGCTCAACAGCCTGCAGGTGCTGGGATGCCTCGGGCCAAACAACTAGCTGGGTAGGGCCACAGCCACAGACACCTGCAGACAGGTTACCTAAAGACTTCCGGAGCCCACAGTCGCCTCTAGATATGGGCCTGCCCATGAGAGGGCCTAGGACCCAGCTCCACCCACCAGTGGGCCAGCAGCAGTCCCAGAATTCCCTGCGTCCCGGCCCTGCCCACTGGCAGGCCAACGCAAGCTTCAGGACACTGTTGACCTGTACCCAGCTGTGTCAGGAACCACCCCCCACCCCCCACCCCCACCGCCCACCAGCGATCTGACACCAGCTCTGGGATCCCTGGGCCCTGCGGCCAGACTCCAGGAACCAGCTCTGCCTTCCAGTAGTCCAACCCCACGAAGGACCTGGCTTCATCCACCAGTGGGGGGCAACAGCCCCAGAGTCTTCGGGACCCTGACTCCACCCGCCAGTGAGCCAGCACTAGCCACGAGGCCACTAGGGTTCTACAACCAGCCTCCTCATGATCAGGCCCCACTAAACAGCAGCCAGCAGCATCCACACAGGGCAGGGCCAACCAAGTCTACCAGACCACCCACATAGTCAGCCCACTACAACAGCAGGAGCCACGCAGCCCTCTTAGGGGAAATCCCTAGAGCGCATAGGTTGAGTGATGAGAGGGGAGTGCACTGCTAGGATGCATAGGACATCTCCTACAGAAGGCCACTTCTCCAAGGTTGAGAAACATAACTAACGTACCACATACATAAAAATACAAATAGCAACTTCAAAATGAGGTGGCAGAGGAACACGTTCCAGATGAAGCAACAAGATAAAATCCCAAGAGAACTAAGTGAAGTGGAGATAGGCAATCTACCTGAGAAAGGGTTCAGACTAATGATCGTAAAGATGATCAAAGAACTCGGGAGGAGAACGGATGCACAGAGCGAGAAGTTAGAAGTTTTTAACAGAGAGTTAGAAAATATAAATAACCAAAGATGAAGAATACAATAACTGAAATGAAAAATACACTGGAAGGAATCCACAGTAGACTAAATGATACAGAGGAATGGATCGGTGAGCTGGAAGACAGAATAGTAGAAATCATGCCACAGAACAGAAAAAGAAACAAATTTTTTTAACGAGGACAATTTAAGAGACCTCTGGGACAACATCAAGTGCACTAATATTTGCATTACAGGGGTCCCAGAAGGAGAAGAGAGAGAGAGAAAGGGGCTGAGACCGTATTTGAAAACATAATAGCTGAAAATGTCCCTTAACCTGAGAAAGGAAACTTTCATCCAAGTCCAGGAAGCACAGAGAGTCCCATACAGGATTAACCCAAAGAAGAACACACCAAGATGCATTGTAGTTTTAAAATGACAAAAATTAGAGAATATTAAAAGCAGCAAGGGAAAAGCAACAAATAACATACAAGGGAGCTCCCATAAAGCTATCAGCTGATTTTTCAGCAGAAACTGCACAGGTCAGAAGGGAGTGGCACAGTATATTTAAGGTGATGAAATGGAAAACCCTGCAGCCAAGAATACTCTACCCAGCAAGGCTCTTGTTCAGATTTGATGCAGAGATCAAAAGAGTTACAGACATAATTCAGGATTTAAAATTGTTTAGCTCTCTGGACATTATAATACGAAATCCTATGGCTTGCTTTTTGGACATTTCACTTTTAAACACATTTTCAGTTCTCATTATATGTGAATTAAAATAGAAGACTGCCTCTACCATATCAGGTAGGTGATTCGTAGCTACTCGTGGACTTTACAAGGGCAGACTACAATCCCTTGGTTAAAACTGCTATAGCAGGAGCAATATTGTCTGGCTCAGTGTTTCTCAGTGCTGGCTGCGTATAGAATCACTTGGAGAGACTAAAGGAGGTATCAATGCCCAGATCCCACCCTGACTAGGAAAATCAGAAAGTCTGAGGCCAGGCGTGGGTATTTTTTTTAATTCCTCCACTGGTATTAATGGGCAGCCAGGATTGGAATTCCTGCTTAAGAGCTCAGTTTTTGGAATCAGAAAGACCCACATTATTACTCACTAGCTGTGTAGTAACAGGCAAGTCACCTGAGCATTCCTTGCCTTAGTTTATTCGTCTGTGGGCCAATAAGTAGAGCAGCACTTCCCAATTTTTTTCATGTCATGGAAAACAGAGAAAATAAAAATATTTGTAAGAGCATCCCAGGAACTCTAGGAGCCAGTAAACAAATAAGGGGAGGCGACCTTCTCAGGTGCTTCGACTCTCTCAAGGGCTGAGGGGATCAATAGGCTGAGTACCTATCCACACTCCATCCCCTTCGAGGCATGCCGGTTGGGAGGCTTTGCAGAGAAGAGGAAGTAGGGGGATTTTTACCCAGTCATCCCACCACAGACTATTCAAGCTAAAAGGGGACCTAAGAAAATTACCTGTTCTAACTCCTTCATTTCAAAGAGGAGGAAACTGAGGCTACAGGAGTGGGGTGACTCACTCAAAGAGTATGCCAGATCTGTATTGGGGATTGCCCTTGGTCAAAATCCAACCCCCAGCCAGGAGGTGCTTACCCTCCCTTTGATCACAGGGCAGCCATGAAACAACGCTTCCATGTCTTGTCAGGGGATCTGACTTGCATCACCCTGGCTGATTCACCACGTTGATTCCTCAGTCCCACACTCTCCTTGCAGCCCAGGAGGCCGGCTCAGAGACAACTGTCTCAAAGCGTGGGTGCCTGTGCAGAATGACAGCAAGCAAGTTTCTTTGCTCTTTGCTTTTTCCTTTTCGATCTGAAAAGCTGCAGTCAATGAATGTGTGCAGAATTAAAGCCAGGAGTATGGGAACAGAGGTATAATCAGAGAGCCACTCAAGACTGACAAGTGCACAGCTGGGCATGTTGAAATCATTTGTCTAGCTGGAGGATTGTCTTCCCCCTTCAGGTTTACTTCAGCGGCGGGATGGTTGGGGTTTGGGGGAGCTGTTTGGGACCTGACACTTGAGTTGCTTCTGCACTGCTGATTTGTAACAGATGCTTGATTCTGGAAACGCTGGTTGCCCGGTTTACATGCAACTCAGAATTCCATCCCCCGCCCACCCCCCTCAATTCCATTTCCCCATGCTGCATGGGGATGAAAACCCCGAATGCAGAATAGAAAATGTGCTGGTGACAAAGAAAGGCCAAGAAGCCACGGGTTACACAGGTTTGGAAGTGGAAGCCAGGTGCATCTCTCCAGTATGGCTGCAGACTGCCTTTGAAACAGATGTCACCCGCTCCTCTGCCATTCTCTTTGCGTAAGGGAGATGCCGAGCTCCAGAATGGGAGACAATAGGCATTAGTATCCATTGGAATGACAGCTGTTTATGACTCGCTTTGCTCAGGACACGTGTCCCCCGAGCAGAATGATTAGCGCTCCGGCAGAATACGATATTTGTGGGTAATCAAAAGCGAATGGCAAATCGTTTGGACTAATGGGAAGCAGGGTCCTCATCAGCCTTTCTGGAAGTTCTCACCAAGAATAAATAAAGTGAGCTCATAGCAGTAGCCTCCTTCCCACTTATAACATGGTGGATTTGTTTATTGTATCCTGGGGAAACTTGCCTACCTCGCCAGGGTGTTATGAGAATTAATTAATGTTTATAAAGTGCTTGGAATTCCACTGAAGAAATGTACCTTGTCGATGCAGGTTATTATCATTCTATAGTGCCTTTCATCCCAGAATCTCAAAGTGCTTCCCCAACAATTAATTAAGCCTCGCTACACCCCTGTGAGGAAGGAGAGCGTCCTTCTGCCCTCGCTAATACAGCAGAGTTTCTGCACCTGAGTCACAGAGTCTAATGTTCAAGTCTCCCTCCAGGAGGGAGAGAGACCCCATTAGCAAGCATCCCTAAGTGCTTCATAATACATGACTTGCTAACAAAGCAAGGCAAAGCACTATGCCCGATTCTCATGGCCATAAAGACTTGTTTAATTTTATTTGGTCCTTAATCGTCTGGGCTGCTTGTTTTATTGTTTTCTCCCTCCCCTGTAAAGCAGTAAGGTGCTTTTCAGATGAGAGCCCAATTAGCAGCTGTAACGAGTTACAGTGTTCTGACTATACCACCTAACCCTGTTCCTTAGCATCTGTAATTCCAGTAACAGTTTGTACCTGTCTCTCACCGTGCATATCCCAGAAGTTGACTTACCTTTTGCAAAAGATTTAATGGGATTATTAACAGGATGGACAGTCAGACGCCATGTTAGCAATCTAGAAGCTGCAGGCTTGTCTAACATATGAGCAGCTCAAGCATGTTCTGTGATTCCTTTTTCATTACAAGTGCAGTAATTCGTAAGCACAAATCTCTTGTATTGGCTCCTTTTAAAAGGAGCCTGGAAATCAAGTGAGCATGTGTAGCATTCCAGTGAGTGCTGGAGACAAATGAGCCTGTGGAGTCCTCACCAAACGTGTTTTGAAACAGAACTTCTGGCATCAGATCTGGACAGGTTTTAAGTCAGGAATTTCCTCAGGAGACCAACGTTCTAGTCATGAAAACCTGGGAGGAAAATCATGGTTTCCAACTCTAATCCTATCTAAGGGGTTGAGTCGCTGTGTGATGTCAGAAACATTCCCTGAGCTCACATAAAACTCCCAACTTCTCTGATGTTCATCTCGGAGCTGTAAGACCTGGGCGTTCAGATGAGTTGACCGCTTGCCAGGTATGTTACTCTGGATAAGCCACTAACCTCCCTGAGGCCCCATTTCCTCATCTATAAAATGGGAGTAATTACGGCCATTCTATGTACTTTTCATGTTGTTGTGTGGATGAGATCATTTTTATGTGGAAGTGCTTTGTAAACCATGAAAACTGCACAAATGTAAGTGGCTGCTAAGAGCAGAAAGCACGTCATCATAAGAAACCCACAGCCATATGATGACAAACGTGTTCGTAATCATAGTCACACAGAGGTAGCCATCTCCAGGTGTGGCACACTAATTATTATCCATGCTAAGCAGCCCTGATAAGGGAAGTTGAAGAGCTCTAAGACTTGAAATCCTCAGGCATTGTCAGATGGATTGTAGCAGTTATGGTTCTGTTGATCTAGCTTCTTTCCTGCTACCCCACACCAACCGCCCTCATCTCCTAGTCTCCTAATTCTGTTGAGAATTCCTTCCCAACACTGTGTCGTCACGGTGGGGCTTTCATGTGTGGAGTTTCATCCACACCCTCCTATGAGAGTGAGCACATGACACAGGCTGGCCAATCAGAATACTCCATCCTCTGGCCTAAGAAATGAGCATCAACTCAGGCATGGCTAATTAGAGCCTTTTCAATGATTGTTGTTCAGATGTTAGGAAAGAGAAGTCCTATTTCCATTGAGATTGCAAAGCTGGAAGGATGTGGGTTGCCTGCCACCTGAACAAAGCCTGTTTGGGAATGGCACCAAGCAGAAACAAGCTGAGGCAAGAGAGGAACGTTACACATAGTACACGTGTGTGCTGCGGGGCAATGACAGTGCCTAGACCACATTAGATGGGTCCTGGCCCAGGTGCACAGGGAGACTCCTGGTTTCCTGATTATATGAGCCAACGAATTCCCATTTTACTTGAGCTAGTTTGGGTTCAGTATCTGTTCCTTGTCAATTTCCTTATCTGTTCCAATCAAGTAAAAGGCTTGATTAATTCAGGAGTGAACCTACCAGTGGAGACTAGACAAGGCCTTCCCTGGTGGCGCAGTGGTTGAGAGTCCGCCTGCCGATGCAGGGGACAGCGGTTCGTGCCCCGGTCCGGGAAGATCCCACATGCCGCCGAGCGGCTGGGCCCGTGAACCATGGCCGCTGAGTCTGTGCGTCCGGAGCCTGTGCTCCGCAACGGGAGAGGCCACAACAGTGAGAGGCCCGCGTACCGCAAAAAAAAAAAAAAAAGAATAGACAAGATTTATCAGTTCACCCTTGGAAGGGAGGTGAGCCTCATAACCCCAACCTCTATGATTGGTGGAAACAGGTGCTTTGTGAATCTTTTCACAGTACCTATAAAGTAGATAGAAAAGTGATTTGAAATGACCTTTTCATTTAAGAGAAGGTAGTTAACCTCCTCACAAGTCAGTTGAGCATCATGAGAAGTTTGGGGTCCACTCTCTTTGCCTGCTTCTTGCAGTTGAAGCCATATTGTCAACCAGTGACTCTTCTCCTGATATTAGGTCCTCTGTTTGGGCCTCCCCGTCTCTTCTGCTCTTACCGCATCAGAAGTCTTTGTTCTCTCTGTTCTGCCATTTGCATCATATAATTCTCAATAGGGTTTGGTGCTGTCTCGTGACTAGATTGAAAGCTCTTTGGGAACAAGGTTGGAGCCCCTAAAAGTAGACCATGCTGCCTGATACGTAGTGGGATTTTGCATTTATTAAATTGACATTGGCTGTGTCACACTGCTAACTAGATTTAGGGGAAAGCTAAGGCACAAAAGAATGACTTGTTTATTCTGAGATCAATCTGATCGGTTAGACCAGTCAAGATATCTAAGGGTAACTGATGTGGTGTGTGTGTGTGTGTGTGTGTGTGTGTGTGTGTGTGTTTTAATTCACAAGCTTTTTGGTGACTGGATTGGGGTATACGTATACTGCATGGGTGCATGGTTATAAGCTCCATCTCTGGTTCCAGATGGCCTGAGTTCGAATCCTGTCACGCTGTATCATTTAGGGCTAATTATTGCCTCTCTGTATCCCACTTTCCTTATCTGTAAAACTAGGCAAAAAATAAACCCACCTCATTATTGTGAAAATTAAATTGATTTGCACCAGTAAAGTAGTCAGAACAGTGCCAGGTCATAGCAAATATTTAATAAATGTAAGCTAGTATGAAGAGTGCAATCTGGCCTGTAATACTCATCCAACTGTGGAAGGGTGTGTAGAGACAGAATCGATCAGCACCTCACTGCTACCTAGAGGGCGCTGAATAGTTTTTGTGACTGCTTTGCCCGTGAAAGCAGGTGCTTGTTTCTCCACACTGAATCACTGTCCTGTGGGGCTGGGCAGCAGGTGGCAGGCTCATGACAGCCTACAATGGTGTGTCACCACCATGGCGAGTCACAGATGGTGTCTGAGACGCGGTTCTGAAAACCAGCAAGAGGAGACGCATCAGGTTTCAGTTAAGAATCACAGAGCTCTTCTTTTCGTGTTTGTCAATGTTTTTCTGGCTTGTTCCCTTCGTGAACATTTATTTTTCTTTATCATGTCCCAATGGTAAGTGTTCACTCTCTGTTTTTGGACATACCACTTTTACTTTTTCGCCAGTTTCCGTCCCCACTAGCACTCTTCTGATCTGCATTCGCATCCCCTTGCTTGCACGAGAAACATAGTTGTTCACGAGTGTCAAACAGACGAAACGATTCACAGGGAAAGTTTATGTGTCCTCGGAGGCCTCCCACAAGGTAACTTCTGACCCCCATGCACTCCATTCACAGAGCTGTGAAATTTGTTCAGCTTGCTAACAAGTCGGACAGTATTTACAGAGGAGGGATGAGTCAAATGGGGACCATGAACAGATGAAGAAGAGCCAATTGTTATGCTTCAAGTACATTTCCCACACTGGAACGCATGCGTCAAAGCCTAGCGGTATATACTGCATGCAAGGCACCCACGTAGGATAAAACTTGGTTCATTTACTACCAAGCGCTTTGTTTCTCCATTGCATAATCACTAATGTGCCCCCAAAGAGACAGCTCCTTCCACTTTCCTGCCAATGCTCAGGGTCCATTCTGATCTGTGATAGGGACATACCTTGATGCCACTCTTGTCTGTTGACTTGTCTTCCATGTACCTCACTGGTGAGGTGTGTGTGTTACTAGCCAGATTCCAGAGCAAGCTGGAGACATAAAAAGGGTAACTGACCTGATGCCTTTGGGTGTGGAAGCGACTTCCAGCCCTGCCGTCCCATATTCTGCCTTCTCCCTTGTGAAAATCTCTGCTCTGAAACAGAACTCAGTGCAGCTTGAGAAGGGCCTGGAGAGGACGACCCTTGCCGCATTTCCCTCCAAGGCCTTGCTGTTAAATCTCCCGTAAGCTCTAGGAGCGGATTGTCAGCGATCCACTTAGCTGGGCCTAAACACCTCAGCTGCCTCTACTGGATGAGGGAAATTGCTTTCAGGGATAGATGCATCTCAACAAAGTTTGCTATCAAATGGATTTCTATAAAGAGAATTCCATTTTCTCCTGGTTTCCATTACAAAATTGGAACATTTGTCACACTGGGGGGAAAACCCTCTCAGGAGACTAAAATGAACTTTGGGGGTGAAAAAAATTATTGTAAAGCCACAGCAATGGCATGTCTCTCGTTGCAATGCACAGGGGCCTGCTGTGAACCACCTAATGGTTCACTTTTCCTTTGAATCATTGCCAGCATGTTGTAGAAGTGTTGGAACTCATGAACCACACACACACACACACACACACACACACACGTCAATCATTTTCCCTCCTCGCCCAAATCTATTAGAATTGTCCCCATGACTGAAGGTCCCATTTCCATGTTCTCGCACCTCTCAAAACTTGGACTGTTTGCTCAAATTAGTCTGAATGTGGCATTAGGCTGCAACATAAGATTTTATTCATTCATTCACTTATTTATACCCTGCTTCATTCCTATAAACAATTTGATGTGGCTTGCAGGGATAAAAATGATGAAATGGTATGTTTGCATTTCAGATTTACTTCTACTTGTTTACCCTAATTAAGTCAATTTTGACATTTTAATGTCACAAGTTATAGCATTAAATAATAAATATTAATCTATTTGAGTTGCAAGAGTTTGTGAGGTTATCTGGCCCTTCCTCCCTCCCAATATAGCTCCTACCATATCTTGTCCAGTGAAATGGGGAGATATTTCTACCTACACTCTGTAACAGATGACTAAGAAACTGCGCGATACTTTTCTCATGAAATGATCTATGAGAAGCCCTCATTTAGGACACGAAGCTTGGTGTGTTTCCTAGTGAGTGAAGAAAAGTTTGAGTCTATCTGGGAAGACTCTGTCACAAATAACCCAGATCATTTCCCACTGCCACTATCGGACGATGTAGCATTTTTTTCTCTCGACAGCAACACCTGAGGCACTTCTAACTCCTCCTTCAGGTTTTCTTTCTTTTAAGAAAGGTTCCTGGAAAAGCAACTCTTTGCTCTCTGAATCCCAGCTCCACCACCATCCCCTGACGCCTGACAAAAACTGCTTCTCTCGTTGTCACCCACTCTCTGATTCAGTAGAATTTCCTGGACTCTGGCCACAGAATCCCCCTGCCCCAAACTTCCCCTTTTCTGGGTCAATTCTCCCAGTTATTTAAAGACTTTGTAACTATGAATAAGGTCCTTCTCTTACCACCTCCTGATTTCCCTGCCCACTCTGTGGGCCAAGGACACCTCCTTCTGGCAAGGACACATCCTCCCTCAGAACTGTAGTAAAGCCCATCCTATCACATTGTTCCAGGATCACAGGAGCATCCTCAAAATGTACAGTGGATTTATATAATCCGAGTTCACTAGATTATGCTGTTGTCACCCCAAGATCTCCGTGACTTACAGCGCAAAGGTTTGTGTTCTGCTCACGGCATGCGCCAGCTCATATCACCTGTGGCTCAGCTCTGCTCCCTGTGTCCTCTTCATGCTGGGATGCAGGCTAACAGGCAGCCCTTCGCCGGCACGTGCCATTCTCGCTCATGGCAGAGGCAAAGGGCGGTGGCTGAACCTCACGATGGATCTCCAAGTGTCTGCTTGCAGGTGACATAGGTCACTTCCACTCTTGTTCCAATGGCCAAGGCACATTCATGGCTGAGTCTGATATCCAAGGGGCGGAGACATAACCACACCTTAGAGAAGGCACTGCACACCACAGAACAAAGAGGGATGTAACCCTTTCGCAGCAAACGAGGTGGATAATTGGGACCAATAATATAATGTCTCAGCTGGTGACGTTAAAGCTTGGGGAAGGCTCCCACAGGGGCGCTAACTTGTTTATTCCAACTATAAAGTATCATGGAGTTTCACTGTCTGGCTTTTGGAGGCATCAGCTCACGGCTATTTCTTCAGGCAGCATCACGTGTCCTCCACAGAATTTCTTGTCCCTTCTTTATGCCACACTCTTCACTCCCTCCCTCCTCACCACACACACACACACACACACACACACACACACACACACACACGCTCCCTCTCCTTCATTCCCAGGATCTAGTCCTTCCTAAAGCCTCCTCCTGTGCCTTGGAAATCTTTAGGGGTACAAGGCACAGATGCTCTTGCCTGGCCCCATTTCCTCTGTTGGATGAGGTAAGAAGAAAGCCTCAGGTCCTTCTGGTGAAGGAAGGAAGGACACAGTGTGGGCTGGACTCTAGGAGACAGCTTAGACAGCTTGCTGTCCTTCACACACTCCCTCTGAATGTCTTTGGTTATTGTCACTTTTTAAATAAATCAGATATCTCCTGCTGCAAGACTTTATCTTCTGCCAAAGGGTTTCCCTGAGTTTATAGATGAGACTCATATTCTCCCTACTAGCAAAGCTTTTGTACCTTCTTAGGCTAAAATGATACCTGTCTCCTTCACAACTTTGGTTACATAGAAATTACTTTTCTGTTAATTTATCCTTGAGAGATGTGCCCAGTAGTTGCACTTTTAAGATTTCTCAGTGTGTGTATGTGTTCCTTTTTTTTTTTTTTTTTGCTCTTTGTACATTTTTTTTCAGCAGTAAATGAGGTCCCTTCTGCCTCTTGGTCAAATGGGAGCCCAATGCAGGGAATCTTCCACATCCGTTGAACTGTCTCACCCCTCCACCACCATCACATTTTCTCCTCTCTACCAAGAGTGCCACTATTTCTTTATACTCTTCAGGATCTTTCTCCTGCCCAGAAGGTGCAGGTACAGATGAGTATCTTCAAAGTCCTGTGCCCACGGGTGCTTTTCACAGCATTGCACTGTTCCCTGTCATTCAACCAGGACCTCACATCACTGGTTAAGACCCCACATAGTTTAGGCAAATAAATAGCCTGGGATTGTTACCACCCTCTGACACTTCTAAATCATCTCCAAAACAATGCATGTGTGCACCAGGACTTTCCCTTTTCAGTCTGCCAAATTATATTTCTAACGTCACGTAAAGAACTCCAGCCTGAACACTGCTTACACCTCCCAGTCTCCCCTGGTGCAGAGCCCTCTATACCCGGAGTGGAAAGGGACCTTGAGACTGGCCCAGATCAAGACCCTAGGACTGCTCAGGTATGCAGTTGTCTCAGTTTCCATCCAGAAAGATCATGATCTTTGACCTTCATGATGTTTGCAGTCCTGCCCCTGTGTCTAATCCTGCTGCTTTGGGACAAAGAGCGCTAACCTATGAATTGCCAGGCTTTTTCTTTTAAAGGATGAACGACCATTTGAAATAATGTAAAGCCAACCACCTAGTGAAAGAACACACATGGAGAGAGGGCTGTTTATACAAATGTCCATTGGGCTCACGCTTTATAGACTCATGGAGGAGAAGGAAGGTGAATCTTCTAGGGAGACCGGTCTATTCCAATCCCCTTGTTTTATAGAGGAAGATACAGATACAGATGCACAGATAAAGCATTGAGTAAAACTTTGCTTGCAAGGCTGATGAATGACAGAAAGACTTCTCATCCCTTAAAGCAACACTTTCTGCTTTACCATGCCTCCTCCTTGGGCTAATTTTTTCCAGTAATTTTTTTCAGCAACAGGAAACCAACAAAAAGATATTTGAGATATTTCTATTTCTGAGACTGTTACGTGATAAATAATAAATAACTTGTTCCCATTTAGATAGGAGTCGGTTTATTTAACCTAGTTCCCAATGGAGCTAGTAGAAAAAAACATTCAGTGGTTCCCCTCACCCAAGCACACCCTATCTGCTTGTTCCTGGAGAGATCTGCCACACCAACAATAGGCAAGTTATCACTCGGGTAGGCGTGTGTATCTTACTATCCAGGCCTGCCAGGCCTGGGTCTTTCTCCGTCTTGCTCAATCTAACTCTGTGTCACGGATACCCTGAAGGACAAGCCGTCTCTTAGCATGGCCCCAACCTGGGAGCAATTAGGTGCTTAGTAAATGTTATTGCTTGGCAACATATTTTTACTACAGTGGTGATACTGTCTTTTTAAAAAAATCAACATCCTGGTGACAGACCCCGTTTGGCCAGCTGATGCTGATTTGTGGTATGTTGCAAGATTTCTTTTGGCATCTATTCCCAAGTTCTTTTGCAGGCGTGTGGGTAAACAGACCACGTGGAGAGAGATGGGGAGAGCTGGAGCTTGGACTCTGAGTGTTGCCCTGTGGTGAAAGTACAGAACTTGGTGTCAGAAATTTAGAGCTTAATTTCCTGCTCAGCCAACAAGTCTTTGTGTGATAAATAGACTGGCGTCCTGTACCCATAGGCAGGCAGAAAGACTGTCTACACAGCTCTGGAGCAGGGGGATCTGTTTATTTTGCAATTAGCGAAAGGTAAAGAGTCTTGTCTGAAACATTTAGTAAGGATCCCAGACTTGACACTCCTTCCACTGACTGTAAGCATTGTCTTCCTCTTTAAACAACCCTCCTGCCACCACATTTTAAGAGAGCCTTAGAATTTTTTTTTTTTTAATCAACTCTAACGAATATCACGGCAGCGTTTGCACACATTGACTTTTTAAAATTGTTTTCATTGGATCTGGGTTTTCTCTGAACATGTTCCCCTTGAACAGGAAGGATCAAAATACAAAAGCGATGATAACCGTATTTCTGATGGAATTGCCCGGGTGAGTATTTTAAAAATAGTAGCAGAAGAGACTTTGATTCTTCCCATCACAATGTTGCAAAAGAGCTTAAATACAGCTTTGCATTCGTTTAACTGAAAGCTGCCATTTCTCAGTGTTGGTTGGGTGTTGCATCTCAAAACGATGAGCACAGTTAACTTCAGTTACCAAAAAAATGTATATATATATGTCTTAGCATATTTACACGAGACTGTCATTGTTAAAATGATCCTATGAAAGATTCCACAAGGAGAAGATCTGCAAAAACTGGAATTACATAGAGAAATGTATGGGATGGATTTGCATTTAATATGACGTATATTTGGCAAAAACAAGAAACATGAATACATTGAATTTTCCCGACCTGGGAAAAATTTGTCATTAATAATGGGGGTAATAACAACAATAACAATACAAATAAAGATTGCCATAAAATGACGCAAAAGCCTTTCATGATTTTTACACATTTTGATCTAAACAGTAGTAGTTTCCGAGCTGATTCCAAGCAAATAGTTAGTTCCAGGTCAATCTATACTTGTTGCACTGGGCTCCTTACTCACTTAAAAAATATGGACTCCCTTCAAACAGTGTCTTCTTTTAGATTATTTATAATATACTTCGATTCACAAAAATGTGATTTCCTATGTTCTAGCTCAAGAGCACGTTTTTGCATGAGGCAAGGTACCCCATGATAGAAACACAACCCCATGGCCGTTGCATTGGGCTGCCCTGGGTAAGCAGCTGAAATGTGACTGGGATGTCTGGGCGCTGATGTTTCTTCTTGGTATATGTGTGTCTGCTCTGCTTTGGGAAGGCGGGAGGGGATGGACACAAAATATTGGGTACAGCAATCCTAAACTCTGAGTCAGCTTGCCTGGCCACGGATTTTCAGGCAATTAAGTAAATGGACTTGAAAATTAACTCATGGGCATGTGCAATGGGCCCTGTGCGGGTCCACTGGCGCTTGCCTTTCTTAAGGATGATGTATCATTGATTCCTCAATGGGATCGCCTCGGTCTGGTTCTCCCATCTCAAAGGATGTCAACTCGGGTTCCAGGCAAGGAAGGATGGAAGACTTGGGTCATCTATTTCCAATCAAATGCATAATTAAAAAAAATTATTCTGAGACAGAGAAGCCTACTACTTAAGCCACAACTAAGGAAAAAATAATGTGTGTAAAAGTAAAATTACTGCTGCTTAGAAAAATGTGACTTAAATGAAAACTCACAAGACTAGTTTTAGGAAGCCAGAATTATCTGGATCCCCAGGGACAAAAAATAGAAAAATTTCCCCACTAATTCTTTTCTTTCTGTAAACATCCTAAAGGTTTATTGAATTACAGTTATAAGTTGAAAGAAGGCAGTTTGCCCTACTTGGAAGAAGAACATGTTAAGCTTTTTTTTTTTAAATTTTAACAGAGTTTCTGAGAATTCTAAGAAAAAGCAATTCCTAACACTGTAAGGGCAACATAATTTTGAATTTGGTTTGCAAGGTTAACATTTTGGAAAACTATAATAAATTATGTTGATACTTTGGTAAGTTATTTGGTAATTCATGTTGCTGTAGTTATTTTAAGACCTAGTGCATAAATATCATGTTTCCATTCATTCAAAAAGCATTTACCCAGCACCAATCACGTGCTTGAAACTGGGTTAAACCCTGGGATTCTCTGATGAGCGATACTGCTATTTATTTGATAAGAAGTAAAATCAAGCAAGAACTATGCTCCATTGGGCCCCTGCTATAAAAATTGAATAGAATCACAGAATCTGAGGGCTTGAAAATATTTTAGAGATCACCTAATTCACTGCAACCCACAGAAAGAAATATATTTTACACGTGACCTAGAACACATGTGTTTATGTGTGTATGAAATATATGTATATAAATGGAAACAGGTTTCATGAAACAATAAATGCTCTTATTTCATTATGATCTATTGCATTTTTCAAAAAGTGTTGATCACAAATGTATAAGTTGATTTCATAACCCACCTGATGGATCTCAAACTGGACTTTGAAAAACACCAGTGTAACAAAACTCCTTATCTTAAAGATGAGAGATTAAGCCTGAGCTAGGTTACTTGCTTATTATAGAGTCTTGGTTAATGGAAAGACTAACCCACATTCCCTGTCTGCCGTTTATTGGTCTCTATCACATTATCTTGTTTTGTTTTCCTCTTAGAACTCACTATCACCATCTGAAATGACCCAGCTCATGTTGACTTGGGTGTTATCACTTGTACTAGGAGGTAAATCTCCTGAGAACAGTCATCTTCACTGAGGTGCTCACCATTATTCCACCCATGCAGAGCTTGGCATATAGTACCTGCTCAATAAATATTTTTTTGAGGGCTCTAAACTGGACCCTGCTTTAGATTCACCTGAATAGTTTGATAAGGCCATTACTTTGGAATAACAACATGCCTCTGATGAGTAAGGAAACAGAATCACAGAGAAATGAAACGATTTGACATAAAACACACATGGCATCAACAGAAAAGCAAGAACCAGAAACTAGGTCTCCTGACCCAGCTCAGAGCCCTGAGTTTCCTCTGACATGTCTGTCATCTTACATTGTTAATTCAATTATTAATGTTATTAGTCTGACTTGCCCTAGAATACTCTTTACCCCCAAAGCGCAACTTTTCTATTTTCCAAGGGCTAGGGGAGCTCAGTGTTGGAGAAGATGAGGCCTGTGTATAGGGTATAGCAACATGAAAACATGCTTCCAAATGTGTTGAAAGGTCAAAAATTACATTTCCTTCTTCTAAATTATGATCAAATCAAATGGGAAATCAAATGGGAAGTGTTTTTACATCCTAGATCCTAGTCAAATTCTAACAAAGAGACAAACTTGCTTTGTAATTTAACTTTGGGGGCTTGTTTAAAGGGAAGTAAATTGCTTCTGGTCAGAGAGGTTTTTGTTTGGCCAAGTTTCCAGTATGACTTTTAAAACTTGTTAGAAACTAAACTCCAGGACTCCATGTCAAAGAAAAAGAGAATGAGAGAGAGAGAGGGTTGGAGAGAGCTTCTGACTTTAGGCTATAGATGACAGCCCAAATTCTGCCAAACGACCACTTTTGAAATAACTCATATGGCAACTTACCCCAACTCACCAAACCTCCAGTGCCCACTTGAGAAAACCCAGCTTCATCTGGCATAGGGTTAAAGGGCTCCTCATGGCAAGTGCACCCCAGGCTTTTTCTGAGTAACCCCAGCAAGTCCAAAGGGTCCCCTGCCCACCCTGGGTCTTCAGTAGTTCAATGAGTCTAACATCAGAGGCAAGTGATTGAGAACAAGGGCCTTTGATCCTAAAAGGAAAGCTTCCACTGGATTTTGATGAGTGACATTGGGTCTAGGGTTTGGGACAGGCTGGGGATATTCTGTCTTCTGAATCAGACTCAGAAAATAATAAATACAGGATGCCAGGCATACCATGTTTTATACAGTGACCCTAGACCAGGGTTTCCTCAAGCTTTTGTTGCCTATTTCAAAGTTGGGGAGGGGAAGTTTGGAGACTAAATGAAAAGTGATCATATTAATTGTGCTCTAGAAGCAATTTTCCATTTCATATTATCCCAGCATAAATGTGGCCCCTGCATTCCATTCACAATGAAAAACATCAGGGTACAGAGCTCCCAAGAGGGCTGGTTTCTGACTAATGTACCCAGGGGGAAAGCCTAGAAAACATTAAAGCGGTAGCTAGGAGTTTTAATGAAGTTAACCTGCTGAAACCAGGGGAGGTTTGCCTGAACAACACCTGAAAGCACTTTGATTATGGCATCGGCTTCAAAAGAAACGTGGTCCCTCATTTCTGAGCTCTGCTGCACTGAGAAATAGAATTGCACCTTTATGTTCAGGCTGATTTCGCTGCCTTGCTGAGGGCCGAAAGCATTCTTAAGCATTCTGAGGATGGAAGGGATGGGGGCTGGTCCTCTGTCCCCACCGGCCACGTCGTCACAAGCCCAAATGGACAGAGGGTGCTCTGAACCCCTCAGTTTGGAACAGGTCCTAAGAATGTAAAGTCCAGCATGATAAATGCCTTCCGGTTCAGAAGAAAATAACCTCCCACTTTCTGCTAACATTGAGCCAATTCAGGTTCTACAGGTTGGCTTAAAAAAAAAAAATTCAAATAATCCCTAGCCTTTATAAATTTCCCCTCTCTTAACACATAAACTCCCCTTAGCTTTTTAATATTACAACTTCCTGCTCCATTTCCTTTTATTTTGTGATGTGTTGCATTTGTACAGTTCGGCTTTCTTTTCCATTTTTCTCTTCTGCTGGTCTCTCTCCTAAATTCCTTTCCTTTCACATCTCTTCCTCTTGGATTTTAGCTCTGCATTTGCTCCTATTGTTTTCTTTTCTGGTCACAGCTGCCCCCTAATGGTTTGGGCTGGAGAAGGGAAGCTGGGGAAAAATATAAAATGTGCTTTTGCTTTTAACTTGGAATGTAGTCTCGTTATCTCTGGAAGGATCTCCCAAACCTGTATCAATGGAGAGGTGAACTGTAGAGGTGAACTGCAAAACTGAGAGACAGGGTGGGAGGAAAGTTTAAGTTTTCATTGAATATATTTGGCTTTAACTTTTTTTTTTTTTGATACGCGGGCCTGTCACTTCTGTGGCCTCTCCCGTTGTGGAGCACAGGCTCCGGACGCCCAGGCTCAGCGGCCATGGCTCACGGGCCCAGCCGTTCCGTGGCATGTGGGATCCTCCCGGACCGGGGCACGAACCTGTATCCCCTGCATCGTCAGGCGGACTCTCAACCACTGAGCCACCAGGGAAGCCCTTGAAAAATTTTAGATGATGTACATGTATTAATTATTCTCTTTTTCAAGTTTAGAAAATAAATAGAATCCAAGTCTGGAGATGGAAAAGGAGACCACCCCTACAAATCATTTCTTGGTCCCTGCAGAAAGCAAGCATCATTCCAATCCCCCTCCCCATCAGGGATCTCATCCGGAAACTAAGAGTTGATTGGCAGCTCAGTAAACTACATAAGAGTAAATATGAAGTAGGAGAGTGGGAACTAATGACTATGGTGGGTGTGAATTAACCCACCCTGGAGTATCCTCAATAGCAAAAGGTTAGCTCCCTGACACTTGCCTTTCTGTCAGGACTTTCACGCTCAAATTAGCAACTATTGCCATCATAATGTAACAATCACCTGACATGTAGATGTCTAATTAAGGCACCTTAAGTCACAAGCTTACAAATCTGAAAACAGCAATAACCAAAAAACCAAAAACAAAAACACCAAAAAAACCTTACAAATCAGTGGGACTTTAAGAGTGTAGGTATGCATGTGAAGGAAGGAAAAGGCATGCACGCTCATGGATGCAGGATGCACGTTTCCAGGAATTTTAGTCTATGAATTTAGTGAGAGAATGGGAATTCTCAGCTCAAACTATAATTTTCCTTACTGGTAACACATTTCAGATCATAACCCTAAAATTTCCCATCATATCACCTATAAATGCCACGAAGTTACAAATAAGTTATTGGCCTGTGTTTGTCAAGAAGAATCTGTATTTTTTTAGGGGCTAGGAAAGGCCTTTGTCCAAAAATCCAAAATTTTCTCCTCTGAAAACCCTGCCAAGATGCCTAACATACTTACTTTCTCTTTGTGAAAAGATACCCAATATAAATACTATGAAAACGGAATATCCAGTTAAGCCCCATCCATGCATTTACATCTTCTTGGGGGAAAAAAGGTTATCAGTTTCAATTACTGATCTGTCTATGAAATTAAGACTAAAACTAGCTTTAAATTCATGAATGAGGATGAAGTGCAGGAAGATCCCAAGCCAAAATACAAAACTGAAAAGGGGTGGAAGTCATTCAAACCAACCCTTTCATTCTACATGTGAGGAAACTGGTTCCAAATTGGTTATCAGATTTTTCAAGGGTGGGGGAGACCTAAGGCCCATCTGCCCTGACCTCAGGTTTCTGCTGCCCCAACCTGCTTCTCTCCACTGTGGGCTGGAGCTGAGACCAAGAGCCTGGAACACCGTGAAGGCGCTGATCCCTGGTGAGTGCTCTGGAAAAGCTGTCCAAGAGAGCAGAGAAGGGGCGCGTATAATACAAGCCAGCCCTTCTCTTCCACGCCAAACAGACACCATACATTTTCAAATGATACGTCTGCTGATACTGGGGTTCCCTTTTGGGTGAACAAGTGAGGTAGTCTCAGAGACTAACAAGGGTATGAATTTCTAGGGCTTCTATGGGTAATCTCCTGCTCTGGTCTTTTGATTATCTAAACCCGAGCTGTCCAATATGTTCAATAGCCCTTAAACTCATGTGGAATCTCTTTTTTTTTTTTGAGAGGCTAGGAAATTAAAATTGTTTAATAAAATTAAATACAATTTAAAATTCAGTTATCAGTCACACCAGGCATATTTCAAATGTCTAATAGCCAGGCGAAGAGCACAGATACCTCCTTCACTGCAGGAAGTTGTACTGGAGAATGCTGCTTTAAAGTGAAGGGTGGGGGCTTCCCTGGTGGCGCAGTGGTTGAGAGTCTGCGTGCCGATGCAGGGGACGCGGGTTCATGCCCTGGTCCGGGAAGATCCCACGTGCCGCGGAGTGGCTGGGCCCGTGAGCCATGGCCGCTGAGCCTGCGCGTCCGGAGCCTGTGCTCCGCAACGGGAGAGACCACAACAGTGAGAGGCCCGTGTACCGCAAAAAGAGTAATAAAGTGAAGGGTTGACAGGCTCCATTTTGAAGCACTGGTGCCTCAAATTGTATAAAAATGAGTGTAGCAGAGGAAGAGCTGCCTCATGCTTAAACCAAATAGAGTAGCGAGAGCATTATGACTTCTATAGTTTTCTTTGCCAAGGATTTCAGGGACATTTGAATGAATTTTGCACATTTCACTCGTTTTGGGGTTTTTTTCTTCTTTTTTCATTCACAAGTCTCCCTTCTACCTGATCTAGTGTCTGTGTCTGAGAAAGAGATGAGAGACACACACAGTTTAGAGTGAAGGAGATCTCAGTACTTTATGGAAATCTGCGAGGATTGTGGAAACCCACCAAAAATAATATCAAATAGAAACTATGAGGTGGTGTTGATTGTTTAAAGAGTGAGTAGGAAAAAAGCCTATTGACCAGAAACCTGGTCTTCAGCTTCAAACAAAAGGGAATAAAAAATGAAGACCTATTACATTTTAACTGAAGCTTTGCCTCTGAGACAGATGCAGCTAAACATTAACTAGGGCAGTGTAGTGAATTATAGATTAAGATGCAATTATGTCTCTTATCTCCCTCTTTTGGGGTGAGAGCTTGTTAATGTCAGTGCTCAGATAAGGGGAAGCACCATGTGACAGGTGGTATCTATTGTGGAAGCATGAAACTTCTGGAACTCTTAGATCTTGTGTTCCCAGGAGGCAAGACCCCAATGTCTTACTTGCTTGCATACCTCCTGCATAGTCATGCTTCCACGAGCATTTAATAAGCACACTGCAATAAACACAGATGGAAAACCACACCTGAAACAAACCTCTAGTAACAACCAATGGTTGAGTGGGTGGGTGGTGAAAGGGCTGGATCCAGCTCCATAAACCCCGCCAGCTGGTACTTTGAACATGTTTTTGCAAACCTCTCGCACCCATGAGGTGAGGTTCTTGGTGTTTTCAAAAGGCTCTTTGCTGTCACTTCTAAATAAATGTTACAAGGTAAACCTGGAAACACCACCATTCTGGCATTTTAAGGCACATGTTCTTAGGGGCTTTTCCCAGATACTTGAAACATCTGCTCCCTATCTGAAAAGTTCCTGGAGTGGAAAAGTGAAGAAATACTTGTCCAGGGGTCCTTCAATGGAAGGGCATATATCAAAGGTTATGTGAAAACACAGTGTCTCAGAACAGAGGTTCTCAATTCTGGCCTGATGAGCATTTACATCAGAATCACCTAAAACATGTGTTAAAAATACAGATTCCCAAACCCAAGGAATCTGATCTGCAGGAGGATGCTGCCCAGGGATCTGAATTTTTACCACTTTCCCTAGGTGATTCTGATGTAACCTTGGGTTGGGACTGTCGAGCTGGAAATGCCCATCTTTCCACTGGGGTGTGGCTAGGTTACAGCTTTCTCTTAGCATCTTTTACAAACCTGTTTTATGTTCCCCACATCCCTTCTTGTCAAAGGAATGGAATGTAGGATGGGATTATCTATTATTATTTCACAATGAAGGATAATGACGTAAAACGTCCTAGGTGAGTCAGTGATTCTGCCAGGAATCTCGACTTCACTAGTTAGCTGTTTTCTAGTCAGTTCAGTGTTTCTGTCAACTAGCCCATTGTTTCTGTCAATGCTACTAGTCTTTAGTAGGCAGGCTTCTCTATGGGACTCACACGAGTGAAAGATATGGACTCACAAAATAATGAAAAGTACGGTGCCTGGCTCCTCACCCCTGCACCTCTGGTCGAAACCAAACCAATTGTAGCCAAACCCCTGAGATTCCAGTCTAGACAAAAACTGGGGCTGGCAGGTCTGAGCCAGTCCCATTCTGGAGAAGTTCCCTAAAGATTCGTTTTCCATAGGGCACAGGTGGGATTTGTGTTTAGTCCCCAGAGTTCTTGGAAGTCCTGAATTAAAGCAATTCTAAGTCCCCCTGAGTCCATGGGCTCTTGTTCAGAGTGGGCTGGGGGAGATCTGGTCTCAGTCTATATCTTCCCTGGTCTGGTCTTAAAGGGCTGTGAGCTCCTGGAAGTAAAAGCACCGCCAGAAGTGCTACTGCAGTTACTGTTACCATTATTTATTGAGTGCTGCCCCCTAGAGGATTCAAACTGGTCTGGCCGCTGGGAGTCCCCAGGGCTCTGAACCAAAGACTCACCCTCTACCCAACTGCAGGAAATCAGGACTTGACTCAAGTGGACTGATTAGAACTCTTGCAACAGTCATACTGAGGACTCCCAGGAAGTAAGTTAGCTCCTTAATGACTCCTCTGAAAAATTAAAATCCATGATGCTGGGAATCAGGTCCAGGAACGGAACACTGAGACTGACCCTTCTCCCTACCAGACCAAAGACCCTCGAAGCATCCTGATAGGGACCTCCAACCCTGAGAACCTGAGGGCAGAAGTCCAGAGTTTCCTTCTTATGGTTTCCCAATGGGCTTCAGTTTACTTTTTCTTTGTCTCCCCTTCACCTGAACTCTGACTATAATGTTCTCAGAAACAGAATTCTTCCATGTTCGGCACTTGCTAGATGGGTTGGTGATGGGAGGGTGATCCTAAATGACTCTCTTTATTAAACCTGTGTCACTGTAGATAATGTTATTTGTCCTTAAGTTAGTACCTTGGCAATGATAAAAGCCGAGATCACCATTTAAGTTTCAATATCCAGACTGCCTCTTTACTCCATTAAATATTGGGGAGCAGCGGTCTTCCTTTACAACTGACATTTAAACAGGAAAAAAAGTAAACTTGGAGTTTTTAATAATACGGACGTGCTCTCAAGGCCAGGAAGGAAGGGGGGAAAGAAGGACAGGAGAGAGAGAGAGAAAATGAAAGGAGTGAGAGGTAGTCTTTAGGCCCGCCAGGGAACATGCTCACTGGAAAAACTCACCAGGCCTCGGTTAAATGCCCTTTAAAACCAGGCATCTAAGATTAACAGTGTGATATGCAGTCAGTGGATCTACACAGCACTGTAAAATCCTTGCACGGCTTGGCTCAACTATTTGCAAATGGCTTCTGATTCAATTTTGTTTTGGTTATCTCAGTGTAAATAACAGTTAAGTGGGAGTTACAGATTTTTCAAACACTAAAAGTGATAAACAAAGCTAATGGCAAGTCCAGATAAGGAGGAAAACCACCCAGAAGAATCCACAAGCACAAGCAAAGAAATAAATGGGATAGTCAGATGCGTGTGTGTTTCTTGTCACCGAAACTTTATTTTTCTTAATCTGCAGAGTGGCAGAAAAGGTATCCGCAAAGTGTTATTTAGACTGTTCCTGTTAAGAGTCTTTATGATAATGTAGTAATAGGTGCCTAGTGAAGCAAGACAGTTTGAATCCACAAAGCCATCCTTAGAAACAAAGATACAAGTGTCTTCCCAACTGTTAGCTCGAGGCTCCCTCTAAACAGGCTTCACGCCTCCATTTAAAACTAGTTGGCATAATGCTGTTTTCTTTCTCTCGGCGTTGTGTCCACATTTCCACGGGGAAGTGTGAATAGAAGTAGTTACAGTAGCATTTCGAGAAACCTTCATGTACCTGGACTTTTTTTGGAAAGTTGGGGGAATCCAATTTATTTACCTGAAAAATTTCTTTGAAGAATGTCTTTCCTCTTCTTCTGATAGTTACAAGTTAGGAGCGCAGGGGAAACTACATCCTCACCCAGAGAGGAGAGGAGTATGTTTGGGACACAACAAAGGATCCGAGTAGTAAACGCAGGGAGTGTTTGGGGTTTTATTCAGCCGGGGCTGACCGTGTGTGTCGCCGCCACACACTGCTGCCTGTGCGAACGCATGGCTGAGCTGCCGCCTGGCTCCCTACTCCAAACACCGTACGCCACCCAACTCCTCTTGTAACGCCATTGCGCGTGGCATGGTGTTGGGTTCTACGTGTGTGGCGCGGGAGTCGGGGAATCGGGGGAGAACAAGAATTTCCTCCGTTTCCCGCGGAGTCTTCCTCGGGCGGGGGCCAGGCGGCCAAAGGCAGCGCGCCCTGGAGGTGCCCGGGGGCTCTCCTTCTCCAGGGCATTACGCACGGGCGGCCCGGCGCAGCCAGGCGCGGAGGTGCCCAGGGTGGGAGAGTGGTGGCCGGGTGGGAGCTGCCTTAACTTTGATCCGGCCGCGGCCGAGGGGGAAACCGCCACCGCCCCGCCCGAGCCGGGTGCCGCCGCGCTCTGCTCTTCGCCGCGCGTCTCCGCGGCTGCCTCTTTAATCAGGAACACAGAAGGGGCGGGCCCTGAGCCGGCGCGTAATCGGATAGCTCTGCCGCGGCTCTGACATCCACCCGCTGCTCGGCCTGAAAAGGCAGGGGGGAGACGGAGGGGAAGCAGAGAACGCGAGCGAGGCAGCAGCCCGCAGCCCGCCCCCAGCACATCCTCAGACGCGCAGACTCTCGGCAAGGCGCTAGGCGAGGTGGAGGTGAGGGCGGGCGCGAGCGAACTCGGAGAGGGGCTCGCTCGCTCCCAGGCGATCCCAGCCGGCGCCGCCGCCGCCGCAGCAGCAGCCGCCGCAGCAGCAGCTTCCTTCCTCAGACACCCCTCTTGAGGCTGGCCAGGCGGGTGTAGCCTTTGGGGGAGGCTCCCGCTAGAGGAACCCGGTGAGGGCAAGAGCTGGGCGGCCGCCTCCCGCTCGGGCCGTCGGGTGGTCGGTGCCTCCACCAGCGTGTCGGTCCCGAGTGCCGGGGGATGTGTGTCAGTTTACGCCTCTGAGATCACACAGCTGCCTGGGGGCCGTGTGATGCCCAAGGCCAGTCTTGGCTTTTATTTTTATTATATTTTCCTCTTTTTTTTACGCTTGGCTTACGGGAAATACTCGTGATGTTGTAGGATAAAGGAAATGATACTTTGAGGAACTGGAGAGGGCATAGATGCGTTTTGTTTTTAAGAGAGGAAACCCGTCCTCTCTTCCCGGCTTGCTCCCTCTTTGCTGATTTGAAGAGCTACCCTCCTCCTGGTGAGGTGGGGATCCAGCAAGGATAAAGGTGAAGACGGGCCGCCAGGACCCAGGAGGGAAACACTGACCAGTAGAAACCTTTGCAGAGGACACTGTAAGGAAGAACATAAGAGAGAGAAAAATACAAAGACTTGTAATTAAACAAGAAATCTACAAAAACAGCTCTGGAGAAAGCTTCCTTCTCCAAAATGGATATGTTTCCTCTCACCTGGATTTTCTTAGCTCTCTACTTTTCAGGACATGAAGTGAGAGGCCAACCAGGTAAGCCCCTGAAAGTTGTTGTTTTTTGTTTTTTCTATTCATTTCAATATGCCTTTACCTTTAAAAGCAACTGCTAATGCATGGGGCCACACGCAATGGCAAAGAAGGAAGATCTCTCAATACTGAATAATTTAGAGAGAGATCCCAGCCGGCCCTCCCTACACCACCACCGCTGCTAAAACCCAACTTTTCTCTCCCGCTAGGAGTGTGTGAGTGTGTGTGTGTGTTTTGAAACATAGACAGAATTTGGCGGTGTTCAGATGTCACATATGGACTGAATCAAAGGTTTAAAAATACTACAAAGCTTTTGCATTACAGTGTTGGGGAATTTTTTCCCCCTGTCTTGAAGCAGAACACATCTCCCTTGAGTTTCTTCAACCTAGCCAGTGAAATATAAATCATTTGCGTTCCCTCCCCTTAGCTACATTGAGCAATGTTAACTGAAGGGCTTGGGAACTACAAGAGGCTAGTTTGGGTTTTCCAGTGCTGTAGATTGTTTGCAGAATGTGTGTATGAGTCTCAGCATCACTGGGCTTAGGCTGATGGAGCAAGCGGTCTTGTGGCTGAGCTAGGGGCTTGGGGCTGGGTGCTTCTGCCAACCAAGCGTTTGGTCATTCAGCTCTCTTTCCTGCTGTATTTTCTGGGGAAGAAAATCATGTGTTCTTTTAAAAATTATTATTAGATAACACAAACTATGTGGCCCTCAAAGGTCTCTCATTCTTGTGAAGTGGTCAGAAACTTTTGAGTGGAATTTGTTCTCAACCACTGCCAAAAAGGGTGCGTGGACAGACTGCAGAGATAAGTACTGCAAGGCCCAGAACAGTGTGGGGCCAGTATTTGTGAGCTAGGGGCACACTCTCTGACAAGGGCTGGTTCCAGGGAATCCAGTGGGGCATGTTCTTGCTTCCGCATACCACTCTCCCGGGTGAGCCTCTCTCCCCTCTGACAACAGTGTCGCAGTCTGACAAAACTCTTAAAAGCTGCTACAGGTGATTGAGAGTGGGGAAACCATCCCGGGAGGAAATGGGGAAAAGAAAGAGAGGAGAAAAAGCCTTCCTGAAGTGCCCTTACCCGCAGACACTTCGAAGTCTGCCACTGCAGCGATAGCACTAACCCCTTGCAGCCTCCCGGGCCCTCCCCCATCACAGCGGGCTAGTGGGAGCCCGCTGTGGGGCCCCGGGACTCTGATTCTCACTCCCCAGCACTGGCACGCACCCCACTCGAAGCTTGGGTGTTTATTTGAGGGGGAGAAAGATTCGCGAATGCCCTTGTTATCCAAATCCACACGTTTGCTGCGTCTTCTCTGCCATAACTGGTCTTCAAAGCAGTTGAAAATCGTATCAAAGAGATGGGTGCAGGTCCCACTTGGGGAGATTTCCTGTGGCTCCCCATTCCCTGTTGCCTTAATTCTAAGTTCCCAGCTTGAAGCGAAATTAAATTACCTCCCACAGACCTGAAAGCTGCATAAATTATGTATGTTTGTGTGATTCGCTGTGTGTATATATGTGTGTGTGTGTGCGTGTGTGTGCCCGCGTGCGCGCGCGGTGAGGATGCCCACGGTACATTATGTATTCAGGCACGGACTCTGGTAGGCCCCGGCGCGCGAGCGCGCGCACACTGGCGCGCACACACACACACACACACACACACAACTTCAGGTTCCGTGTGCTCTGAGGGGCGGGAGGGGTAGTAAAGACTCGGGGGCCATCTCCTACCCCAGATGTTCTGACATCTGTCCCCGAGCACTGCGCGGAGTGTGTACGTGTGTGTGCGACGTCCGCTCAAACCCACTCCCGCTCTGCCACCTGCCTTCCGCGCTCTCTGCAGAGCCCCCTCCCACCCCAGCCCCGGGCCGCGCTGCGTCACTTGTAGAGAAGCCCAGAGGCGCGGAGCACAGGGCTGGTCGCCCTCTGTGAGGCCTCAGGCAGCCTCGGACCCAGGGTGGGACCTCCTGATGGGACGCGGAGCTGGGACCCGCCCGGGGTGGGTATTCTCACCCGAAAAGGCGATCGCAAGCCGCGGGCCGTTCCGGCTTTTCGTCGGAGCAGCGGACTGGCACCGGGGGAGCCGGCAGCGGGTGGCAAAGGGCGAGGCCCAGCTAGACCTCTGACTCACCCGGTGCGCGCCGGCCGGGAGGGGGCCGTGCCGGGGAGCAAGTGAGCAAATAACCCCGTGGCCAAGGCGGGCAGCCTCTTGCACTGGCGGGCGGCTGGGAGGCCCAGTGGGCGTCGCGCACCAGGCTCCCGCTGTCCTTGCCACGCCGGCCGCCTTGCCAGCTCGCAGCGCCGCCGCCCGCCTGTCTCCCTCCTGCCCCGGCTCGGGGGCTCGGGGACTCGGGGCCGCTCGGAGGGCCCTGCCCGGAGCGCCCCTTCCTGCCTCGCGCACTCCACTTTGCGCTGCATTACCCCTGCTGGCCCCAGAGAGCCGACTTTGAGGGGCTGGGGGCCCGAGCGCTGGACGAGCTGGGTGGCGGGAAGACTGGGTGGGATTCGGAGCGGAGGTTGGAGGCGCAAAGGAGGCAGCTTGAGCCGCGGGAATGAGAGCAACTTGCGCGGCTTCTAGTAGCGCTGCGCGCCGGGCGCCCGCGGGTGCGCGCGAACAGGTGAAGAGCACGCGGCGCGCGGGCATTCCACGTGGTGGGGACGTGGTGCCCCCCCCCTACCCCGCGCTGTCTCTAACGCCGCATCGATTTGTTTGGGCTACGCAGCAGAAACAGAGCCGAGCGATCCATAAACATTCTATTAGGCAAAAATATTGCCAGCGAAAGCAAAACCGAAGCTCAAGCCTGGGCTAAGTGGGCCGCCTCCAGCTCCTGCAGCCTTGTCCCCTCCCCCTCCTGACTAAGGACACCTCCAGGGAGAAGCTTGCGGCATTTCCTCAACGCTGCCCATTGCCAGAAAGTTAAGTCGCCGCTGCGGTTCTCCGCCTGGGAGAAACCTCTGCAGTCGCCGGCGAGTTCCGCCTCCCCTCCCCCGCCATCTCGCTCTTTGCTTTTCCGCTAGGGAAAAAGAAATATTCACGGCCAGTGCTTCATTTTCACTGATTGATTTCTCTTTAATATCAACAGAAGTTAATGGAGGCGGGGCGAGCTGTGATTAAACGGCTGCCCCCAGCCTTCGCCTCGGGCTAGCGCACCTCCGTTTTTCCCACCAGGTCCCCGGCGCCCGGCGGCTGGGTGGGGGGGCATCCACAAAGCTAATGTCCAGGGGCTGGCGGGGGTGGTGGGGTGGAATGAACCGCTCGCCCCTCCGGGAACCTCTGCGGTATGGGGGTGGGAATCAGCTTTCCGGGCCAAGCTTAGGGGATCTGGCTCAACCGTGTCACCGCTTCTGCGGCTCCGGTTGAATTTCTCTGGAATGGGAGGAGATCGGCGCTCTGGTTTACTGGCGTGTGCTCACCACTCGCCTCCCTCCCACCACCTCCCTTCCTTTCGGTTTCAGACGGAGAGGAGAGCCCCCTGGCGCTAGCCATTCCCCGGTCAGCGCCTGGCCGCGAAACTCCCCTTTGCTGGACTTAATCTCGTGGTCAGCGGGGGACGGGGTTTTGCTCAGGAAATCATCAGGCCCTGACAATGGGTTTCTTCAGATAGTGGCAACTCCCAGCCCTAACGTTTCCGCACCTCCGGGACACACTGCTTGGGGCCAAAAGAGCCCGGACCCTGTAACCAAAAACCGCCCCTCCCTTACACCCGCCTCCGCCCGCCCCTTGCCTGGAGAGCTTTGATCTGTGCTTGAGTTTTAACACCATTGCCACGGACACTGGCAAACGCAGTCAATTCAACCTTCCGTCTGGACTGGATGATCAGATAAGAGGTGTAAATTAGCTGTGGGAGACAGGTCTGGTTCAAACAAATGCTGAAAGAGAAGCAACGGCAGTCTAGGCTCCGGATAAGAGTTTGAAGAGGGTTCCCTTTTTAGCCTGTCTCCACGAATGGCGGGATGGCTGTAGGCAGGCATAAAAATTTGCAAGCAGATCTATAAACTCCTGGATTCGGCACAGACAGCCTGCTCTAGGCTCTGGGGACTGGTCCCGTGCCCGCATTCAGTGGGTACCCCGTCAACTTTATCCCATAAGCAGCCACTGGAGGTAGTGAAGCTTGCGCCGGTTGCCAACAGAGCACACAGTGCAAAACAGTGGAAAGAGAAGAGCTCCCCATGAGGGCTCCAGGGCAAGCTCCTTCTTGTCCAAGTTGTGCCTGGTAGAATTGTGTATGCCCAGGCAGCACCGCAGGTCTGGACTTTTCATGTCATGCCGTGGAGCCCTCAGATTAAGCCACAGAGCACCCAACTGGCAAAATGAAATGTTGGAAGGCTGCAGTGACTGAGAACCCCAGGCTATCCAGGCAGGACTCCTGCTGTCTACTAAATGGCTCTCATCTCCTGCTGTTGAATGTATAGTTCATATTCTGCACCCAAAAGGTCAGTTCCTATCTTCACAGTGTAGTCGAGTCTAGGGGTCGAAATGCCAGTTCATATGCAATGAGGCATGAAAGCAAATAACAGTTGGGGAGAGGCCCCCGGGGATCAGTGGGGAGAGACACCATAGACTGGATGGTTCTGAGGACCCTGTCTGGTGTTTTTCATTTGACTCAACTACTTACTGAAGGAGCTGACTTTGGGTGACCCAAGTGTGAGACAGTTCTGAGTTGACAGAATTCAGAGCCAGGTTCATCGGTAAAGAGTTTTCAGAATATATTCCCCCAAAGTCCAGTTTGGGAAGACTTTAGGAGCAGAAGCATATCTTTTTAATTTCTTGCACTGATGAGAAAAGACTTGAAAAGTGACATCTGGGCAGTAGTTTGTAGTATCATTAACATATTTGAGGTATTTTATCATCTGACCATCATTTGCCACTGGGTAAGCTGTGAGGCACCCTCTTTGAGTGTCAGGTTTGTGTTTGATCCCTGGAAGTTTGTCTTTGTATGGTTCCTTCCAGGTAAGCCATTCACTTTTTTTTTTTTTTTTTAATTAACCCGTTCCTGGTATTGCGGAAGTTTGTCCTAGAGAACCTACAGCCTTTTCCAAAGCTTTATCTGCTTCGATGAGAAATGGCTGAAGGCTTAATGGTCTCATTACCTAACAGGATTCAGTGGGGTTGGATTCCAGGACACAGTGGCCTTGTAGCATGGCTGGCCCGCCAGGAGAAAGCATCTTCTAAAGGTTTAGGAAGCTGTCAAGTTTAGATAAGGCTGAGCTCTGATCCTAGGGGACCTTGGTTGTATTAATAAGGAGAAATTAATTTTTAACCACTGGGAACATTGCCAAATTATGTGACCTTTGGCAGACCAGCTGTGCGGTAAAAATAAATCCCCCATCTTTGAAAATGCTGCTCCTCTCAAGTAGAACAATACCAACGTGGCATTTAGGATGGGGAAGAATGGGGTTGAGGAGACAGGAGAGAAATGGCAGCTGCGGAGAAAAAAACCCTCTGATGTTGTGACACAGTTTCAGACTTGAGCCATCTAGTCACACCCCTACCACACCCTCCCCCAGACACACACCCTGGTTTCCAGGACCCAGGAAAGAGGGCCAGGATGACAAGCACCTGAGGTGCCGGGAGTGGAAACTGTGTTAAGTGCTTCCAGCTCACTCACACCCCAGCCTCAAACACATCTCTCATTGTTCACACACAGATTCCTGGCACGGGGGAGAAAAAGGAGTTTTCAAACAGGCAAAACATTTTTCTTGCCCTAAATGCCACTAAATAAGTTTGTCACTGAAATGTTTTGGGGAGACCTTCATCGGACTTCCCAGCTTCTGAAGCATTGGAGCCAGACCACCTGGATTAAAATCCAGCTCAGCCACTTGACAGCTCGGTGATCCAGAATCCTTAATCTCTCTGTACTTCAGTGCCGTCATCTGTAAAATGTATTTGATAATAATAGCTGATTTCTAGGGCTGTTGGGCTATGTCAGATTACAGAGAGTACTAAACTGTCTATTCGGAAGTCACTTAATCTTCAAAACAGCTTCAGTGGGGTTAACAGTATCTGGTGATCATAGAAAGATAGAAAGGACACTAACACCCATGTGGTAAGTTGATGTTACTTTTATGAGTTTTTTTAAAAATAAATAGATAATTTACGCATTCTCAGCTCTTACCCCACTAAACCTTTGTCTGGTTTTATAAGCGTCAGATGATCTCTCGGCACACTGTTCTTCAGAGACGGATGTTCTCTGCTGGATTCTCATCTTAGATTTACGTTTGTTCTTTGCATTTTTTTTTCTCACCTGGGTTTTCTACTTTCAGTGTTCTCGCCTCTACTGATTTTTTAAATCTCTCTCTTTCCCTTCCCTCCTCTTCCATCCTTCATCGCTGAAAGTGTGCCCAGCAGGGAGTGCTGCGTGGAAGGGGCTCCCTGAATGTGTAATAACTTCTACTCTGGCATTAAGGCCCCTCAGCAGCTGAACTCAAAAAAGTCGTCATAAAGACAAAATAGCTTTTACCCAGCAAGATTCTTAATAATCCCATTTCTCTCTGGGTCTTCATAAAGGAGTCATGATCTAATCCAGAAAGAAAAGGGAGGAGGCTGGGAATAACAAAAGGAAGGCGTGCAGTGGGTAGGGCTGCTGGCCAGCTGAATGCACACAGCCAGTGATACCCTGCTCACCGCCTCTCGAGATCCCGTGATAGCCAGGGATCCAGGTTCTGGCCAATCTTTCAGTGAAGAAGATAAAGGGAATTGCAAATTACTGGACCAAGCGGCGATAATAATTGTTTTGATAAAGGGGAAAAATAAAACAGATGTGCCTAAAAGGCATATTGGGGGCCAGGGGAAGGGAGCCGGGGAGGGATGGGTAGAGAACTAAACTGACACCCAGCAAGAGTCTAGTGATGAAGCAGTAGTTTGAATCTTCTTGGCACTACTGAAAAATATCTAGAGCTTGCCTTTGGGAGGGTAGGGGGATGGAGCGAGGGGGCAAGAAAACCCTCAGATAAATTAATTTTACCATTATTAGAATTAAAATGTAATATCTTTTGAACTTCATCATTATTATCTGAGGTTATTGTGTCCTATGAGATATAGTTCACACTAGCTCTACCTTGATCTATGACTAGGTATTATTATCCCAGACAAGTCCTCTAAACTCTCGGTTCCCCAATTAAAAAACGTTTGCATTTACTAGGAGCTGTGGGTCGGGAAGGAAGGGTAGTAGCTGGATAAGCAGAACAATTTGTGACGAGGCTTTCTTAGAATTTGTGATACCTATGGATACTTTTGGTGTTACGCCAGTCAGTTATTAATTCATCAAGCCTCATTGAGTCTGACTTTTGGGAAAGACTCTGGATTTGATGCTGTGTGGTTTGCCAAAGATGAACAGGTGGTCCAGCAGCATGGATAAGGCTCTCTCACACCGTAGAAGATGCTAAAGAGCTTCAGCCTCAGAGGTTGGGAAAGGTCACTCGTGGTGTGGGGAGATCAGGGAGGGCAGAGGTGCCGTGTGAGCCTGGATTGAGAGGATAGATGATTTAGAGCTGGGAAAGGCATACCAGGGGAAGGGGAAATGGGAGCAGAGAAGGGAACTTCTTGTCTGGGGAACACTCAGAAACTGCAGTTTAGATGGTGTGGAGGCAAATAATTGCAAATCAGGTTGGATATAGTAGCTTGTGCCAAATGCAAGGCCCAAATTGCTGGGCCAGGGGGTTTGGATTTCATTTACTAACCAATGGGGAGCCATGAAAGTTTCAACAGAAGCCTTTAGTTAATCAAAATAAATGAAAAAAATTATATTACCTTTTGGAGAGGCCCTAAAATTCTTCTTCTTCTATTTCCTTCCCCAAATGTCTGTTGAAAGGGTCAGAAATTGTAATCCCAGATCTCTTATTATTGGCATCAAAATTGCATTTGCAATGAGGGCTGGGAAAGAGTGGACATAAATATAAACTAATGATATTATATTGGCTGCCCTATTGGAATTGTGTTTGCTTATGATATAAGATGACAAATAACGAGGTTACCACAGGTGGCATGATTTGAGGTCAGGGAAGGTAATCGCCTCAAACTACATTTTAACGATTAAATGAAGGTTCATTTTTCGCATCCAGACTGAGGGGAAGAGACTTCCCAAAGGCCCTATTTCCAGACCCAACTTCCAGTTCTCTCCTTGGTGAATTCATCGGAGGTGTTTCAGAAGAGGAAGTTTGCCTCGTTCCTCACTTCTTTTTCCATGCTCATCTGCTGGCTTCCTGTCCCCCTCTCTGATTCCCTCCATCCTGCCCTCCCAGACGCTTCTTTTATTCAGATTTTGAACCTTATCATTGCAGAAGTTCACAGGGATTTGCATTTGCTGCGCCTTCAGGAGTGGATCACTCACTGCCACCCAGCCCCATAAATTGAATAGATTGCATCCCTTCCCAGTTGCCTTAGGAAGTGGTCAAACAGCCACATTCCTGGGCTGATGGATTGGCTCATTTCTTCCCAGCTTAAGCCAAGATACAGATTTTATGAGACTGTCTTGTGACAGGCTGAAGTCGCTTTGAATAAAACAAAATCCAGCCTCAGCCCACAGAAATCACTCTTTAAAAGCAGCTTATCCAAGGTTAGTGAGCAAAATTTGGTTCAAACCCTGAGCACAGGACTTAGATGATTTGAGTGAGAGATTGGAAGAAACTCTTTTTTTCTGTGTTTCTTTTCATGCATCACTGTTGTTGAGATGCTCACACACAGAACTGTGTATCCCTAATATTTATAAATTTATAAACAGCCACAGCCTCAGTTAAGAAAAGAAACCCAGGTCAGTAGAGCTAATGTGATTGAAAGAGACATTTGAACTCTCCATAATGCAGGACAGATACTTTCACCTGAAGAATCTTGGAGTTTTGTTTCAGGCTTACTAAGCAAATGAAACAGAAATTAACACCTTGCATAAATATCTTATTGTCTAGGAGGGTAGAGAATCTTTTAAATTTCGGGTTCATCTATGGGTTACAGAATTTTTACCGCCTCCTCATTATACAGGCTTTGAATTTTAGAACTGCAACTGACCTTTAGAACTACTCCCCTCAGTTTATAGATGAGAAAACAAAGGCTCAGAGTTGTTTACTAACTTACCCAAGGTCACACATCTTGTCAGTGGGGAGACCATACTTGAATACAAGGCTTCTTACTAGTTAAGTGGCAAGACTTCTCTTTTGAAATCATAGAAAGAGCTTCTTCTTTTCCTTGCTACCAATAATTAAATAAAAACAATGCTGTGGAAATAGGAACAGGATGGGATTGTGTTGTGAACAAAGGATAAATTATAAAGTAAATAAAGCGTATTATTTTCTGGGGAAATGAGACTGCTTTTCTCCACCAAGTGCCCTCAGGTATATATATGAAATTGATGTCTTCTAATCCTTCTACTCTTTCTCTTTTCTTTGGCATTTTAAAGTAACAAGGGAACTGAGATTTAGTGGGTTTCAAACCCAGTTCCAGGAAGTCCTGATGTTCTTACAGAGAAGCCCCATCAGAGAGGAGGGGAGGGACTTCATGGTGGGGATACTGCACTGATTCTGGTCACCCTCTGTCCCCACACCCAAGAAGAGCTCCACTTTTAGCTGCTTTGTCCATTGGAGTTCTGGATAGAGTTCTGATCAAGGAAAACACAAACACTTCTAAAAATAACTTTGAAAACTACACACTTAATTCAATCCTCTCAATGAATTACAGTTTAGGAAGCTGAGACACAGGAAGGTCACAGGGAGTTGAGAGTCCAAGTGCTGCATCCCCTCTTCTTGCTAATGTCAGCCCCCCTCCCCTCCTAGTAATCTGGTCCCCTTACCCCAGACCCACCTTTGACATCACCTGACTCTCCAATCCCCTATCCAGCCAGCCTAAGTTTTCTGTTTTTGCCAAGGACTTTTACTTTCAGTTCAGCTAAAATGAGTGATCTGATTCTTCTACTGTGGGACAGCCCACAGCCTGTTGCCTGGTGTCACCTGGTGTCTCTGGCCATCACAAAGTAAGCCATTGTAATCTGATTATTTTCAAGTCCTGGCCATCCAGTGTTTCTTTAAAACAACTCCAGCTGAATTTCCTTAGGAGGCAGACCAGATTTTTAAAGAAGATCTGTTACTCCTTCTTAGTAAGTACTTCCTAAATATCATATATTACGAAGGAACCAGTGCTTCGTCTTAAATTGGGTTCTATGGGAGGGTGAGTTCCTTCTGAAACTGGCCTTAGAATTGTAAGTGGATGGGTCCTGAATCCCTTTACCTGATCCTGGGCCAGGTTACCCCTAGGCAGCATCAGATGGTGCCTAGCTCACCAGCAAACAAGGGCATGTGAGAAAAACAAACAAAAAAAGAGAAAGATATGAAGGTCAGAAATAATCTGACCTTTTATATGTCAAATTAAAACACCTAAGTAGTCATTATGGGGGAAAAAATCAAACTTTGTGACTTTAGAACTTAGCATCCCCTTGATTTCAAATTATGTCTAGAGGTGTCACTTGAATCCTTTCATCCGTGGGCCTCTTTATCTGACCTGACCTGGCCCATTCCTTAGGTTTCCTTCCCAGATGTAGGAGAAAATCCGCTCTGAACTGTCCAGACCTGGGTTTGCCTACTTCTCTTTGGGAAGTGAATTTGCCCCAGGTGAAAGGTTTTCACAAAATAGAGAAAGAAGTCAGTCGCTTGTCAACTTGCCAAACAGGCTCAGTAGCTAAAAATTCAACAGGGTCAGCTTCCCTTCTGTATGTGGAGATTGGCCTAAAGGCGTTTGCCCTTGAGTTCAGCCCCCTTTTGGCTGGGCTGGACTCCTCTGAAACACGATAGAGAGCACTTATGCTGTTCCTTTTGGAACGCCACAGAGACCTCCCAAGCCCTTGATGGTGTAGCTCTTCAGAAAAAAGTCTAGCTCATTTCTATTGGGAGCATGTTTGTATTTCAGAAATGGAAGGGTCCCCAAACCTGGAAATGAAAGATCAGTTATTAAGAGGAAGTGTAGAAGGATTAAGTGTGTTTTCCTTACAATTTTTACTGATGATAGATTTCAAGAATTCAGTTCTCTCCAAGAAAAATAGAGACTGAAATTCTAGTATTTATCTTGGTGGATATATGTCTGTGCAAATGACGTGTGATATTTTATGAGAGGGTGTGAAAATGTGTACAGGACTAAAGTGTGAATTTCTAATATGTATACGTACCGGATATATGCTCGATATCTATGTTTGTGTGTGTTTCTGAGTGTGAGTGCCATCCAAACAAGAGTGTGAGTTTATAAATGTTTGGATATTGAAAAGGTTAACAACACGCAAGCAAAGCAGATGTTTTAATGAGTTCTTAAATATTTTAATAAGTGCCTTGATTTTCTTCAGATAAAGAAAGAACAGGAAAAAAGAAAGGGGTTACTCCTTTTTCCTTTGGCTAAAGGAGTTTTAACAGCCGAAAATGCAGACTGTCTGCTATGGGATATATATAGTTTAATTTTTTTTTAAGTGAGGAAATGATGACTCCTGGTGTGGGTGAGAAATGAAACCTTCCTATGAGGAAGTTTCCTGTCTTTATTGCTGATTATGTGTGCCTGGTCTAATGACTAAAAGCTTAAACTTGGGGGGGGTGGAGTGGAGGGGGCAGGGAACTGAGGGAGAGAAGTTCTTTCAAGAGTAATTGGAGGGAAGCAGGGAAGGGATAAAGAAGGAGGGAAGGAGTTTGGATGACTTGGTTACAAGACAGGAGCTCAGCTCAGATTCCATCTGCTGAGTTCCAAGGTGAAAAATGTGGTTTGGGGTGAGTTGGTGGCAAGGCTGCAGTTTTCAGCAAAACAGCTGGCAGAGGAGCTGTACCCAGCAGAAAGTTTCCTCTCCCGTTAGCTTGGTCCGAGCAGCTGGTGATCCAAATCCCCACACCTCCACCTTTTCAGAGGGCCACCACTCTCAGCCCTATTTCGTGCCCATGAACCAGGACCAACGGGCCACAGTTTGACTTGCTGGAAGTCGTTGGGTGCCCAGCATGGTGGAGTGGTGTGGACACCTGGAAAGACTGCGGGACTAGCCGCAGAGGAACGGGCGGCACCCGGCTTAACTGCTGGCCTCATCTCTGTCTGGGCGGGGAGGCTGGGCCCATTGTACTCCTGGACTGGGGAGGGTGCGGGGTCATTAGTTAGAGGATGATGTGGTCTCTGCAAACCAGAGGAAACGGCCTGCTTTTGTTTTCCACCCAGTAGGAAATGGAACCTGAATCCATTAGATTCTGGGCAGTTCAACGCGGCACAGTTTGAGCTCTTAGAGGCGTGATGCCTAAAAGGCTACTTGTGTGGATTTGTGTGTCCCAACCATCGCTGCGCAGTGTGCCCATCTTTTATGCATTTAAAGCCTGTCAGGCTGGTAATCTAAAGCAGAGGTCTGGGCGACAGTAATGCCAACATTATATAGGAGAGTGCACCTGTAGAGTTAAAAAATGCATGACCCTTTCCCTCAAAGAGTGAGCACAGGAGAAAGCCCCGTCCTGTAGGGTAGCTGCTGAGCCAGAATGCATAATTCACGGACCCCGTGCTGCTCCATGCAGATGGCGATATTAAATCGTGATTGATGCTAAGAGAGGCACACATCTTAGGAAGTTCTCCTAGAGGCTTCTGAATATTTCCAGGTCTCTTGTGCCTTCCCATCTTCTGTTCTACCGTGGTATTGAGCCAAACCCCTCCATTTCCCAGGAACCCCTCCTGGGGATGACAGAGCTTCACTCCCAAATATGAGATGCTTCAAATGTCATCACCCACCTCTTCTGCCTTTGAAGATCGCCCCCTTCCCTCCTGGCCCACGTGAAGCTGTTTACCTCCAGCTGGGCACTGCTGAGGGGGAGGGGAGCAGCTACTCCCCTGCAGCCTCCTTTCCAAGGCTGGTCACACTGGACAGAGCAGCAGCACGCTCTGGTGGTGGTGACCAGGCAGGAGGCACAGCGGCAAAAAGCTTGCAGAAAACACAGGCGTCCACTCAGCACAAAGCACTTTTGTCAAAACTCTGAGGTCAGAGCCAGTGGATTCTCTAATGCAGATTTTTCCACTCAGTGTATAATGAAATAATAAATCAAATTTGTGGTGTATTTGGAATTAAGTGTTTGGGGGCTTTTGCTTTTTCTTTCTTAAAAAAAAAAAAAAATAGCTGAAATCACCCTCCAGGGTCTGTTCTGGCCCAAAACTGAAAATGCTTCCTCCGCATCACATATAATTGTTACCAGGCTCACTTGTGGGTCGGCACCACAAAACCACTATTGTCAGTTCCCGGAGTCTTTACTTCTGGCTCCCTGGGCTGGGCTGGGGAACACCAAATAACATGAAGGATTTATGAGATGAAGATAGAGATGCGAGGTTTGAACGAGGAGAAGAAGATGGGCCAAGCAGGGGAGACAGGAACAGGCAGGGAGGCATGTTAAGTTTTCAGCTTTGTTGTTTTTTTTAAAATCTCAGACCATGTAATTAGGAATATTTATGAGCATTTTCTGGAATATTTTCGTTTGGCAAGTGTGTGTGTGTGTGTGCGTGTGTGGTTGGGTGAGTAGGGGGTAGGATGAGCTGAAATAATCTCTTCCACTGAATGAGTAAGTAGGTTAGTCTTCTGGACTGCCATAAAAGGTCTGTAAAACTGTTTTAAATCAGCCACTGGTAGAGAGGAGAAACAAGGAAAGGAAAAGAAAAAAAACAGACTGTAACATATTTGAAGTTCTTTGCTTCGTGTGTCTTCTCTTCCAGACCAACCCTGTGGAGGTCGTTTGAATTCCAAAGACGCTGGCTATATCACCTCCCCGGGGTACCCCCAGGATTATCCATCCCACCAGAACTGTGAGTGGATTGTTTATGCCCCCGAACCCAACCAGAAGATTGTCCTCAACTTCAACCCTCACTTCGAAATCGAGAAGCACGACTGCAAGTAAGCACCATCCTGTACCATGTACATCCACGAGACACACACACCCCCACCCGCTCCCCAGGCTTCTGCCGTACCTGCCGCCTCGTGGCAGCTCCCCTGGCCCTAGGACCTGCTGAGCAGTGGTGGATCCTGGCCCCAGAGGGAAACCTCAAGAGATTTATTTCTTTCAGTGGAAATAAAAGCCTAGTTGATCCCATAGTATGGAGGAAAGCGCCTTCCTGAGTGAAGAGTGTAAAGAATACACCCTAAATTCAAAGGCTGGCAGTGGAGGAGAATTCCACGTAGGGGCAGGGGGGCGGGGAGTACACAACGCCAGCTCTTGACTTTAAGATTGACTTTTCCCTTGGAGATCTCCCCATTTCCACTGCCTCTCCCACATGTAGAAACCCCAGCAGCTTCCTTAAATAAAACAGTAGCCAGATTCCCCAAGTGGAGACTTCCTGTGTATCCAACCGTGGATGATCAGGCCGTTATTTTACGAAGCAGCAGCAGGTTTCCTTATAGAGAGAGAGCTAAAAAGCTGAGTCTATACTGGTAGGTCTGAGATTCGCATTGACTCTTGGTATGGGTGCTGTACAGGTTAGAGTCTCAAAGCGGGTGCTATGGATTTATTTAACAAACACTCTTCTAATTGCTTTGTAAATATCAATCCATTCAGTTCTCACAATGGCCCTGGGAAGTTGGTGCCATTATGACCTCCATTTTGCAGATGAGAAAACCAAAGCCCAGAGAAGTCAAGTCACCCGAGGTGACTCAGCTGGGCTCACAACATTGGTCCTGCCATCTTGGGAATGTGTGGCTTAGGAGAGACCAAGCAGACATTTAGACATCTGTGAGTGCTTTAGAAATGCCATGTTGGGACTTCCCTGGTAGTCCAGCGGCTAAGACTCTGCGCTCCCAATTCAGGGAACCCGTGTTCCATTCCTGGTCAGGGAACTAGATCCCACAGGCCACAACTAAGAGTTTACATGCTGCCACGAAGACCCAGCACAGCCAAATAAATAAATAAATAAATAAATTTTTTTTTTAAAAAAAAGGAAGAAAAAAGAAACACCATGTTAACACCAAGGTCCCTATAAGTTAAGGTGAGGGAGGAAGCAGCATTGCAATGTCAAGAATGTGAATGCCCTTTGTACTGTCTAGTGGGCTCCATCTTAAAGTCTTTCCTCGCTGAAACCAAAGTGAGAGTTTTCTATACAGGATAGAATGTGCCAACGATCGTGTCCTGCTCCAAACGAGTGCCTAGAACATGCCACTGCTCTGATGGGTGTTCAGTGGCCCCTTATGATTAATAAATAGTCTGAGCATTCCTTGTGAGCAAAGCATTGTGAAGGCTGAAAAATTAATAAAGGGATCAGCTAGCAGGAGGCGTACAAGGGAGCAGGTCTAGGTCTGGGCCCGTGCTACCTTGTGGAGGAGAACAAGGCTCCTTTTTAACCAGAGTTCGATCAGGAGGCACAGTGAATCAATGTCATTGTTATCCTCCTAGGACTCCTTTGCACCTTCATAATGGCTTTTTCCTAACAAGAGGTAGTCTTTGTTGAAAACCGAAGGGTTTCCCGGGTGGACGCCTCATGTGACAAAGAGTCATAAGACGGAGTTATAATCCCAGATCCACTCTTGACTCCATGGATGACATAGGGTAACTAACCAGTTCCTCTTTGTCTAAGTGAAATGCACAGCCTGTGTATATTTGCACAGCACCTCAAGGCTGCCAATTCCCTGCCAGTGAACTTTACCAAAAATTTCTGTTAGAAGAGCTTCTTTATAAGGTATAAGGCTTCTGGTGCCTCTGGCTGGGTTACAGAAGGTTGGCACAGACTGAAGCGTGATGTACTGAGAGCTTGGGTCTGAGCTCAGAGAACTTTGACTAATCACCTGTCTCAACAGAGGGCCAAAATCTGTTATGCTTATGCCAGCAAATCTCCCAGGAAAATTGCTGAGAGGTCATCTCATGTATATTCATAGTGGCAGAGAGAGAAGGCATGGCTTTGGGAAGGGAAAACTCAGGAACTGGTGAGCATGACTTAAAACATGTTGGAAGCATGTTCCTGCCCAGTTTGGGGCTGTGGCATACCCCTTGCCCTCAGGACTCAGCCCCAGGGATGGAGCGAGCACAAGGTCTCTGAAGCCACTGGGAACAGAGGAACCAAGACGTTGCCTCTGGCTGGAGTTGGAGTAGGGGGAGCAGGTAAGTTACAAGGTTATTCTGAAGCTTCTGGTGCTTACCGTCCATACCAAGTAGCTTCCTGTTTTTCTCCCCACTCCCCCAATTCCATGCTTCCAGCTTGAACCGAAAAGTTCAGGGAGGTCAGAAAAAGATCTTTCTGGAGTCTCCTTGCCCCAGTGCCAAAGTGTCAGCAAGACGCTGTTGGGGTCACGCCTCTGCTACTTAACCTCATCCTTACTTCTCTTACCCTCCCCCATTTCTCCTCCACTCCCCATTTCTCTCTCATTCTCGTTAATTTTTCTACTTAGAAAGACACATCCGGTTCTCTCCATCTCTCACCCTGCAAGGTATTTTTAACAGTCTTCACTGCCATCTGTATTCAGGGTTAAATGGGTTCCTCCTCCCCCGCTGCCTTGTTTCACTTTCTTGTGAAGGGGACAGTCCTGAAGGTTCTGTCCTGTTTCTCCTCTCTCCCGCTCTCATTTTCCTTCCAAGGGAGCTCCCGGGTTGGAAAGCACTTACTATCAAAGGAAATTAGCATCCTTTCTCTTTTCGTTTTGGTGCATGTTTCCAATTGGGTTTGGCTCTCAAGGCCCTCAGGGTAGACATGTACCAAGAGAAAACGGCCCAAAGGGCCTTCCGAGGAGAGCATGCAGCGGCAACATTCCCTGCAAAAAGAAATATGAGTAAGAACGTCAGGGAAAAAAAAAAAAAACCCAGCCCCGCTGTGCAAAAAGGGCAGTGGTCAGCATGCCTGCCCTTTTCTGTTTTCCCCTCTTCTTCCTTTGTGCAGGATTAACTGCAAAGATGGCCCCATGACCTGGGCATGGGCCCTGCTATGAGAGGATTAGCCTGGCTGGTGGCCCCTAAGCCTTTGGCGGCTTGTCCCTCGAAATCCACATCCTAAAGGTGGAGCCCGTTGGTGAATAAACCCCAGACAGACAGATCTTTTCCCCTAACCGTCGCTTGCTAATTTTGTTCCATTTAAGTCTGCCGTCTGCTTGGAAACTTTCACTCACCAGCGCCGGTTTTGCCTGAGTCAGTACAGTCCGAGGCCACCATCTGCAGTGAGCTCCCAACTCCTCCCTCTGGCCGTCTGCAGGAATCCAAGCCCCAGCACCCACAGGCTGCTCTGAGGCCTAGTCACCGACTGCAGGCAGAAACCAGAAACCCCTGTGGACAAAAGGGCAGGACTCAGGGCCATCTGAGCAAACAGGGAGAAGCTACTTCATTCCCCGCGGTGGGCAGGAGGATCGTGCTACTGCCTTTCACTTGAGTCATCAGCCAAGTGGCTGAACCTTAGGGCTTTAGAAGCATATGCATGCAAACTTGAATATTCTTTTTTCCCTTTCTGAGATCTAAAGTATATGTATTCTCGAAAACACCCACCTGTGTAGGATACACAGCTTATTCACGAGCCCTCGCACAAGCCTAGCATCCCACCCCATCCCGGAGGCCCAAAGAAAACCAGAATCAAGAGTCTAGGTCCTTTTAAGAACTGGTTATTTCCAGATGGATATCTTGAAAAACATGCTTCAGAAAGTGCGAAAACCACTAGGAAGACTTGAGAGAACATTTCTTAGGCTGAAAAACCCACACAGAAACCTATACTGATAATTTGATGTGTACGTTCAGCACAGCAAATCTCATTTACCATGCCTCATTGAAATTTCCAGATTCTAAAACATACTCCTCTAAAGTTCCAAAAGTTCCTCTTTAGAAAGATTTCTGATTAAGAACATTCTAAGTCATGTGCCACGCTTCCTTGTCTTCGTAAACAAAATTAATGCTAAGGTGAGTCAACTTTTTCTCAGTGATTCAGGCTTCTAATTCTAAACTTGACAGAGGCTGGGTAATTTCATGTTTGGGTCAGATAGATTTAGATACGAGTTTTTGTTGACATTTTAAACTTCCCAGGCCTCAGCGTTGTCATCTGCAAAACTTTGACACTGGCAACTACTTTGCAAGATTTCAGTCTCTTGTTTATGTCGATACACAATAAATTCGCAACTGGGTCAGCATCTTTGTACGTTGGGGGAATGTGTGACTTTTTTCTATCAATACTCTTGCTGTCATCTTCTGTTATGAGTATACCCCTCTGACCTCTTTTTACCCTTTTATTGTGGGTATGGATTTTGCTTCAGGAGGTTTTGGTGTCTGTTGGGAAGTGTTTAGTCCTGCGGTCTAAGCTATTGTCCCAGGCCAGTGCAGTCCCAGGGCCAGCATGTCTGGTTTGCTTTAGTCAGCCACGCTCATAGCAGAGTGCGTACTAGGGTGGTCTCCCGGGGACAGAGTGTGAGAGCATCAGTGCATGGAGTCCTCGGCATTAGTTGAGCTGCTCACCATCTTTTCTTCTGAAACTATCCCCCCACCCCGCCCCACCCACATTCTGGATATTTGAGGTTTGGGGGGATATTTGGCCTCTAGCTAAGTGTGCTGGATAAACAAAGTGCCCTTGTGTTTATTTATGGCCAGAGGAGCTCTCTAAATCTTAGAAGATACGTGTGCTTCTCCCGAAGTAGGGGATGCTATCTTAGGAAGGGGGCACTTTCCCAGGTTGATAAGTTGACTTTGGGCAACAGAGGGAACATACCAGACCTCAGTAATCTGGCCCTTCCCCAGCGGGCCAGTGAAGACTCCCTGTGCTCAATAAACATCCTCCACATGCAACCACATACAACCTTACTACATCTGCAGGAGACCCTGTGAGGGCCAGGGGTCAGACTCTCCTCCCTCTCCCCTCCAGTGCCCCACGGCACGCTCCCCTCCATTCCCCCTTGGAGTCCTTGATTCCTCCAGCTCTCTTTCAGGGCCCCCTACTCGGAACTCCCCAAGCGTTGCCTGTTGCCCTGATTTGCTTGCTGTTTGTTCGTGCGTGGTCATCCTGTGTTCTGAGCACGTAAGTTCTCTAAGGGCACGGACCACGTGTGTCTCATCTCTACCCTCTGAGGTGCCTAGTCCTAGAGGGGGCTGAGCAGGGGCGTGCACATGATTGTGTCAGGGAGATTTTTACATCTGGGTTGCCAGGATGTAAGTCAGCATGGCACGAACCCACACTGGAAGGTCAACAGAGGTGTCTTCCCTAGTCGTCCATCTTGTGATGTGACATAATGACAGCAGGAAGGTAAGACACGGGATCACAGAAGTTACTAAGCTCTCTGTGACTTGGTCTTTCATCAGCAAAGTGGCAATAGACCTTTCATTCGTTCCTAGTTATTAAACATCTACTGTGTGCCAAGCATGATGATAGCCTTGGGAATTCAGTGATGAGTAAGTAAATTGTACTCTTTGACCCTATGAAATTTAGAGTTTGGAAGGAGGAAGCAAGTAAAAAAATACGTGGTTACTGATGATAAAGTTGCCACATATGAGCCTGACACTGCCAAGTGCTTTACATACATCATCTCATTTGATCCCTGCAACAAGCCGTGAAATGGGAAGTGGTTGTTACTCTTCCCATTTTACAAATGAAGAACATTGGGCTCAAAGAAGGTAAGCAACTGGCCCAAGTTTGCACTCTTGAAGGTGGCAGAGAATGGGACGAAGTGAGAGAGTGGCATGGACATATATAAACTACCAAATGTAAAACAGATAGCTAGTGGGAAGCAGCCTCATAGCACAGGGAGATCAGCTTGGTGCTTTGTGACCACCTAAAGGGGTGGGATAGGGAGGGTGGAGGGAGATGCAAGAGGGAGGCGATATGGGGATATATGTATATGTATAGCTGATTCATTCTGTTATAAAGCAGAAACTAACACACCATTGTAAAGCAATTATACTCCAATAAAGATGTTAAAAAAAAAAAAAAAGTGCAGAGAAGGGATTTGAAACCAGAACACACTACTTTGCAACCTGAGTTCTTTACTCTCATGCTCTATTGCCTCCGCCAACACCATGCATTCTGACCGGGGACGTGATATGAGCCCTGGGATCTACCCTTGGCTGAGGAGATCAGGGAAGGCTCCCTGGAGGAGGCGATGCCTGCACTGATCCTGAAGAAGTTAGCCAGGCAAAGGGGATGGCGGTAGCGCTGGTGGCCCAGGCAGAGAGCATCATGTCAAAGGCAAGAAGGGGAGAGAATTTGATGTCTTCAGGAACCACAGTAATGTAGGGCCATCCTAGTGGCTTGTTGATACAAACCCCCTTCTCGGTGAAGAGATGACTGGGCAATGCTGTTTAATTTTATTGCCTGGCCAGACAACTTCCAGCATCTCAGCGAGGGGCTGTGGTCAGGAAGCAGGAAAGAGTGAGATGATGGGGACTCTCTGCTGTCCCACTCTCCCTGGTCAGAGAGTTTCTACAGTTTCATACCCTATATCCAGGGACCACCCCCCACCCTGCAATTTAATGCGTGAAAGTGGGGTATGGCCTGGGAAAGTCCGGGTAACACTCTGCATTAAGCTCCGCTCGTCAGTTTACTCCTACACAAGACTCCCTGTGTACACACATCTCTTTCCTACGAATAGAGGGCAGGAGGGCACAATGCCCAATTAGACGTGTGGCTTCAGCTGGTCTCTGGAACTCAGAGCAGAGTGAGAGTTCTCTGTGGTTCAAGAGGGTGTCTAGCACTCAGGAGAGATCCTCAGGTTGATTACTCATGACATTGTTACAGATTTACTGCCCGCTCAGCCACAGAAATATTCTGATTCCCCCAAGGAACCAATGAGCAGCAATACTTTTCTGTATCACAGCAACCCTGCTAATGACAGAAACAGATCCCCTCCAGGTACGCGGTGCAATAAACGGGAACAGTCCTGCTGCCTCGAGCTCAGCTGGCAGCCAACCCCACACTCACCAGCCTTGACCAGGGACTCCACCCAGCAGCTTAGCTCGCTGAAGAAGTGAGGGAAAACACCGCAGATTGTTCTCCGCCTACCAAGGTTAAAGAGCAGTTGGGACAACGGTTATTTTTGGCAGTTTGTTTTTAAATATGCGATGTTGCAATCGCAACTCTCCAAATGCAAGCTTCACTGTGGATGTCCTTCCTAACAATGCATTTTTATCTTCTCATTGAGAAAATGACGTGAGATTTTCTAGTACACAATCCCACTTGTTCTGGCTCTCAAGCCTGGCACCTTCTCTGAACCCAGAGGTCCCAGAGGCCCAGCATCTCACCCCATGTAGCTCCATGTAATTCTCCCATCTAATTACACCGGGTGAGAGTCTGTCTTAAGAAATTCAGTGGGAGCTCTGGGTGTGGAGGGGATAAACAGGAGAAGGAAATAGATGAAGTAGAGAAATTAGATTTTTCTAAAAAGGGATTGTGTGTTTTCCGGTAGTCATGAGTCGTTTAGAAAAAAAAATGTATTCTCTTTGTTTTGTCCTTTTTAGTGGCAGGGCAGTTGAAACCTTTGGATCAAGAGAAACTCAACAGAATATTTAATTCCATTCTTCTACTTTTGCCTGGATAAATCATCCCAGAAAAAAAAAAAATTAGCTGCCCTTGTCTTTCCTTCTAGAAAAGAGCTTCCATAATCGTCCTTCATTATGAGACCTACGCCTCACAACTCATCTCAGTTGATTGCAGAGTAGATGGTTGTATTTAATTTACATAATCAAAACTTTTTTTCCTAGAAGGAAAATCCGTGAAAAGTGTTAGCTGGTTCAAAATAAAACTTGAAAAAGAAGAAGAAAGAAGAAGTGTGAGTTGGGCTTAGGTTTAGGAGGGCAGCAAAAAACTCCACATGATAAAGGAAAATTCGCATGATTTTTTATGCTTTTTCCCTGGCTTTGTAGCCAAGCATCTCGGCAGTCTCTATAAATTTTTCTGCTCTGCCCCATTAGGGGCTCCATCGTACGTTTGTAGGTGGTATGGAGGGATTGTCAGTTGGACAATAATAGCAAATATTTATTAAGCTACTGACAGGTGTCAGGTGCTACTACACCAAGAACTTTCCATGTGTTACTCTCGTAACAATGCTTTTGGGCTGGTACTGCTGTTATTCCCATTTAACAGATGGGGACACTGAGGCCCAGAGAAATCACACAGATAGTAATGGTAGGGCTGGGATTTGAAGCCTGCTGCCCAAAGCTGCCTTCGTATACCTGTGTCCTTGTGCCTAGAGCTGTCATCTGCTGTCCCAAGGCTTAGGTATTTGGGGCCTCTCTGATTTCCTTAGATATACTTGACAAGTCTTTTCTTTTCCTTTTCTCTTTCTTCCTTTTCTTTACCTCTTCCTGCCACGTGGTCACCTCCGGGTGCCGACAGGGCAGTCAAGGAGGGAGAGAGAGCTTTCTGTGTCTTTAAATGCGAGCTGGAGGCCTGCCTCTCAGTCAGTTGTCTCTTTCTGCCTCTCTGTCATCCACCTCCGCCCCTGTCCCGCACAGCCCCCCTCGCCGTCTTCTTCAAATTCCCTGTCATTCCCCCATCACCTCACTCTCCCTCTGGAATCCGAAGATGTGAGGGCTAGTAATAGAGTGTCAGCGGAAGTAATTGATTCCTCACACAGAGAGAATTCTCCTGCCTTTAGTGTCAGTGGAGCTGCACCGGAGTCGTGGAGGGTGAGTGAGGCCTGTGAACAGCCCATGGCTGAGCTGTCAGGGTGAAGCCAGACACACTGGGGAGTGAGTAAGAGGGAAAACGGTGGAACAAATCATTGTTTTGTTGGAAAGGAAAGGAGTAAATAATATTTCAGCCCAGGAACTGGCGGTTTGAAAGAGATGGTTGAGACCTAGGATCAGAGGGAATCCGTGCGGCGGGTTTTAACGGGAGGATTTTTCTTGGTCTCAAGGTAGGAGGTTTTGTTCCCGCCCCATACCCCCTCCGCCCCGTTATCATTATTATCATTAAAATAATTACCGTAACAATTACAGTTGATGAGACCTCGGGTTTATAGAGCACCTTTCATCTAAATGTTCAAAGTGATTTATCCCTGTGTCATCCCTTTGAGAGCAGTAGGAGGGTAAGAAAGTATCATTATTGTTTTGGTCTTATCTGCTGGGAAACTGAGGTCCAAGCAGATACAGGATTTAGTCCCAGCCTCCGGGCAGGCCGCTGGGTTAAACGTCGGGGTACTGACTCCTCTTCTGGGGTGGGTAGGGGGTCGGTCTCTACTGCCCTACTGCCCGCAAGGGCTCTTCTCCTTGTGCGGCCCCCAGAGCTCTTCCCTGGCGCTGATGCTGCCTCCCCACGCTGTGAGGACCCTGCCGGCCACCGCAAGGGGGTGGCCTTCGCGCCAGCCAGCAGCTCTGCACGCAGAGCAAACAGCGTGCTCTGGCTGTGGGATAAATAAAAGTGCTTTAAGGTCTGACTCACACCGTTCCCATCCCGTGAGGAGACTTCCTGCAATCTGGTTCCCTTTCTTGCAGGAGCTGGTATCCTTTCGAGGCATCTTTCTTTCTGGTCTGACTGAGCCTTCAGCCAAGAGCATCCAACATTCTGAACCTTCACAGCTTCTACTCCACCTCTCCAAATGGCAGCTGGTTCTTTCGGAACAGAGGGGCGTTTCCATGATGGGGAGAGGCGAGTGCTTTCATGTGTCCTGCGTGGACAGGCCTGCTTTTGCTCTGACAGCCCCGGGGCCTTCAGAACACAGCCATCGGCGAAAGCTTACCAAGCGGCCGTTGGAGAGGTGGAAGCAGTCCCAGCTGACTGGCCCGTGAGCACTGGCCTCAGTCTCCACCCTGGCGTGGCAGCAGCCCCTTCCTGCTTGGACGTTAGTGCAGGCCCATCATCTCCACACCACCGTGCTTTTTGCATTTGCACAGTAGTGACAAGTTTGCCCCTGGAGCCGGGGAGAACCTCTGAGCTCTGTAACCTGAAGCTCAGGGTGAATGAAATGCAAGGACAGGGCCCGTCACACCTGCCACCTACTCCCCAAGCTGTCCCCTGCTTGCATTTCCGCATGGCACGTTTTTCAGACAAGTTTTGTACTTTCCGACTTTTGTTATGGAGGCTGGATGCCAGCAAAGGGGGATAGAAAAACGACTGGGAGTCTTGATCCCAGGAAAACACGTAAAAGACTTTTTCGATGCTGTGATTGATTCCCTAGTGCCCAGCACACCTCGTTCCCAGCAGGCTCCCATTTTTCAGACAGATGGAGAGGTTATGATTCACTCCCACAATTAGACCCTCTGGGAGCCAGGGTTGGTGAGCACCTGTCCCAGAGGGAACCGTTCACCTGGCCAAGTTCAGGGACGCTGCCGGCACACCAGGCCAAGGAATCTGATTTCCCCTCAGTGGCTTACCCATCAGCCCTGAGAGGCACAGAGGCGTGGTCCCTGTAGCCATTTATGAGACGAGGCAAACTGAGGCATGTTCGATTGACCCAGGCCAGCTTAGAACAATTCAGCAAGTCTCTGGCCCTGCTGCAGTTCACCTTCCCATCTGAGCACCAGCCTAGCGGTGAATGGACACAGATTGTGGGCTACTCTTATCTGCTTTCTGCCCTATGTTGTTGCAGAACGCTAGCGTGGGGTCCTTTGAGCTGACTGCAGACGGTGAGGATTTTATAGATGCACAGAGCAGACAGAAAGAAACACTCAACAGTCCTGCTGAAAACAGCCTGCCCAAAAGCCTTAAACTTCACATTAGCACCGGTTGCTTCGAAAATCCTTCCTTGCAGAAGCAAATACGTTCCATCCAAGCCTGTCTGCAGGAGCAGAGGAGATCTGTGGCCACAGGACCTGAGGAACGTGCTTGCTGGGGAGCCGGTCAGTGGAGGGAGTGGTGTTTGGCCAGAGGGTCATGGAGAAGTGATGCAGGCCTTGTTGTGTGCCCTTGATTCTCTGAAAGTTCATCTACAGTGAGACTTATCAGACACGGTGTCTGGAGCGGCCTCCTTCCTCACATTGCGAGGCGTTCTTGGCAGCCTGCTCCGTCAGGAACAATGAGACCAGCGGGCCCTCTCCATCATCCCAGGGCTTCTGCGGAAAAACCACCAGCAATTATAAATAGATGTTGTTTGTAGTTTCCATTTTCTTGCCTTCAAGGTTTTTTGGAATAACTCCTTCAGTTTGTTTTGGGTTGTTCTCTTTGCATACTTCCTTTGCTGGGTGGTCAGATTTCCTCCCTTCTAAAGAGCCCTGGTGACCCTGGCTGTGAGGGGATTGCTAATAAGCTCAAAATATCAGAGATTCGGGATGGGAAGAAATAAAGGAAGAAAATGAAAGTGCCAACAGCTGCTATTAAAAAGGCACTCGGCACCACACAAATACAGACCGATGTGGTGTGTGAGTCCTTGGAGTTAGAGAGCAAATAATGGTAATAAGTTAGGTAAGACATAATAATGATATGGAGTTAGACAACACAACAAATAATGATAGCAGCAGCAGCAATAACAACTAACATTTATTTATTGAGCATTTACTATGTGCCTGGCCCTGTGCTGAGCTGTTGACGTGCATTAACTCACCAAATCTAGGGAGGTTGAGTGCCTAGCTCTTCAAGACCCAGCAAATGGGAGTGGAGGTGGTTTTGAACCCAGCCTGGCTGGCTGGTTCCATAGCCTGGGTTCGGAAACATGAGACTGAAACGAATTCTCAAAAACTCAAGTGATGAAGCACTGTTGATGGGTTTGTACAGGAGGAGGATTTTTCGAAACCACCCCCTATAGCACTGAGGTTGGGGAACATTGAGACTGTCTGTAAATTTATTACTTTTCATTTCATCTTCACCTGTTCAGTTTCCAAAGCATCGTGTGTATGTAACTCTTCTCTCCCCCAAGTCTGCCATCCTATTTTGTAGAACCCAGGTAATAATCAAAATGGCCAGTGCCTCGCAGGCACTCTCTAAGGCATCCCGTGCTGTGCTGGGCCTGTATATACCTTCACGAACCTTTCAACAATCCCACAAGGTGGGGCGTATTATTATTTCCATTTTATAGATGAAGAAACTGAGGCTCAGAGAAGATCAATGCCTTGCCTGAAATCATACCACTAGCATGTGCCAGGAACCAGCTGGATCTGTCCACAAAACCCATGCACTGCATTTCCCAGAGTACGCACAGCCCTGTAGACAGATATGTTTCTGTGCAATTAAAAAAAAGTTTTTTTTGGTCCCAGACCCCTTCCCTAGGAAAATGTGCGTACACACAAACACACAAAATTTCTGTGTAGGATTGTAGGGGTTCCCCAACCTACTGAGACTCATCTGTGGACCCTACTGGAAATCCATGGGCTGAAAAATATCTGCTCTAGATGATACTATAAGAGCGTATAAACACACAGGATACTGTTTTCTCACCCAATGGACCATATGTTCGCCTGTGGGTATATATGTACTTATAAAAATACTTCAGTTACAAAAATTAATATGTTATCCCATCTGAACACTTACAAGCTGGATTTCTACTGGATGAGTCTTGAAACCGTGAATTCCAAATCCATTCACTGCATCTATGGGTGATTTGTCTATTAAATTTGGCAAGTCCTACAGGCTTTGTTTAAACAAAACAGCTAGGTAAAACGAGTGAGATTCTGTTAAGTCTCTAACTGAGACGGAGAGGTGTCTTTGCGCCTGGCACCTTCTAATGTTACAGTGTTCTGGCAATCTGGCATTCCCACTGCTCTCCAATCTTCATGCAACAACGAGGCCAGAGGACAGAGGCGAGGTCAGTGTGCCCTGGAGCGAAACCGCCTGGGCAAAGCCTGCCTCTGGCCTTTCCTTGTCGTGTGACTTTGGGCAGGTCGCTTAATCTCCCTGAGCTTCAGCCTCTACGTCTGCAAATGGATGGTAATCATATCGGGGCCTGGTGTGTATTAAGTGAGGGTTGAATGAAATACTGTCTACATGGAGTGAGGATCTAGCCCACTGTGAATGCTCAGTAAATGGGAGCTCTTCTCATTGATATACCAGCTTCTTATAAAAGTGGTACCAGTGAAAGGGAAAAATTCAAGGAAATAAAAATGGCTTCTTAAAAAACCCGACCTGACAGCTAGCTGATTTCTCCATAAAAGCTGGATGTCCCTACTAAGCTGGAGACCAGGCGACCTGGCTTTGGGCCTGAACTGACCAGAAACTTCGGCGTCATGCAGACCCACCTCACAGCCTCTTAGGATCTCGGGCAGCTTCTTTGTTGAGAAAGTTGTGCGTGACAGTGTTGTTTTTTCCTCCTGTTGTCCCTGCAGGTTTTAATGCAAAGATTAATAAGACAGTGTTTGTAGATGTCTTTGAGATTCCTGTAAGAAAGGCACTCCAGGAGGTGGTAAATTCTCTGGCCTGGATAATCTACTCATGAAATATGGAACTTTGAAAGTGTGAGAAAAATCTCAAATCACTTTGACAGCATTTTAATTATAGTTGATTTGTTTGCCGCTAATAGAGAAAACGCTGTCAGCATGATTTGAGATATTTCTTCCACTCAAAATGTTATATTTCATGTTTTCGAGTCACAAGGCAACATGTTGGTTTCCAGATACAGCCAGAATAACTCAGTGAGTGTGTTGGTGCCCAAATGCAGAGTGTAAAACGGACCGAACCCCTCAAAAGCAGAGTTCGTTCTTCTTAACATGTAACGTCAACCTCAGGTCCCTCAATCATTTATTCACTCAACAAAAAGTTAGTGAGCCCTCCTATGTGCTGGGCACCGTGCAAGTATTATAAATTCATCTGTGAAAAGGTGAGGTTCTTAACGCTCGTGGTGCTTATTGTCTAGTGGAGGACACAGATTCTAAACAAGTAAAGTATATTGACAAAAGCTTACAGATTATGATAACAGCCAGAAAGGCAATGAGAGGGTGGTGAGGTAGAAAATAAGGGCATGCCAGATGAAATGAGGTAACTAGGGCAGGCTTCTCAGAGGAGGTGACATTCGCACTCAGAAGAATGAGAAGTTACCAGACAGAGCAAAGGCTAACAAAGACTATTGCAGGCAGAGGGAAGAGAAAGTGCAAAGCCCAGGGGCTGGAAAGAACTTGCCATGTCCAGAACGTGATGGCTTAAACATTCATGATGCAAGTAGCATGAGAGGAGGCATTGCCTGGTTGGCAAAGTTTATGGCTTCAGGACTTGGTTGCAGAGGTGCTTAGATGTGTAGACAAATCCCATAGAATGGGCACAGCATTCTTCCTTGGAGCAGCTAAGTACTCTGCCTACGATATAGAAATCCCCTCACAAGCAGTTCTATGTGACATCCATAAAGGTAGACTCTGGATGGGGCTAGACATTATCCAGCCCTGGGAGAAGGGGCCTCCACGTGGTAAATCTTCCAGCACAGGTTCGGTTGGCTGACCCAGCCTTTGGTGGCCTGCTGGGCAGCATCAAGTGTGGATAGAGTTATGGAAAGTAGAAAGCTTCTTTTCATGTCTGCCTAGTGATGAGAAGAAGAGATGAGACTGTTGCTTTTTCATATCTCTCCTGTGGACTCTTATAATTAATTCCACCATCAAGATTCGCACGCCCAAAATGTGGATTTGGGGAGAGAAATTAAGACTTTGAAGTCAAGAAAGAAAGTACAGAAAGCATTCATTAGACAAATGCTCAACATACAGGTGTCGGAATCTGTGAAAAGTAAAAAGGTACTCGGGGAACCATTTTAGGGAGAAAAAAAGAACTGGAGTAGAGATGGCTACTTCAGCTTAGGAAAGTAAATAAATAAAATAAGAAAAGGTAGTGTTAAAGCTTTGAAAGGAATTTTTTCATCTGAGGGAGATTAGGAATAATGAAATGCAAACACAATAGTTAATATGTCTGTTAGGGGGCTTCTGTTTCCTTCCAGAAGATGAATAAGGGGAATGGCTTTTCAGGTTATCCTACATGACTATCGTTGGAGTGAGCTCTGAGTTTGCAGCCCAGATTCCTTTACCAAACAAATGCTGGTTATTAGATGCTAGAGGCAAAGTCAGATCTATTCCAAGGCCACAAAGTTCCTAAGTCTCCGCTAGGTCTTCACAAATGAACCTGACAACACTGAAATTTCTAAGGAGATTTACTCCAGCTGTAGCAAATCCCCGATAAGAAAAAATTTCCCCAAATGAGTCAGTCACACAGGAGGTAAGTGAGACATTCTTTGTGGAGTCAGCATGTCAGCTGGAATATGCCCTTCATACAAAAACCCCAGCCAGAAGACCTGGTGGTTAGCTGGGGCTTGTCTACAGGGCAGAACCCCGACACTCAAGGGAAGGGGGGGTGTTAGCTGCCTAACTGTGACTGGGTCGCTTTCCCCTCAAGCAAACTGGATAGGAAAATCCAGTTTTTCTAAGAAGTTGAAGTAAGGACTGATTATTTACTTCACAGAAGGACTCACCAGAGGGGTCCTTTAAATAACAAGCTCAGAGGGCTTCCCTGGTGGCGCAGTGGTTGAGAGTCCGCCTGCCAATGCAGGGGACACGGGTTCGTGCCCCGGTCCGGGAGGATCCCACATGCCGCGGAGCTGCTGGGCCCGTGAGCCATGGCCACTGAGCCTGAGCGTCCGGAGCCTGTGCTCCGCTAACGGGAGAGGCCACAACGGTGAGAGGCCTGCGTACCGCAAAAAAAAACACAAAAACCAAGCTCAGAGAGAAACTGTATGATATGATTGATTTATATGAACCTTTTCCAAAAATGCCTCTCTTCACTGTATGTGTACGTAGTTATGTAAGGATGTATTTGCAGCTGGCCGCATTACCCAAAAGGATTTGGGTGGTATATCCGTTGAGTAAATTGAGGCAAGTTTATAGCTATGACATGTGCTGGGTAGCCTTGCTTCATCTCTGATTCTGTTAATCCCCTAGATTACTCCACAGGTGTTTAGGCAACCAGATAAAACCCTCCACTTCTGATGAACAAGCCAGTGGGATGTCAGGGCCTTTTGTTGTCCTTCCTATAGAAATTGGCAACACAAACACTGGAGCTATCTGGTAGTCTGTAAAAACATTTTTTTTAAGTATTCACTGAGTGTGGGCCATGTCCCTGGTATTATTCTAGGCGCTCCAACAAGCTATGTCTTATTTAGTCCTGACGGTGATTCTGTGAGATGGATGATGATTGTCACGATGACGATGGTATTTTTTATCTGCAAAATTTTGAGAGCTAGATTATTTTTCTCAGCTCTTCTACTTTGGAAAAAATTCTTTATGGGAGTATCGTTATTTTATATATTTTAAAGAAATGCAGGCTCGCTGTAAACAATTCAGATAATAGAAGAAAGTAAAAATTACAAATTATCCCACCATCCATATATATATTTCACCACTGTTAATATTTTAGCCTATATTCTTTTTTTTTCAATTTCTTTCTTTCTTTTTGGCTGCGTTGGGTCTTCGTTGCTGCACGCAGGCTTTCTCTAGTTGTGGCGAGCGGGGCCTGCTCTTCCTTGCGGTGTGCGGGCTTCTCATTGCGGTGGCTTCTCTTGTTGCGGAGCACGGGCTCTAGGCACGCGGGCTCAGTAGTTGTGACTCACGGGCTTAGTTGCTCCGTGGCATGTGGGATCTTCCTGGACCAGGGCTCAAACCCATGTCCCCTGCATTGACAGGCGGATTCCTAACCACTGCGCCACCAGGGAAGTCCCTATTTTAAGTCTATATGCTTTCAGACTTTTTCTGTATGTATATGCAAGGAAATATATATACCTATATATATTTTAAAGCATACTTTTTTAAAAAATCTACTTTTTTTCAACATAACAATATATCGTGGACATTTTTCCTTAAAAGCAAAAAAAAAAAAAAAAACTAGACCTATAGCACTTTCACTATAGCAGTGGAGTATTCCATTTTATAAATATCCAAAATTCATTTACCCGCCACTGCTGTTGGACATTTAGACACAATGCTGTTTATAAACAAAGCATCTTTTCACTTTTCACATGCTTTTTAAAATATATACACACAAAGATGCATCTACATCTTTGCACAATTGTCTGATTATTTTCCTAGGAAAAAATCCTAGCAGTGGGATTGCTAGGATCAAAGGATGTGTACATATTAACTCTTTTCACATTTTTGCCAAAATGCCTTCCAAAATGTTTGAACAGATGTACATTCCCTCTTATACCGCATCTCTGCTCACTTGCTCTGTCTCTTAGAGAAAGTCGCTTCTGCACTACGGCTCAGCTGCTTCTCCTCTGAAATGGGTGTGAAAATACAAGAAATCCCCATGAACACTCATGAAGCATGTGCTGGGACACTTTATATAGATGATGTGGGTCACTTAAATTTCAGAAAAACCCTAGGAGAAAAATTCTAGTAGCCCTATTTTGCTCTTATTTTCCCCATTTCTGAGGCTCAGAAAGGTTGAGTGACTTGCCTGAGGGGACCCAGCTAATAAGTCTGAGCTGGGATCCAAACCCTGTTCTGTCTAATTCAGGGATGAGTGTGGGCTAGGGGGACACTGGCTCCTCCAGGCGAGCTGGGTAATGTCTGCTCCATGGATATAGGTGCTTCTCCACCGTTGTGCACCCTGGTGAAGAAGGCATCACCATTACCCAGCTAAGAGTGACTGTCCAACAGTTCTTACCTCATCGTGGAAATACAAAGGAGGGGTTTTCCAGAAGGTTTGGGGGAATTTCCTTTGAGAACAAGCTAAGTGTCTTTTCACTGTTGTTTTGAAAGTGAGGAAGCACATTTTCAAAGTCAGCACCATCTCCCACACTGAAATCACAAGACCTAAACAGATTCCCCCACCCACCCCCGCCTTTCCCAATCTGTGTCCATCTCTTCAGAGCTCCTGGGGGAAAACCCTGCCATCTCCTCTTCTCTGGACTCTAACCAGCTTCTGCGATTCTTTGGACTGTAGGATTCCAGCCCTCTGGGGTTTAAGAATGAACTAACCCTGGTCTGCTCCATATACTCCCTTCGAAGGCCTATTTATTTGGAAGTGGCTGAGCCATCTGAAACATGGCTCCCAGGGGCGGTGGTGAGGCCTCAGGCCACTCCAGCTCAAACAAGCCACTTCTGCAGGCCACCGGCTCCCACAGACCCTGTGTGTGTGGCACATCCCAGGGAGGGTAGCCTTCCCGGTCCCTCTCTTTACCCCAAAAGAAGAGATTTCGGACATGTTGTTTTAACAGGTTGATGCAAAATAAATAAACAGGGAGAGAGAGGGAGATGGATGGTTTTCAGTAAATAATGGTAGAGTGGCCAGCAATTTGAGGGAGCTGGTGGGGAAGAAATGTTCCACGTCAGCAGTTGTGACAGGAGTATTCCCTGGGAGCCAGACAAGGAGCCCAGACGCAGGACAGTGAGGATTGCCAGACCACACACCGAAGCTGAAAATGTGCATCTGTACTGATAAAATGGCACAGCAGGTGTGCCGTCCCGTGAACCTAGCCAAGGATGTCTTTGAGGTGTCTTCCCCAACCCGAGCCAGTTTGGTTCTGTTTGAAATGAACTCAGGCCTCAGGGTGGGGAAGGCAGCCCGCTCTGCCTCTTGCTGAGACTAATATATATGCTCAGAGATGCTGGGTCCCCAGGGACTCACCCCCTGCTTTTGGAAAAAGGTTTTTTAAAAATTTTATTTATTTATTTATTTTTGGCTGTGTTGGGTCTTCGTTGCTGCGCACGGGCTTTCTCTACTTGCCGGGAGCGGGGCTAGTCTTCGTTGCGGTGCGCAGGCTTCTCATTGCGGTGGCTTCTCTTGTTGCGGAGCACGGGCTCTAGGTGCACGGGCTTCAGTAGTTGTGGCACATGGGCTCAGTAGTTGTGGCTCACAGGCCCTAGAGCGCAGGCTCAGTAGTTGTGGCTCACGGGCTTAGTTGCTCCACAGCATGTGGGATCTTCCCGGACCAGGGCTCGAACCTGTGTCCTCTGCACTGGCAGGCGGATTCTTAACCACTGCGCCACCAGGGAAGCCCCTGGAGAAAGGTTTTTATTGCCTTATCTAATGTGGTGCTGACTCCTTTTAAAAAACACGTTGTTAACTAGATAGACACTGCTGTTGTGAACTTCGCAGAGTCGTCTCAGCGAGGCAGGTGGCCCACGGTTGGGGAGTCTTTGTCACTAAACGTTAAAGAGAAGAGCAAATGACCCAGGAGAGAACTGAACGTGGGGAAGAGGCAGGAAAATAAACAAATCTCTCTGAAACAGCCCCCATGTGCCTGACTCGGTGCCTAGCACCTTCCTTACGTTTTTTCATTCCATCTCCATCCCAATCCCCTGAAGTGGATATTTTTATCCTCATCTTACAGATGAAGAAATTGACGCTCAAAGGGGTTAAGTAACATGCAGAGACACAGAGCTAAGAAGAAAAGACTAAGATTCAGAGAGATCATAATGGAAATAAAAATGGTGCTACGGCACAAAGAAAAAAATATTTGAGACATTTGATAGAATGACGCTACTGCTCTTATGTGAGCAAGAGATAAGGCCTTAAAGTCTAGCCATCCACTGAGGTGCTCGTTCTGTGTGGCTTTCAGAAAGCAATGCAACTTCCTATATCTATGTTTGCCAGTCTCTACAAGCAAACGTAAGTGCCCTTTGATGAATACAAAACACCTGAATGTCTAGAAGTGGATGGAGGCACCTGAGCTGGAGGGAGAAAATAGTCCTTTTCATCTCCTAAAACTGGTCTTTTCTCATATGTGCCCCTTTGTGCCACCCGTACCTAGGTATGACTTCATTGAGATTCGGGACGGGGACAGCGAATCCGCAGACCTCCTGGGAAAACACTGTGGGAACATCGCCCCACCCACCATTATCTCTTCGGGCTCGGTCCTCTACATCAAGTTCACCTCCGACTACGCCCGGCAGGGGGCAGGCTTCTCCCTCCGCTATGAGATCTTCAAGACAGGTCAGTGTGGTCATGGGTGGAGAGAAGATGGGACTCTGCCCTCTGTGCCTGACCACGGGGTGCTGTGTGCGGGAACTACGTAATAGTTATGTGCTCATAGATGGAGCCCAGTGGGTTGACACAGGTGGTAAGGGTTCTAATTTTATCCAGCCTAAGCAAGTTGATGGAGGGAAGAGAGGTTCAAGGTGAACCTGGAGACAGCCTGAGGTGAAAAGCCAGTTTAAGTTACCAGCCAATTTAAGAGGGCGAGCTGCCAGGTTAGTGCTTGGGTGCAGCATGTTGGGCAGGTAAACATTGTTTGTGGCAACGAAACAATAGGAGAACCTGTTACATAGAAAAACACTTTTGGAAAGAATTTGATTTTTGTGTGTCTTTTTAAAAAAATCACAGTAATCTTCATGGTAAAAACAAAACTTGGTTAAACGTCCTCCTGATTACTTCATGATTTAACACAGCCTTTCTTTGGAATTACATGGGACGGAAGGACATCATCTTTTCAGTGTTAGGAGTCTCTAAAAATCTTACTATGATCCACCACCACCACTACCACCAACAAAGTCACGCAGTTGCTTTTACACCCAAATATGGCCCCTAGGAATTCCCGTTGCTGTTCCACTGCATCACGTCTACCCATTGAACCCACACTTCCTAAATGCCGATTAAGCCAACACCCTGATAAAGATAGCAGAAAGAGAGGAGAAGCACATTGCCTTTCTTTTAAGTTGACCACTTGCTTTCCATTAGGTCCCCCTTAGATTACTTTAGATCCTGAGAATATGGGCCAATGCTTAATATCCATAACTGGGTAGAGACAACTTTGATTCACAAGTCGCTGGTTCAGCATCTCCATGGAAGCACTCCAAGCAGCGTGCCCTTCCCTCCCATGTGTGAGCTCATTATCTTGAGGCTAAGTGAAGTTTATCCTCCAGTTCTCCCTTCACCCCTGCCCATCCCCCCACCTCAGGGGCTCTCACCCCATCTACGACTGTGTTTCCCTCGCCAGCAGCCCAAGTTTTACAACTCATGGACAGAGTCTGCTGAAAGGGGAGGCTGTCAGCCTTGTCATCGAGGGGCCCAAGTCCGGCGCCTGTTGAGTTCAGTGTGAGGGGAACTATTCATATATATTTTCTTTTTCGCCAAACAATTCTTGAAAGGAAGTGGTAGCTGCTGAAAGCACTTTTTATATCCACTCTGTCTAAATATTTGCCAGATTTGTCTGCCTGAGAACAAGATCGTAGAATCCAGTGAAAGGTTGGAGCCAGAGTGGGAGCCGGGAGCGTCCCAGGGCACGAGTCCCAGGAAAGACCGTCTGCCACGGGTCGTCATGCAGCTGACTACATGAGGTCACAGGGACTGACAGTCTGTGTGTCCAGTGGCTCGGGCTGGTGTGAGGCTCCCAAATCGCCTCATCCACATTCCCCTGAGTCCTGTGTGAGATTCAGATTAGTCAGTGCCACTGGCACTGATGGACCCCTCATTATGCCATCCTCTGCTGGGGACTAGTGGGGAGAGAGAAGAGAGGAAGGAAGGAAACGGGGTGTTTGCCCTCTTCTGGTTGGGGAGACAGTGTGTAAACCCACAGCACAGAGCAGATGCACAGTCTATGTTATTGGATGAATGTGTAAATTGACAGGTAAATTGCAAGGTAAACTATTGTTATAATATGAGGCAGAGTGAATAACTGTGAAGGTATGATTAACATGCTATGGATGTGAAAATGAGGGAGCTACTGAGTGGCTTGCCGGTAGGTTACCTGGGAAATCTATTAGGTAGCTAGGTCCCCAGTGCTAAAGCTGCCATTCAGCTCCACTGTGCTGACCATGAAAGGAAAACAGCTCCAAGCAAGGGCATCCAGGGAGCTAGCCACCGGAAGTCAGAACAAGGGTGCGGAGGACCATTCCAGCTCATCTCTGTTTCATGTTTCCCAACTTAGTATTTCACAAAGGATGGTGCCACATCCTCCAGAAATCGACACAAAAACGTGAATGTTAGCTCTATCCATCATGCAAATGTAAAGAGTCGATCTTAAAAGACAAAACACACAGAGGGTATCGTAACTCAGCATTGCTCTTTTGAGGACAGGCTGACGTAGGATTTTGAATGAGGCAGCATGCCTAGAAACAAAGGAGCCGGCCAAGGAAGGTGGCTTGGGCATGGAGAAGTGGGGCAGTCTACTTTAAGGCCTGGGATTGCCTACAGAAGGAAGAAAAAGATTACTGCAGCAGCGGGAGGTAACAGGCCAACAACAGCCATTCTTCTGGGGAATGTAAGAAAGAGGTGAGAGCCCAGTGGCCTCGGCGCTGTTCACACATGCCATCATGCCCATTGGAAAGAACAGCTCTCAGCCTGAAAGTCAACCCTCATAAAGCACGTATATGTGCAGGGGGCGGGGTGTGCCAAGTTCAAAACTGAGAAGTTTAGGAAGACGAGCATTCTTCCAGGTGCCACGTCCCACACCCAGATCTCCACTGTTGGAGCCCTGAGAGAAAACACACAAAGTTATGTCATCCACAGAACATGAAAGAAGCGCATGAACATGCTGAAGAAACCTAAACAAACACAGTTGTGTTTGCTAGTCAGATTCATAAAGAGAGAGAAGGGGGAACTGTAAACAGATACACAACTGTACAGAGGACTCTGGAAGCCTTCGACAGCACATCGCCCAGGCGGGGCTCTGCTGCAGAGTTATACTGACAGAAATAAACTCACAATTCCGTACAGATGGGGGTGAGTGGCTGGAGAGGGAGGTTCGTGTCTGCCCTGAATGAAGTGGCTTATGAAAGAGTCTGTGTATGACCAGACGGTCCACATAGAAAAGGGTAAACCAAACAACTCACTGACTTAAGTGATCCCAAGTCACCAAATCATAAGCAGAACAGAGAAAGGAATTTTAAAATAATTTAAAAAGTAACATTGGAAACTGAATCACTGGAAAATGTGGGGGGGTTTGTGTGTTTGTTTCCTGTCTTCTGACCAAAGTTCAAGATCAAGTTTTCTTTCGCGGTGCCCAGTGACATTTTGGAAACTGAAATCTCGGGTTATTCACAGACAGAGAAAACCTGGGATGCCCCCTACTCCCACTTCCTAAATTGAAGAACTGGATTTACCTTTGTGGTCAGCCTCAACTCATCTTTGGATAAATCCACCATGTTTTCAATAGCCTTATGTGTGCAGATTCTTCTTCTGCTTGCAGAGTTATCGTACAATTTACAGTGAAAAACCACGGAGTGGGCATTTTTCATACCAGAGTCCTTTGGTATGAAATCATTCACTGCAGCCAAAATCCCCCAGCTTCTATGGACAATTTTAGCGTTGCATGAACTTGAGTATTTATTGACTAAGCTATTTTTTTAACCTTTAATCCTTTTAACACATTGCAGAAAAGCCTCTTGGATTAGGTAGATAACTGCAAGACTCAACCCTTGTCCCAGGGATGGTCACCCTTTCCTGAGATCTCTTCTCCACATTTAATATTCAGCTGCCTGCTTTCTGACACTGACCATAGTCCAAACAGCAAGATGGTACAATTATAGATGGATGCACGATTGTAATGGACAGGCTTCATTTTTCTGCATGAAAAGGATAAAACTGTTTTTCTACTTCATTCAAAATAAGCCACAGGATACACCCGTGTATAGCCATATGTCAGAAGATAGATACACACTTTTTTTTTTCTTTTTGCCTTAAGGACGTCAGATTGAAAAAAATCTCTCCAGTCCATTACAGGACCACAGAACCCTGGAAACTGTGGGTACTTTAGAATCTCACATGCTCCAGGCCTCTCTTGGGCTTTCTAAGTGTCCTTTGTGGAAGCGCCTGTCCCCCATGGATGACAGGGACTAAAGAAAGATTCCACTATAAATTCCCCACTCCGGGGGGTGGGGGTGGGGGGTGATTCCCCTTGCCTTGGAAAGGAATGACAATAGGGCAAACGCTAGGAGGGAGTGTCAGGATGCCTTTTCTAGAAACAACTTGTGAATAGGGTTAATTTCCTCTGGCAAAGTGGCCGGGCAGCCATAAACCTTTTCAAAATCCCTCTCAGCCACCTGAAGACCTGCCAGCTGGCTTGGCTTTGCTAAACTGCTTCATCCTGGACCATGGAGGAGGCTTTCAGAAGCTGGGGTTCTGATAGTAAAAACAAACTGGGGGAGAGGTCATCTCATCTCCTGCCTCCAGGCCTGGCTGCCCACTGGGCCACCTGGCCTCAGAATGATGGAACGCAGAGCCTCTGGGATGCAGCATTAGAGAGCCTCCGAAGAAGAATCCTGAAAAGATTAGCTCTCGCCCCAGGTGTCCCGGGTTCCCACCCTGCCAAGGCTCAGTGCTGGCTGGAAGGGCGGAGGTGATGGAAGGGTGAGCAGGGATACTGGAACTTCCTGTCTGATGCTAAAAAAAAGTTTCCATCCCCTCCCCCACTTATTTGCATGGCACCTTTTCCAAGTCAGACATTTGCCGCTTTCCAGAAAGCCATCATCAATAAAGAGACTCGTCGAGGGGCTGCTGCAGGAGCCACGGATAAAGACATTGCTGCGGGCTAAGATCAGTGTATCGGCATCACGCAGTTATATTTCAGTGGGATCCCCAGAGGACACTTCCTGCCAGTAAACACCTAGTTTATCGAGTATTTCTGTGTTTTTTCTTCATGCTTAGAGTGCCTACTATTCCCCTCATAAATCCTGCTCCCTTTTTCAATTTTAAAATCAGAACGTAGTGAAATCAATGCTAATTGTGCAGCATTTACATTCATCGCGTTAACTTGCAAAACTTCTGGCTCCGTGCAGCTCCCTGGGCCCGTGGTCTGGGCTGCAGTGTCCTGGGACCGTCCCAGGCGACCCTGGCAAGTGGTGGCTGGGTTACAGCACACGAGGGCCCTTTTAATGTGACTCCACCTTGAGGCATTAGGGGAGACAGTGGCTGTAATCCTTTTACGAGCTCCCTCCCGCTGCGGTCCAAGCCTGCACCAGGATGCGAATGTGCGCAGCATTTAATAAGACGCCTCCGTGAGCCCCAAGAAAGCAGACACAAGAGCTTAGGAGAGAAAAAAGGCCGTCCCCACCACAAAAGAACCAGAAGCCTTCCAAATGTCAATGCACTGCCACATTTTTTCCAAACTTGCTGCTGGAGCAGCCTTTAACATCCCCAAACCCTGCTGTGATCCACCAGCTACAAACCTCAATTGTTAATTGTCTGACCACTACAGAGCCGCTAGTTTTAATATAGTCATGACATGAATGAGACCCGAGCTCCCCTTTGCCCCTCCCCTGAGGCACCTTGGATCTTGGAGGGAGATGGGGGCACCAAGTTGGCTCTGGTACAATGGGGGCCAGTGTTGAGGTCAGCAATAAATAAGGGGTAACATTGTTTTCCCTGCTGGCAATCAGCAAGCCTTCCTTGAGGATTGAAATAACTTACATTTCTGGAGCAAGCAGCTGAGTAATTGAGAAAGAAGACTCTGTTCGTCTTTTCAAGAGAATCCATCTCTCTCTTCTCTCCCTCCCTGTATCTCACACACACTTCTTTCTACACCACCCCCTCCCAAATCCTCCATTGCTGCTGTTACTCTAATATGTAGAGCAAGCCTGCTCTACTCCCTAATTTCTCTCCTTAAAGATGGTCTAGGCTTAATGGCTTGAAACGTTGATGTGAAAAGTATGTTGCTTCAAGGGCCACTCCAGTGGAAACAAAAACTTTGTGAGGAGGGAAATTTGGGCCCAAACATTTAAATAACCCATGTGACAGAGGCAACAGAGAAAGGCATCCTCTTCCACTCTCTTAATGCTATGGTTCTCATTTACATACAGGCTCCGAAGATTGTTCAAAGAACTTCACAAGCCCCAACGGGACCATCGAGTCCCCCGGGTTTCCCGAGAAGTACCCACACAACTTGGACTGCACCTTCACCATCCTGGCCAAACCCAAGATGGAGATCATCCTGCAGTTCCTGACCTTTGACCTGGAGCACGACCCTTTGCAGGTGGGAGAGGGAGACTGCAAATACGATTGGCTGGACATCTGGGATGGCATCCCCCATGGTGAGTGATGGCGCCATCACCAGGCACTTCTCAGTAGCTTCGCCTTTGCCTGCTAATTGCTTTAGGAGCGATAAAAAAAAAAAAAAGAGAGAGAGAACAAAGACTTTAAAGTTCTTCAGGGTTTATCTATGACCCATGATGACTTTCTCTTCTTATCCTTCACCAAGGATGACTTCAGATACATTGTAGAAAGACAGTTTTCTCTCTTGGAGATATTTCTTTGGAGAAGGATAGGAGGAGACTGAGTAGATACTTGGATGAGGATGAGAAAACCTATAGGTAATGTTCTTTTCTGCTCCAAGTCATCAGGCTTGCCGTAGAGAGTGACTCAGTGACCACCCTCTATGCCCAAATAGGACTCTAGAGCCAGATTGACTAAGTTTGAATCCTGGCTCTGATATTAGCAGCTCTGCAACCTTGGGCAAGTTCCTTAACCTCTCTGTGTCTTATCTGTATAAATAAGCTGCTATTATCATCACTATAATTACTGTAATTTTATTATCATTTATATAGTCATAGATGCATAAAAGGTGCATCCCCCAAGGCCAAGAGGAACCTGTACTTCTCAGGTGGAGACCAGCATAAGTCTTGGGTATATTTGGTATCAGCAAGGAAACCAATCTTTCACTTTTGTAGTCGTTCTAAGTATTTTGCACTGTAAGGAAGACTTGATGGCTAAGCAATTTCATTTCCTGAGAAAAGCATAAGATTTAGTCAGGAAACTTGGGTTGGAGTCCCAGCTCTGCTATTTCCTAGCTGTATGAACAAAGAAAAGTCATGTGCCCTCTCCAAACCCCAATTTCTTCTTCTGTAGAACAGGCATTATAATGATAGCTTTCCAGTCCATCTCCCAGGGCTGTGAAAACAGAATGAGGCCAGGTCAGTGAAAATACTTTTTAATGTGCAGGAAAAACATTAGCCATTGTTCTTAAAACAAATCTCTGGTTGCTCTTTTATGCCAAGGCATCCAAAGTGATGCTCCATTGAATGACTTGCAATTGTGGGAAGGGAGAATGTATGGCCAATGGGGTTTGGCATTTCCATTTCTGTGACCTCTCTTTGTCCTGCATGTCCAGTCGGACCCCTGATTGGCAAGTACTGTGGGACCAAAACACCTTCTGAACTCCGTTCGGCCACTGGGATCCTCTCTCTGACCTTTCACACGGACATGGCAGTGGCCAAGGATGGCTTCTCTGCACGTTACTACCTGGTTCACCAAGAGCCGCTAGAGAGTGAGTTGGCCGGTTGGGAACCTCTGTCCTGTCCTCCTATCAGGGCTGTGAGGGTGTGTGGGGAAGAGAGGCTCACCTGCAAGAGAAGGAGATGGGAATTCTCCAGAATTTGCAGTGACATCTGAGCTCAGGGGATGGGAGCTGTGTCCTCTTGCTAGGCAGAGATTAATGAAAATAGGATAAATGTCAATCTGGCTACTCATTTCTTTAAAGAAAAGGTATGGGGGCTTCCCTGGTGGCGCAGTGGTTGAGAGTCCGCCTGCTGATGCAGGGGACGCGGGTTCGTGCCCCGGTCCGGGAGGATCCCACGTGCCGCAGAGCGGCTGGGCCCGTGAGCCATGGCCTCTGGGCCTGCGCGTCTGGAGCCTGTGCTCCGCAATGGGAGAGGCCACAGCAGTGGCGGGCCCGCGTACCGAAAAAAAAAAAAAAAAGAAAAAGAAAAAGTATGTATACCAAGAATTAGTTATTCCCGTGGAATGTCGCAGGACCATCTCAAGGTTCAGAATGAAAGGGAGGTTAGTTAGGATATTTATATCGAGTCCCATCCTGTGCTAACATTTTTTGAGTCTGGGGCCATTTTCTTCCCTCTTCAAGCCTCAGTGACCATTGTCAAAAAACTGAGCAATTTTCAACCTCTCTCTATATACATATATTTTGACATTAAACGTCTCTGGCCCTGGCTAGAGTTTCTCTCACTAGGCTGGTACACTGCTTGGACTCTCAGTTCATTCTTCTAATAAACCCAGTTTTTTGAGCTTCTACTATGTGCAAACAGAGAAAGTATAACCCTGACCCCAGTGGTCATGGAACCTGCTGTCTTTGAACCCAGACCATCAGTCTCTTGCCCCGAGCTACATCTTTAAATCAGCTCCTCTTGGACATGTGCTTAAGATGTGCTGCCATTTTCACCAAGCAGCCCAAATGATAACTTGAAGGACTAAAGGAACACTTTCAGGACGATTGGAGCTGGGCAAATCCTGCTATGGCTGTAGACAGCTTACCACATGCATACCTGCAGCTTACCACATGCATACCTGCAGACACGGCAGCCTGGCCGACTGACGGGTTTTGTTCTGGGTTTTGCTTTTGTTTTTTTCCTCAAAGAGCTCATGAAGATTGAGTGACAAGAAAACAGTATTGTGAGTTGCACCAAGTTCTGCAAATGGCCAGTGTGGTCACAGAGCTACAGAGTAGGTTTGATACCTGAAAAAGATTGCTGGTCCTTATCTGACACATGCACACACAAATATTGACCAGTGTCCGTGGGATCCATAGGAAGGACAGCAATTAAACTGACAGCGCAAGCCCAGGGGAAGTGACTCCTGGGTCCATTTGCCCAGACAGGTGGTGCAGGGTAATACAGAGTGACACACTTTTGCTTACAGAGAGGTCTCCCAAAGACAGGTATTTATTGCTTTGTAACATCTGTCTTCTGTGCCAGAACTCATGAGACAGTTGAGTGAAACAAAGAAAGAAACAAAAGTGCCTCCTGGGTGTTTATTAATAAAGCAGGCTTCCCACGATGTATCAGCCCACCCAAGTCTATCACGCGTTTACCTGTATTTCAATAAGAGTGCATCTGGAAACTGTGAGCATCCGTAGCCTGTAGCACTAACAGTTCTTGTGCTTCAGATTGTATTTTTAATTTGTATGATGATTCTTATTTATCCACAGCCTGATTTCTTTTAGGTCAAATTTAGTTCCTTTCAGACCCAGAGGGGGTGTCAATCTCTGTGACTTGGCGTAGTTGTTTTTAAAATGTGAGTGTATCATTAGGTCTTTAAGATGAGGGAGTGCCTGCAAGGACTCATCCCTAGAAGGGAGCAGCGTTCTGGGGGTCCCAGGGGTTTAAGGTGGAGAGACCTAACTCTGCCCTTCACCATTTCCATCCCCCAGACTTTCAGTGCAATGTCCCTCTGGGAATGGAGTCTGGCCGGATTGCTAATGAACAGATCAGTGCCTCATCTACCTACTCTGATGGGAGGTGGACGCCTCACCAAAGCCGGCTCCATGGCGATGACAACGGCTGGACACCCAACTTGGATTCCAGCAAGGAGTATCTCCAGGTACTGACTCAGATACCAGAGGGTGTGCAGAGTGTGTGTGCATTGGTGGGCAAGGGGGCTGGCTCCTTCACTAGGGTGGACAAAGAAACACAACATACTTGAGAACTTCTTTCATCCATCCATCTATCCACCCATCCATCCATCCATCCATCCAAAGAAATCCATATTCCAGCCACGAATAGACTATACCAGGCACTGTGCTAAGTGCTGGGATAAAATAACAAGTCAGATGGACACTGCCTCTGCCCTTGTGAAGATTACCAGGCCTTGGAGAAGTTGCTTGGCTGGGAAGCTGTTTGCACTTTCACTATAGTTATCCAAGGAACTTCCATAAACAGTTACAGAGCATCCTCATTCTCAGCATAGGGAGGCATCAGAGACTTAGGGGGCATTTTTCCTAAGGGCAGGCGTGAGAAGCATGGCAGCTTCTCATGGTCTTTGCTGTTCGGAGGGAGCCCTCCCAGGAAGGTTTTGCCTATAGCTATCAGGAGAACACACGGGAAAATGTCACTGCCAGGAGTGAAACTCCAGTTGCTTGGATTCCCTGCAGCATCTTTTCAGACTATTGTTTGCTTTCCTTCTTTCAAGACTTGCAGCTCCTGTTGAGTAATCCTCCCTTGCACTACACACTGGTCCAGCTCTCATCCCCAGGGAAGAGCAAGCTGCTAGTTCCATGCTAGAGCAATGACTGCTTTCATGACACACGGCAGACAGCCTCGTGACCCACTGACAACCCTGTCCTAGCTCTGATGCGACACGGCGACCTCTACTCTGAGAAGGACATCGCAGAGCAGACAACAGGAAAGGGAGAATGACCACTTAGAAACTTCCAGGGAGTCCACAGAGGTTCTAACGCCCAACCCTAAGGCCATCTGTCACTATCTCTCCTCTGCTTCTCCAATAATGCTTCTCATCTTGCAAAGCTTCCAGAAAGTTCTCCTTTCTAGCCCGCATCCTGTTGATTGTAGTCCTCATTTTGGGTCTTAAACATATACTTTCTCTGATTGCTCTCCACCTGTTTATCATACACATACACAGCATTGTGTACTCCTTTAGAATGCTTAATGGTGCTGAGCACATACTAAGTAGCCAATAAATGCTTACTGAATCAAATTTTACCGGTGTGTGCTGGCTAAATTTTGATCACGCAGAGATTGCCACTAAGAAACACTGTGGTCAGCAAAGGAATAACATCCAGCAATTTCCAAATGTGCTTGGTGTGGTGGGAGGGGAAGTGCCTCAAAATGTTGGCCCTCCTCATCGGGCAAAAGGTCAGGACTCGGTGCATAAGCTTAATTGCTTGGGCAGACTCTGCATGCCCTCTGACCCCTTGGTGACCTGAGCCACTAAATACACAATGGAGTGAGGAACTGAGGGGAGGGGAAACAGCTCGGAGCTGAGACTTTGGCAACTAGGGCATCGAAAGTGAATTGGCTTGAATTGGACTGGATCAGAGCGGAGTGGATTGGATTGGATTTCGCCATTGTTCCTTTAAACCAGCATCCACGTTCACTATCCAAGGCAGGTCGTGGTTGAGTAAGAAGGGGTCATGGTTCTAGATGTTCAGTGATTCCTTTAAGATAAACATAATCCTGTCTGTTCAGATTTGCAAAAAGAAGAGAAAAGAAGAAAAAAAATCAAGTTCCAATTTCTAAAGGTGTCCAATGTAGTTCAAATAAGTTGAGTTCAACTGTCCAGGGGACGCAAACAGATACTGATCACCAATACCTGTGAGCGAGTCACAGACACGGGTTGTGAGCTAAGGATTACAAGTGTGTCCTTTGAAGAAAAAGCCAGATGCAGCCCTGTGTCAAGAGAGTCAAGGCCCCCTTCCTTCTCCGCCTGTCTTCCTCAGGTGGACCTACGTTTTCTAACCGTGCTCACGGCCATCGCGACGCAGGGAGCGATTTCCAGGGAAACCCAGAATGGCTACTATGTCAAATCCTACAAGCTGGAAGTGAGCACTAATGGTGAAGACTGGATGGTGTACCGGCACGGCAAGAACCACAAGGTAAACCCGTTTCCCCACCGCCTGGGCACGCCGGGGTGGGGCAGGAGGGCTGGCACAAGAAGGGCTGCAGAGCCACCCCACATGGCCAAGGAGGCCTTGTTCCCTAAGGCTCCAATAATTGATGGAGGCACCGGAGATGCTGGCCATGAAAATATTCTTTCTTATGCTAAAGTGATTGGAAAACACCTTTGTCTCTCCGACAGCCTGGCTGCTGTCACATTGCACAGCAGAGAGAGAAAGAGAGCTTGCAGGGTGCTCTCTGACTGCAAATGAAGGAGAAAATGTGTTCCCTGTCTGAGTCTCCCCATACAGGATTCATTGAGCATTTATGGCCTGAGTCCCTTCCACATGCTGGGTTAAGAATCACAAAACGTCCTGAAACTGCCGTTCGGGAGTTACCGAGGTCTGGGAGTAAAAGGGCACAGATCCTGAGAGGGAATCACGATGTCCCGAAGAAGAAAGAGGATAATAAGTAACGAGGAGAAATTCAGTGTGTCGGGGATGGGATCTGAACTGGCAGTTGTGTGGCAGCGAGGCATTGAGTTCGCTCGGCTGGTGCCTTCAGTGTCTGGGGCTCTCAGAGGTGTGTCCGCATGGGTGATGTGGGGCTTTTGTTGTACATGTGGATGAATGTCTGGCACTCCGCTTTCCTAAGACATGTGGCACTCTGGCGGTGATCAGGCCCGCAGCTGGCGCCCGCGAGGTGCGTACTGGGTGTGAGGTAGACTCAGCTTATGGGGGGCTCATTGGAAACGGCCGGTGGTCTCATGTGGGCAGGGCAAGAACTCCGTTCGTTGTGGGTTGGCTCTCGGGTCTCAAAGGAGAGCGCTCATCCTTCCCAGTGGAATCGGGAACTGAGGGAAAGGGTCTCTCCTCTTACTGCCACAGTCCCAGCAGCCCCCTGGTCGGTCAGGTGTGAATTATCAAAAGGCGACACAGGTGGTCCAACCTGGAGACGCCAAAGGTCTTTTCCAAACAGGGCCCCCTTGGCTCCTGTCACTGCCCCAAGGCAGCTTGCTCTTGCTGGTGTAACTGGAAACTTTGGACCCAGAAAATCCTAAACTATAACGTTGGCACTGTTTCACTTGGGAAATTTGAGTTTTTAAAGGAGTGGATTTTAAAAAATTAAGATCGCCATAGTAACATGGCACAATTCATCTGAAATCATGGCTTCTAGATATTACCAGGTGTCTCTCTCTCTCTCTCTCTCTTTCTCTCTCTCTCTCTCTCACACACACACTCTCTCTCTCACACACACACACACACACACACACACACACCATTTCACAGATAAAGTGAGAGACTTAGCAATTGAAAGACTTCCCCATCTTGACGAGTTGAGCCAGGGCTGGTTTCTCATTGCCTGCCTTTGTTTCAGGAAGAGTTACCAAATGTCACTTGGACATGGCAAGCCAGAGTCTGGCATGGGCTGCTGGGAGCACCCTGGACTGAGTCCTCATCCCAGCCTGCTCTGTTTCATACCCTTTCTCTCCAGCCTCCCTTTTCAGTAAGAAACTGGTAGAACCCAGAAGGTCAGCCAGGTGGGCGAGGGCCAGCAGCTGGGTCGGAGTGGGTACGGGGGAGGGGGAAGAGATTCCCCCAACCGTCTCCCTGTCTAGGCTCAATGACTAAGCACCACTGGCCAGAGGGATCCTGTAGCATAAGCCAATTTTAAAAGCGTGCAGATGGACCGGGATGCTATTTAAAACACCATTTGCAGGAAATCTGCTTTTGGAAATACCTTAGCACTGCACATTTGGATAGAATGCTGTCCTGCCTGGCTTTATCCCTGGTATTCGTTCTGCAGGGAAGATATCCCTGAGGATGGAATTTAGCTCTCTGGGCTCCTTTAGAACCATTCTTCTCCAATTCTTCATATCAGATACATCCTCCTCTCTCTCTCTCTCTCTTTTTTTTTTTTTTTAATA